>NC_142529.1:30154094-30461594 GCF_964205215.1 Stylophora pistillata
CGATGACTACACGTTCTGTTCAAAATCATTATAAATTGTTATCTAAGTGACTGGAAAAATAGGAAAACACTCGAACTTGTTTTACAACGAACGAGAAATTCAGCACGTGTATCAAATACCATTTGCCATTTAGCGCCCTACCACTTTTAGCATCATTGACACTATACTAGCTTTAGATTTCACCATCTCTACGTGCGATCATGTTCGACTTTTCTGGCTGCGATTGAAAATATTCCCATTGTAATGATGATAGATAATGCACCTTGTTCTCTTTTAAAGGATCTTTTCTGAATGCAGGCAATGATTTTAGTTGGGGAGGGTAGGAACGGAATGATATTGGTTCATAAACCAAAATCTTGATTTTATTCTTGCTCCACTTCGTGAATCCTTCGCAGTGTTTACTGTCCAAATGAGAAACCTAGAAATATTAATAGCTAATGATCTCACCTTATAGATACAAGTTACAATTAGAGATGGGACAGACAGAACTTGGACAAACTAAGTATATGGGCTTGCTATAGACCTCAACAAATCAGTACTTAGTGATAAAGTGACTTACTGGTGAAAAATAAAGCTGAGAGAACAGTGACAAGCTAATAAAATAATATGTACTAATTGGCTAAGCTGAAGGCTCAAACTCCTGGAAAATATTTGGCTCCTGATTATAACCTGTGGACCCTGTCTGGCAAAGCAGGGACGTAGAGGGAGGTTTTGTTATAACTTTGTGTTACTGGCTTTTCCATATGTTAAAGGAATGATGCAAATATCATTAGCACCTTCGGTCCATTTGAACCTGTGACAAAGGTTGCTGGGATGCAACGAAAATAATGAAAGCAGCTGTATTGATCAAGTTTTCAAACCTTCTATTAAGGTAATGATAATTGTTAAGAGAGGTGCCTAAATCCTGAATCATTTTTCACACTAAAAAGGAAATAAAAACTAAAATTAAAATGTTAATTGCTTTTAATGGATATTGATAGGTCTCCTACCGAAATTGTCTCCTTTAATCAATGTTTTTCCAAAGCTTTTAACTGTCGGCAATGTGGGGGCAATTATCCATAATCAAAGCACAAGCACCTACCCTTAATCGATAATCACTTTACTTAAAGTAGTTTTCCATGTCCTCGAAAATTGGAGACATCAAACACGGGCGAATTTCCAAACTACAAAGCACGGCTTATTGTGCGTAACTCAAAATAAAACTTGAATGTTTAAACTCAAATCAGCAGTTTTCATGTCGTTATGTTTGCTTGCCGTCTCTTATCTGCCTACGTTGCTAAACATTATTATCCTTTGTGGAGGAGTGATAATTACACCGCAAAAAACCCTATTATCTATGTTATTTAATTGAAGACTGGAATTTTACGGCAAGATTTGTTAATAAGCTCTTTTACTTCGTTGGTGAGTAATGCCACGTGTGGTATTATTGACGTCGATCAAATCATCCATCAAATTTTCCAACTATCTTAAATGACATGAAACTACCGCTCATCCCTCATTCAGTGACTTTATCCTGATCCAACTGTACGAATCACCTCCACGTCAGTGGAAATCACGAAAGACGAGGGAGAAAGCTAAAACAAGAGTAACATGTTGGCAACGAAAGATATCTTCGTGTTCCTAATATTAGCTGTATCAACACAGGGTAAGAGGGACTTTTTGCAGTCACTGACAGGCACTGCCAGCTTTTTCTTAATTGATCTCTCGTATTTGTGGTTGCTATTTGTGTTCTGAGATGATGCTCATTTCCCAAAATTTAAAGATTCTTTGCAAAAATGACAATTTACACGGTCTAACAAAGGTGTACATTTTTTATCTACTTAAAAGGCACACTTTGGAATCAGGTCATACTAGTAGTAACGTTATTGCAAAAGCATATCCATTTTAGTTTGTGCAAATATGATAGACTGATTTTCAAGCTGAGTTCATTTAGGCGTTTCCGCACGCTTCCCGATCAAACTGGGCAAATCTTTCACATTACCTACTCAGAAGTTCCAAATCTGCTAATTTACGTGCGCAGTGTGTTCCTAAAATGTTTCTCGGAATTTTTTTCTAAAACCTCAGCGCGGACAACATGTTACATGCATTTTCAACCAAAATTTTCTTCTTCCTTATTGGTCTTCATTTCTATCAAACGACGATGTATTTATTGGAGATTCCATAAGTTCAAAATACGACAACCAGGATTTTGCGTATATATATATATATATATATATATAATCGCTCATTTTCTAACAGAGGCTATCCGAATTTCAAGTGGCAACCAAAAACTGAGCGCTTTATTGATTGTTTTGTAGTTACTAATCAGTTGTTACTTACCTTTGTTACTTACCTTTTTACTTACCTTGTAGTTACTTACCTTTCATATTCTTGTGAAATTATACTGATCGAAGCCAAGAAAGTACTACTTAACGCCATATAAACCATGTAAGTGAAAAAAACACTCCAACTAACTTCTACTTTCAACACACTACTGCGAAAACTTCAAAACTAGTTTCGTCTACGACCTACGAAAATTTTTTTTTTTTTAAATTTTTAGTTTTTGTTTGTCATCAACTGACGAGGTCGTAGACGAAACTAGTTTTGAAGTTTTCGCAGTAGTGTGTTGAAAGTAGAAGTTAGTTGGAGTGTTTTTTTCACTTACATGGTTTATATGGCGTCTTTCATATTCAGATGCCCTTCAGACAAATTTAATTTGAATTACTTAAAAAGTCTGAACTAAAAGAAAGAGATTTGCCTTTGAACCCCTCCCAAGCAACATCTACCAGGGTGCTGTCTTTGAGCAAAGCATAGTCACGGCTGCTTAGATTTCCCGTCCATCTTTCTCTGTTTTTTTTTTTTTTTTTTTTCTTTTACTTCTTTTTCTATAGATAAACCCTAACAATTATTTTAAAGGCAATCGGTACATGTACTAATAATCGATCACAAATATCATTTCATGACAAATTGGGGCAAGGAAAACTCGTGGACATATGAATATTTAACATTACTAATGATTGGCTAAAAAGGATGTGCCGCTAGACAGGGTCGCATTTTCACGACTAGATCGCAAATAATGGGGCTGCATTTTAAACAGGTTTACTAGAATGGGGTTGCACATTTTAAAGATTTTGGGGATAAAAAATTTCTGGTAAATAGGGATCTAAACAATTCAAAGTGTCTGCGAGCCACTCAACTCAGAAGAAGAATTGTGAAAATGTAATGAGGTGGGCGATGCAATTGAGTTCGTTTGGTTCAATTGGTAACTGAGTTCAGCGCTGGAAGTTATTTTCCCCTTAATTAATATGTACATGCACATTCTTGTTAAAGCGGAGAGCGTTTTAGTTCTTTCTGGTTTTGTGATACTGTGGTGCAAATTGGGGAGTTCAGGCACAAACCCAACACCGTGAATCGCTTCGATTATTTACGACCTGATGTGAAACGAGAAATGTGGGAACAGTTAAAGTTTTTGGCTGATTGATTTAATTCGAGTATCTTATGTGAACATTGGCGGCTAGATCCGTCAATAAAACTTTTGCGTTCGAAAATGATTCTGGGCTTTTCGGAGATGAAAGAAAACTCGTTGAATTCACTGCCTCGTATCAGTCAAAAACTTTTGTGTTCACATAAAAAAAAAAGGTTTCTGAGGTACATAGTTCCGAGGCAGAAAACTGATGGTAGTTTGTTATCACGTGTAAGCGAGAGATACGATCATCGCATTACAGTGAAAATGTTATTTAGCGAATGTGACATAGGAAGACGAAGAAAGATTTGGATCGCAGCGTCGTATAAATTTGAAGATTTTTCAAACCTGTGTACTGTGTATAACCTTCCATAGACCAAGTGAGAGCTTAAAGTTATAAAAGTGAAACCCCACATACACACGAAAACTACCACTTTAAAAGCCCTTATGCACAGGTCTGATTATTCATTGAGAAAATTAACATGAAGTAGTGGATGGAGTGACATTCAAAGTCCCAGGGTGGGAGAATGGCTCTGGAAAGCCCTATGGGGGAGTGGTCATATAACCTACGTGGTTATCCCTGATAACTGACAAGCCGAAGGTAGCCTACCAGACCATAGATCCTATTTTTTTCTTCCAATGTCTTGTTCACTAAAGACGAGAAAAACTCTCGTATTAGGTAAACTTTCACGCGAAAGGAAAGTTATTGAAATTTTTTCGTTTGGTAATGCCGACAGTTATTTTCTAGTATTTAAGTAAACATGACAACTTATTGATCGACATGGAAAATAAAGGGATGGTTGTTTTTTTACTTGTGTATGTTGAGTCTGTTAATTGGAGACCATTCCTGTAGTTGGTACGACTAGTTTAGAGTCATCTTCCCAAACGACCGCCGCATACGGGAAAAAGTTTCTAAGATTCTGTTTCTTAACCTCTGTGTGTCTTCATTCACAGGATTGGACCCAGAACTCTTTATTTACGTTCTAATTTGCGGCGCTTAAACGAACTTCGCCATCATCTGTCCTGGTGTTAGCTATCATGAGGCTCTTGTCATTATAAACTTTAAGAAATTAGGCGCGCGTGACCTTTTAACATACCGCGTTTTAAAATCGACCGTTTTGAGAATAGCTTTTCTATCTCTTCATGTCTCAAAGCAAATAGTTTAAAGTTTAGGGTATTACGAACTTCGCAGCTTGTATTATTATAACTTCTTTTAGCTATAGAACATCTTATCTCCCATTAACCCTTTTTATCCTTCAAGTAAGATAGATTAGTTAATGATTAGATTTCTAAATTATATCAATCCAGTTTTCGAACTGCTGTGGTGTATTTATAAATTAACATACTTCAACAAAAACTTCAAACTTCAAACTTATTTTCTCCTGAAATACCTTTAAGTAAAAAACCGACACAACTTGATGTGTCGGGACCGCTCAGGAAATCCAACTACTAAGGTAAAAATTTAGAACCTTCGGAGTAAACCTGATAGTTTGCTGTGGAGTCGGCGGCAGCAAACAAACAGAATACAGACCGTAGAGAGTTAGAAATTTTGGATGGGAAAATCTGCCACCATTTTCAAATTAAGTCGTTCCGATCCAAGTCAGCCTTGAAGTTCCAAAAATGACGATTCCTAACGTCATATTGATTTAAATAAAACTATATATGACTTCCAATCCCGCCCGACGCGACCGAAATGGAACAATATCTAGTCATAATTCGAGAGATATTACCAAAACAAAAAAAAACCTACAAATACTTAAGCGAAAACGAATTCAGGTGTTCACTCCTGCTCTATGTGGCACAATCAGTGCATGATCTCTACCTGCGTTGTTCAAAAATATCATCGAAAATATTCTACGTTTGGAACCAGTCATTATTTCCGCCTGAGAGGGAACACACATGAATTTTAGGGGGAAACGGAGGGGGATCAATCGTCGCCAACAGAATATAAATGGGGGAGACTATTAAACATTGACTCCCAATTAATAGCAAATAAGCGACGATCATAAGAATATTTCAGGGCCTAGGGAGGAGGGGTATCTTATCATAGCGCAACCAAAATCCTCTTTCCCCCTCTTTCCAGTCAATAAATTAATAGACGGTCCCTAATGCATTGTAACGATGACAATGATTAGAGAAGGAATTTCATTCTAAATGAAAGAACCTGCATGTTACTTAGGTAAGTGTCTACGAGAATACGTTTTACAAAATGGCTCGCTTTAAAAAACTGTCTTAGCACTCGTACAAATTCATGTGCGAACACGCTCACACAAATTCGTGAGCGAAAACGAAGTAAGTGTTCCTTTCTAGAGCTTTCATCACGAACAAGACTTCGGGCGAGCTCGGATTTCATAATCAGAAATCGACCCGAGATGATCTCGTTCTAATCGGCTGCGAAGGGCACGCTTTATTCTCTTTGGCTTTGCATACCACGTATGACAAAATAGACGTCAAACATTCATCAATTTTCCAGCTGTCCCACATTAAATCTCTGACGTTATGCTGATATTACTGTGGAGATAACTTTGAGGCAGTTGGACTTAACGAAAAAAGAGAGTGTATCCATCACATAGGTGAAATGTCAGCGAAAAAGGTCGTTATCGTCGTTATCTTAGGGTTAGCTGTATCAACACAGGGTAAGTGGTACTTTTTTGCAACTACTGACTGTACGAGAGCTCTTTAATGATTTCTCCCATGGGTGATCAATATTCGCGTTCTGATCAGTTGCCCAAAATTGAAAAATTTCTTATTGAAAACAGAAAAGACGAGTCATACGGTTAATGAAAGTGAGATAAAATGTGAAATTAAATGTTTCGTTTCAAAATAGACCCTTTGGAATCATGTTAGGCTGGTGTTGACGCTATCATAGAAACAACGATAAACAATATTGCTCAGTAGATTGTAAATGATCACGATTGTGTTAATTTTTAAATTTCCGCTCATATTATGTAATCCTTCCACGTCATAATATTCATACTTCGTAATATAAGAACAGGTTGTCGGTAGGTTCTCTTTACATCTTAGCATGGACCGAATGTTACATGCGAATTTATCAGAAAATTTCCTTTTCTTTCAAATGGCACGGCCACGTTGACTCGACACGGCGTTTAATTCGAAAGGTTACTATAAGCGATGAAGGTATCAACTTCTTTCATCAACTTTTCAGCTTGTGAATTTGCTCATTCAACCAACGGATGTGGTCACAGGTTTGTTCTTAAAGTATGTTTAGAAAACCCTACAATGCACTAAACTGAGACAGGTTATAGCTTTTGTTTCAAGATAATTGAGACACCTTGGCGTTTTATTGATTGACATGGAAAATAAAGGGATGGTTGTTTTTTTTCTTGTGTATGTTGAGTCTGTTAATTGGAGACCACTCCAGTAGTTGGTACGACTAGTTTAGAGACATCTTCCCAAACGACCGTCGCATACGGGAAAAAGTTTCTAAGATTCTGTTCCTTAACCTCTGTGTGTCTTCATTCATAGAATTGGACACAGAACTCTTTATTTACGTTCTAATTTGCGGCGCTTAAACGAACTTCGCCATCATCTGTCCTGGTGTTAGCTATCATGAGGCTCTTGTTATTATGAACTTTAAGAAATTAGGCGCGCGTGACCTTTTAACATACCGCGTTTTAAAATCGACCGTTTTGAGAATAGCTTTTCTATCTCTTCATGTCTCAAAGCAAATAGTTTAAAGTTTAGGGTATTACGAACTTCGCAGCTTGTATTATTATAACTTCTTTTAGCTATAGAGCATCTTATCTCCCATTAACCCTTTTTATCCTTCAAGTAAGATAGATTAGTTAATGATTAGATTTCTAAATTATATCAATCCAGTTTTCGAACTGCTATAGTGTATTTATAAATTAACATTCTTCAACAAAAACTTCAAACTTCAAACTTATTTTCTCCTGAAATACCTTTAAGTAAGAAACCGACACAACTTGATGTCGGGCCCGCTCAGGAAATCCAACTACTAAAGTAAAAATTTAGAACCTTCGGAGTAAACCTGTTAGTTTGCTGTGGAGTCGGCGGCAGCAAACAAACAGAATACAGACCGTAGAGAGTTAGAAATTTTGGATGGGAAAATCTGCCACCATTTTCAAATTAAGTCGTTCCGATCCAAGTCAGCCTTGAAGTTCAAAAATGACGATTCCGAACGTCATATCGATTTAAATAAAACTATATATGAGTTCCATTCCCGCCCGACGCGACCGAAATGGAACAATATCTTGTCATAATTCGAGAGATATTACCAAAAATGTAAAAACGTACAAATGCTTAAGCGAAAACGAATTCAGGTGTTCACTCCTGCTCTATGTGGCACAATCAGTGCATGATCTCTACCTGCGTCGTTTAACAATATCATCGAAAATATTCGACATTTGGAACCAGTCATTATATCCGCCTGAGAGGGAACACACATGAATTTTAGGGGGAAACGGAGGGGGATCAATCGTCGCCAAAAGAATATAAATGGGGGAGACTATCAAACATTGACTCCCAATTAATAGCAAATAGGCGACGATCATAAGAATATTTCAGGGCCTAGGGAGGAGGGGTATCTTATCATAGCACAACCAAAATCCTCCTTCCCCCCTTTCCAGTCAATAAATAATAGACGGTCCCTAATGCTTTGTAACAATGACAATGATTAGAAAAGAAATCTAATTCTAAATGAAAGAACGTGCATGTTACTTAGGTAAGTGTCTACGAGAATACGTTTTACAAAATGGTTCACTTTAAAAAAACTATCTTAGCACTCGTACAAATTTGTGTGCGAAAAGGCTCTCACACAAATTCGTGAGCGAAAACGAAGTAAGTGTTCCTTTCTAGAGCTTTCATCACGAACAAGACCTCGGGCGAGCTCAGATTTCATAATCGGAAATCGACCCGAGATGATCTCGTTTAGTTCTAATCGGCTGCGAAGGGCACGCTTCATTCTCATTGGCCTTGCATACCATGTATGACAAAATAGACGTCAATCATTCATTAATTTTTCCAGCTGTCCCACATTAAATCACCGACGTTATGCTGATATTACTGTAGGGATAACTTTGAGGCAGGTGGACTTAACGAAAAACGAGAGTGTATCCGTCACACAGGTGAAATGTCTGCGAAAAAGGTCGTTATAGTCCCATTCTTAATGCTAGCTGCATCAACACGGGGTAAGTGGCACTTTTTTGCACCTACTGACTGTACGAGAGCTCTTTAATGATTTCTCGCATGGGTGATCAATATTCGCGTTCTGATCAGTTGCCCAAAATTGAAAAATTCCTTATAGAATACAGAAAAGAAGCGTCATACGGTTAAATGAAAGTGAGATAAAATGTGAAATTAAATGTTTCGTTTCAAAATAGACCCTTTGGAATCATGTTAGGCTAGTGTTGACGCTATCATAGAAACAAAGATAAATAATATTGCTCATTAGATTGTAAATGATCATGATTGTGTTAATTTTTAAATTTCCGCTCATATTATGTAATCCTTCCACGTCACAATATTCATACTTCGTAATATAAGAACAGGTTGTCGGTAGGTTCTCTTTACATCTTAGCGTGGACCGAATGTTACATGCGAATTTATCAGACAATTTCCTTTTCTTTCAAATGGCAAGGCCACGTTGACTCGACACGGCGTTTAATTCGAAAGCTTACTAAAAGCGATGAAGGTATCAACTTCCTTCATCAACTTTTCAGCTTGTGAATTTGCTCATTCAACCAACGGATGTGGTCACAGCTTTCTTCTTAAAGTATGTTTAGAAAACCCTACAATGCACTAAACTGAGACAGGTTATAGCTTTTGTTTCAAGATAATTGAGACACCTTGGCGTTTTATTGATTGACATGGAAAATAAAGGGATGGTTGTTTTTTTTCTTGTGTATGTTGAGTCTGTTAATTGGAGACCATTCCTGTAGTTGGTACGACTAGTTTAGAGTCATCTTCCCAAACGACCGCCGCATACGGGAAAAAGTTTCTAAGATTCTGTTTCTTAACCTCTGTGTGTCTTCATTCACAGGATTGGACACAGAACTCTTTATTTACGTTCTAATTTGCGGCGCTTAAACGAACTTCGCCATCATCTGTCCTGGTGTTAGATATTAAGAGGCTCTTGTTATTATGAACTTTAAGAAATTAGGCGCGCGTGACCTTTTAACATACCGCGTTTTAAAATCGACCGTTTTGAGAATAGCTTTTCTATCTCTTCATGTCTCAAAGCAAATAGTTTAAAGTTTAGGGTTTTACGAACTTCGCAGCTTGTATTATTATAACTTCTTTTAGCTATAGAGCATCTTATCTCCCATTAACCCTTTTTATCCTTAAAAAACTGTCTTAGCACTCGTACAAATTTATGTGCGAAAACGCTCACACAAATTCGTGAGCGAAAACGAAGGAAGTGTTTCTTTCTAGAGCTTTCATCACGAACAAGACTTCGGGCGAACTCGAATTTCATAATCAGAAATCGACCCGAGATGATCTCGTTCTAATCGGCTGCGAAGGGCACGCTTCATTCTCATTGGCCTTGCATACCATGTATGACAAAATAGACGTCAATCATTCATCAATTTTCCAGCTATCGCACATTAAATCTCTGACGTTATGCTGATATTACTGTGGGGATAACTTTGAGGCAGTTGGACTTAACGAAAAACGAGAGTGTATCCATCACATAGGTGAAATGTCGGCGAAAAAGGTCGTTATCGTCCTTATCTTAGGGTTAGCTGTAGCAACACGGGGTAAGTGGCACTTTTTTGCACCTACTGACTGCACGAGAGCTCTTTAATGATTTCTCGCATGGGTGATCAATATTCGCGTTCTGATCAGTTGCCCAAAATTGAAAAATTCCTTATAGAATACAGAAAAGATGAGTCATACAGTTAAATGCAAGTGAGATAAAATGTGAAATTAAATGTTTCGTTTCAAAATAGACCCTTTGGAATCATGTTAGGCTGGTGTTGACGCTATCATAGAAACAAAGATAAACAATATTGCTCATTAGATTGCAAATGATCATGATTGTGTTTATTTTTAAATTTCCGCTCATATTATATAATCCTTCCACGACACAACATTCATACTTCGTAAAAAAGGAACAGGTTGTCGGTAGGTTCTCTTTACATCTTGGCGTGGACCGAATGTTACATACGAATTTATCCGACAATTTCTTTTTCTTTCAAATGGCAAGGCCACGTTGACTCGACACGGCGTTTAATTCGAAAGGTTACTATAAGCGATGAAAATATCAACGTCTTTGCCGAACTTTCTAGCTTGTGAATTTGCTCATTCAACAAAAGGATGTGGTCGCAGGTTTCTTCTTAAAGTATGTTTAGAAAACCCTACAATGCACCAAACTGAGACAGGTTATAGCTTTTGTTTCAAGACAATTGAAACACCTTGGCGTTTTAGGAGCATGTGATACAGATTTCCTGTCCGGTTTGAAAATAACTAGAGCAATTGCATCGTCTCGTGCTTAGTTAATTTCATCAGCATTCTGGTTGTCAACGAGTGGGTAAATAATGCATTGTTTGTAGTTGCGGGTCAGCTTCCGTCATATTGCGACAGCAAATTATTTAAATTTCCATTTGGAACTCAACGGCTCCTTTATACGTCATGCTGAAGTTGAGCTGTGGCGCTGTATGAGACAGTAAGCTCCTGCAGCCATTTTTGAAATTCTAACTAAGAGTAGAACTCATTTTTTTATCGTAGTCTTCCTTGGCGTCGCCGTCGTGGTTTCTTAAGGTACCTATTATTCATCGCCTGAGGGGAGGAGGAGTTTTGGGGTGATCACACGCCTTTCAGGGGGAACGGAGGGGGAGCAGTCGTCACCAACAGAGTATAAAGAGGGAATATAGAAAATTGACTGCCAATTTATTGGCAGGAGGGAGTCAGATAAACGTTACGAAGGGGGTATCAGGTAAATTTTATCGAGACACAAGCGACATCATCCGACCCTCCCTCCAGCGATGAATATTGATCGATTACCTATTGACGACTCTTGATATAACACCCACGAGGTCGCTATTTCTGGGCGAAATGTTTTAGGTTAAGGAGTTTAACTGCAGTTTTGAGACCCAAATACTGCGTTGTATTGGCGGCCAGTACGGAGCGTGGGTTAATTGTCATCCACCGATGCACTTGCGTAAAAGCATTTATCAATAGTCATAAATTTAATTTGTCAAAATCAACGCTTGAGGAAAGTAGTGTGATTTGGTGGCTACCAGCGAACTTTCAGTTAGATATAACGAATAGCTAGCTAGTGGCAATACTTTCATGTGACGAATGATGCGGAACTCGCGAGATAAACACCGGTTAGATGGACCTCTAAGCTTTTAGATAACATTAAATCACCTTCATTCAAATATTGCAGGATTGCTTTTTAACCGTGAGCCCAAAGAGGTCACTTATGGAAAGTACGGCACATTCAAGGAACAACCAAATGTTCGATGGAGCATCTTCATTCGCCGCCCAAGTTTACCAGAATCTCCATCCACTGTTGGCACAACATTTCACTTGTTTACTCGAGGTGGCTCTTTGACAGTTGATGATGAAGATTATACGAACCTAATGGGCTCAGACTTCGACATCTCACGACGCACGATATTTATAATTCACGGTTTCAATGGTGAGTACCCTTACTGCCTGCAGTACAAGGACTTATATATTGGCCGTGCTTTGTACAGCATAAATTGACCAAATTCTAGCATACATGCATATAAAAGCCAATACGTAAGGCACAAACGAGCTATAGTGACAAAAAAATAATTCAATATCTGATTTTAGTATTTATTCTCTTCTTTACAGGTCTCTGGATATTTTTCGTTTATGTTTTACTTTTTTTCTGGTTTTGTTTCTCATGTGTTTCCGTTTCGTTTCGCTTCGCTGTTTGTTTTGCTTTTAAATTCTATCTGTTTTCAAAGTTTACATAAGTATTCATAACGACATGTTATTATCCAACTATGCTTCAAAGGGTACAAATAACGCCCAGAACGAGTAAAAATATCTCGCTCTATTTCTACTCCAGAGAATATCACGCACCCCTCGTAAATCAAATATCCGCGAAATTCGCTCACACTGAAATAACAATTTGGTGTGTTGAATGATAAATCTCTTATTAAACGTCTTGTTGTGTAGTATCGCTGAGTATTTTTACTCGTTGTTTGTATTTTGACTGGCCTCACTGGCTCGTCAAAATACGGCACAACTCGTAAAAATACTCAGCGATACTACACAGCAAAACGTTTCAAGAGATATCAGTTATTTACATATAATATCATTTTTCAAATATTTCTTTTTTAATTTTTTTTGTAAATTACTGTATATATAGAAGGTAAAGATACCTGGGCAGTGAGAATGAAAGACGCCCTTCTAAATCAGGAAGATTGCAATGTGATTTTGGTGGATTGGTCTGAAGGAGCAAAAAACCAACCAAACATTGATCTCTTAAAGAGCTATCTACAGGCTGCTGGAAACACTCGACTGGTAGGGGCTCAGGTAGCAGAGCTGATAAGGTTCCTGATTTCTAGCGATGCTAGATCACATGAACCGGAGTTCTATATTGTGGGATTTAGCCTCGGTGCCCAGACAGCGGGGTATGCAGGGAGCTACTTAAGGAATAAAGCCGAGATGACACTTAGTCGTATTACAGGTAGGTTTCTGGGAAAAAACTGTTTCAGACTGTGACAGATACTAAAATCCTAATGGAAAACTTCTCTGCTGAGATAAGTTGCCATTAATTAAAACATAGAAACCGTCGTTTTAACCTGTGTTTTCCAGATCTGATTAACATTAACAAACTTGCGCTTAGTTAAGTGATTTTGGCCTTTGCATTCAGCACTTGTCGCTGTTTTGGATGCTCAAGAGAAAGCGGTCACCCTTGCAATCCTCTATTTTACTGACCTGAGCCCGTGGTGAATATCTCTCTTCACAGGATTAGATCCAGCTAATCCTTTTTTTAGGAACGCCGATGTTAACTACCGATTGGACCCAAGTGACGCTGAGTATGTTGACGTCATACACACAGACATGGATGTCGCTGGGACGGACAAAGCGACAGGTCATACGGACTTTTATCCAAATGGGGGAAAAAGTCAGCCTGGTTGTAAATCCGATCGGCTAGGGCTAGGTATGTGAATGAGTTATAACAAGAAATCATAACCTGCGATCAAATGTGGTAAGACATGTTGTATTTACTCTTACTATAAAAAGGCAACAGTCATTATTTGTCGCCTAAGAGGGGGAACAATTCACCTAAGTGGAAAAATTCGGCCACGATTTACCTTCATACGCCGTGCAAAGTGTAAAAAAAATTATGAGAGTGTAAACTAACAAAAACTGAGTAAAGTTTAGAACAACAATGCGCGTAAATCTCGACCTTAAAAACTTATACTGAACTTAAAATTCTCCCTGTTTACAATAACGAATTATCCATCTAAGTGCGCATGTGCAGTCATTTGACCGCTTTGTTTCCGAACCGGCACCAGGCGGTGAGAAATGAACAGTCCCTAAGCCTAATAGCGGAGTTTATTCAAGTAACATAATTAATTTTTCGCTATGGGCATAGAGTACTGAGTTCAATATGGCTAAAAATGTGCGGTTTTTCTAGTTAATAATCACATTGCGATATTCATTAAAACTCAAACAGTTATGCCTGACTGTTCTCCAGACTCCTTGAAGAATCTCGCCTGTGACCACATGAGGGCTACAGAATACTACATTGCAACAATTGAACCAAAGAAAGACGAACCAGATTGTTCCTGGAAAGCGTATCCGTGTGGAAGATACTCTGACTTTGAGAAACGAAGGTGTATGACCTGCAATGGGGAATGTCCCACTATGGGGTACCTTGCCGACAAAACCAAACGAACTGGAGAATTTTATCTGGACACAAACCACCAAGCTCCGTTCTGTGGTATGTGGGTCTCACTCGTTCCTTTTCGTGTTTCGCCATAGAAAACTGTTTAGCATTTGATCATCCTTGATTTATGGTTCAACCGTATCACTTATATTTCCGAAATTTAAAGTATGTTTCAGTTAATGACACTGGCATGTGCAGTTTGCAGAACAACCGCACGTGGACGAATTTTTTTGATTAATTTGTGTCATAATCTTCTGTGGTCCGTAGGGTCGCTTCCATGGTAAAAAAAATGCTGTCTGATTCGCTGGTGAAGAAATTCTGCTTTTACTACTTTGGTGAATAGAGAATTATGATTACGGTGTTGTAGTAGTTTAGTTCTGTTTTTAGTTTTACTTTAACGAAGCCCAAGTCGTGCACAATGTGCCTCTGTTTTCGACAGGGACATTTTTTAGTCTTTTGTAACTGCAAATGAAAAATGCGATAGTTTGTTTGTTTGTTTATTGGATAAGTAGGCATTCAAAATGAATAAAAACTGGAGGGTTGGCTGAGAGACTCTCTTTGATGGAAACTTTAGGTGAACAACACTGGTCTGGGCGGATCTTTTAAGTAAACCCTGCGCGATGGTACAGACCATTGAAACCTAACGTCCAATAGCCCATTTCCGAACTACACTTGGCCTCTTTTTCAAAACGAGGCCTGGTGCTCAACCATTCTTGTGAAAATGAGTTTAATTTGGATGTGAATGAAAGCTTATTATCATATGAAAGGATGAGCACCGGGACTCGTTTTGAAAATGAGGCCAAGGGTAATTCGGAAATGGGCTATTGTGGAAAGGGGGAGGGGCAGACATAAAGATCGCAAAACACTTCGCTGCGACAGACAATTCTCGACCTTTAAAATTCTGCCAACTATCTATTATCTGATGCAAAGAGCCTATCATTAAAAATACTGACCACAGAAAACAAACTTAAGACAACAAAAGCTTCTATAGCTATCATAAGCAGTTCTTCACGGTACTGATGCATTTGCATTAACGTTACTATTCGCCTAGATTTTTCCTAGTGGAAAATAAAGGTAAACAACAAAATAAGAAAAAAAAACGCAGATAAATGTCTGGCTCATAAAATTTTGACTCGCAAACAAGAAGAATAATAATAAAAATAGTTTCATCATACTAAGTGTTAGACAATTTCAATTCTGGGCCAACACGAGGAAACTGATTGCTCAGCTGTTTCGTGTCTTTAATGAAGTAAGTCGCGCTTTGCGAATGCGTATTGATATATTTAGCTTGGTTTACTTTCTATCCGATCAAAACGTCTTGGTGTTCACCTGATAATTATAGATTGCCTCAACCCAGAAGATAAAGAAATAAGATTATTTCCAGTTGCTTGTAGAATAAATTATCCCATTAAAGGTAAAACCGATACATTACACAGCCTCTCTAAAAAAAATATTTTTGAAATGTTCTTTTGTCATTTCTGAGTGTTTACGTTTCCTAGGCTGATCAAATAGATTACACGATGAAGTTTGATTTTGAATTCGGTATTGATTTCCCCGACTGAAAATTAAACTCTCTCCAAATCGACAGTAAACAGAAATACGATTTAGTCGGACTGAGGAGGCGGCTACATAAAAGTAGAATCATATTGAAATCCATGAAGCGTCAAATAATCAACTGAAATATCACAAATACAACTTTAAAAAGCAATGATATGAAGGGATCTTTGGTTCCAGCATTAAGACGAAAATTTAGGCATAAAAAATTACTCAAAAGGCTTTTGAAAATTTTATCTCTATTTTTCTTTTGTAATCATTGGAATAAAAAAGATATTGTGTTGAAAACCGTCTCACAACCAGTGATGTAACGGAAACGAAAATCAAACAATATCTCCTACTGAGTTAAGAATAAGCTTTTTATTTTTAAAACAATCGATTTGGTTTGTTTGCACAGCTGAGGTCTTTCTTTGATAAAGTACTGAGTTCAAAATAAGATTACTTACCCAGCAGACTTCATCTCTAAATCGCAATAAGTCAATCAGGAACCACTACTATACATTAAGGCTATTGTGGGGCCAAAAACATGAGCGCTTTTGCATTTATAATAGCTTTCATAGTAGCAGGGTTGACGAGCGGTGAGTATCAAGTGTAAAATTTAAAACTTAGGTTTCTTTTCCTTTTTTTTAATCATTTGCACAAAGCTAAATGACGCAGCTAAAGGTAAGTGTACATACTTTCCCATAACAATCCCATTCTTCTATTCTTTGAGTAGCTAACGTTGCATTCGGACGAGATAAATTAGTCCTCGTTTAAAACATGGCTGCAGAAGTATATTTCGACCAGCGTCTTCATTTATCTGCTAGAACTAAAGTATTAAACTCATGATCGTTGCTTTGATGTTTAAAAATTCGTCGATGAGACCTCACCCCTGTGTAAATATGTTTATTTGGAAGTAAGATATCCACAACTACAATTGAAGACACAGATGTCTTTTGAAAACAATGTTTTGTGACACAAGGGAATTTTTGAAAAACAAAACGGCCTCTTTAAGATCGAAAAAACTTAGATATGTATTCAAGTCAAAGAGAATCATAACTTTTGACTGCGCATTTCTAAATATCTTAGCGCTTTATAAAGAGGTTCGTCTTTAGTTTTATTTATTAATTTACAAAACCGATATTTCGGTTTTGCTGATCATGGCCACGAGAAAGACTAGTGTCACATACTCACTTGATAAATGGCTAAGTTTTCGTAGCTTTCTTCAGCTCTTTGTAGTGAAGGAGTGTAGAAATGGGTAGAAAACCTATTTTCCTCCTCCCACTTTCTTGACATTACGAACAACATCTTTATATCCTTTTATATTGTACCCGGATCAGCTGAAAGTTCAAGGTGCTATGGAAAGTACGGATGCTTCAGCAACAAAGCACCATTCAACAGAATCGTTCTACTTCCTCTCCCCCCCTGGATAGTGAGTCCCAAATTTCGCCTTTACACCAGATCTCATCTAGATACTCCACAATTTATCGATGATAACGATTTGACCAAACTTCATCAGTCGAACTACAACGGGACGAAAAAGACCGTCTTAATAGTCCATGGATATGTTGGTGAGCTCGCTACGGTGAATTTATAATAAATTGTTTAAATGTGCATCAAGAAATTGTATTTGTTGGAAGCATACTCGTGGATAAAAATTGGAGAATCTTGCAAGTGAAAGTCGCAGTGACATGGCTTTTAATAAACCAGTCATTATTTATAATAATTTTTTTTTGGGGGGGGGGAGATCACATGGTTTTAAGGGGGAACGAAGGGTAGATCAGTAATCAACAAAAGGGTAAACTATAAAAAGTTGACTGCCAATTAACTGCCAGTGAGGGGGAATCATAAGAATCTTACAGACCTCCTCTCCCTACATCGTCGATAAGTAACGACAGGTCCCTATGGGAAGCTTTAGAGCTACAAGTAAAATAAGAAGGTCATGCTATGGTTCGCAGAAAGGATAAGGGGAGTGGGGGTTGGGCAGGGGATATCAAATTGGAGGGAAGATTATTAAGGTTCAACAATAAATGGTGAGAAATGAAAGCTGCTGTTTATGAAGCTCCGAGAAAGAATTGAAAAAAGAAAAAGCTCGCCATTTGGATTAGTGCAGATTTATCTCTTTCTGATTTTTAATTTTTCATCGCTATTATTATAATTCTTGGCCAAATTTTTAGAGATCAGGCCTAAATGGATGGAATACATAAGGGATGGCTTGCTAAGGAACTTCGACTGCAATGTAATATTAGTAGACTGGTACACTGGTAGCCTTCCTCCCTATTTGCAAGCAGCAGGGAACACACGACTGGTGGGGGCCATGATAGCAGAGCTGATTAAGTTCCTCATTTCTGAGACCCATAGCTCCGTGGACCTATTTCACGTTGTGGGCTTCAGCCTTGGTTCTCATATCGCTGGGTATTGTGGGAGAAGACTAAAACAAGAGGGGCTAATACTGCCAAGAATAACAGGTAAGTTCCGAATAGAATGCGCATGCTCAAATCGCCTTTCAATGGAAAAAAACTACTTGCGTTTCATCGTGTTTGTAACGATTACCAATCGTACTGTTAAAATGTGAAACTGTGTTCAGTATCGTATCTAGCCGAGGGATCGTACAAAACTGTATTACAGTTACAATTAGGGACTTTAAGCAAACCACGACTGCTACGGCAACGAGAACGTGGAAAAACAATAAATTTAATTGGCAGAACAATAGCCCATCACGTGCGTATTAAAACTTTGTACATTTCTAAGCCGTCTTTTACAAAACAACAACGTGAAATCACCAAAATTTGCGTCGTCTGCGAAGCGAAACCGCGGCGGCAAATTATTTTAATTTACATTTGGATCTCAACGCTACTTTTATGCGTTATGTTGAGTTTGAGGTCTGGCGCCCTATGAGACGGTAAACACATGCAGCCATTTTCGAAATTCTAACTAAAAGTAGAAACTCATTTTTTAATCGACGTCTTCCGTGGCGTTTCCGTACTGACTGCTTAAAGTCCCTATTGAGAAAGTTGATACGTGAGAACTTTATGGCCACTTCTGAACAACTGAGGTATATCATATACGGACAAAGCACAGAATATTATCATTTCCTTATCTCAAACCATATCAATACTTTCTAGCTGTTTGTAATGATGCATCATTTTATTTATTCATATATTTATTTGATATTCACCTCTTCTACATGCAAAACCCACGAAGGCCTGGACCCTGCTGGGCCACTATTTTCAACAACACTCCCCGCGGTAAGACTGGACCCCACCGATGCTCATTTTGTCGACGCCATCCATACAGACGGTGACCGCTTTGGTTTGTATCAAACTTCCGGTCATTTGGACTTTTATCCTAATGGCGGATTGGACCAAACAGGCTGTTCAAGTTTCAGTAATGGTAAACGATTATGATTTTGCATGATACAATCATTAATTATCCAAGGAAGAGCGGCCTGCAACAACGTTGTTGTTGTTTTTTTTGTTTGGCACTGATATCGGTCCTTAAACTGTCGGATTATACAGACTATATCATTGTGTGCTGTTTCTCACGGGTTGAATTTCTTTCCTTGGCGAATACTTTATAATTTATCATATATTTTCCTTTCAGGTATCCTGAGTCCCCTTTTGTGCGATCATTTTCGAGCCACAGATTACTTCATCTATTCACTGTCCCAGCAGTGCATGCATTCCATGAAAGGATTCCCTTGTAGTGATTCCAACGGATTTGATCGCGCTCGCTGTCTCCAGTGCAAAAATGGAAACTGTCCCGAAATGGGTTATTACGCTGAAGAGTACAGTGCTGGTGGTAAAATACTGGGAAGACATTTCTTATATACTACAAAAAGTGCACCATTTTGCGGTAAATATCGTGTTTATCGTCTTCTGCTCGGGCCTGAAAATCTAGGCTCCATCATACACAAGAATGATCATCGAAGAGCAGCTACGAAACGTTTGAGGCCAAGCCGGAGAAGAATGTTCTGAAATTAATTTTACACCCTGGAAAACCATCACCGTTTCAGTGTTGGTCATGCATGTTTTCCTAATTTTGGTGTTTTTCCAATTGATAAGCTATACTAAGTGGTTTATACGGAAAACGATTTAATCTGTTCCAGATCAGCTCGTCAGAATTAAAAAACAGTCGGCCTCGCTTTAATTTGTGTAGAAATTGAATTTTACAAGGCTACCAACTAAACGACTACTACGTAACTGTTCGTCGTGCTATTCATATTCGCCTCCCAATTTTTTTAAAAGAAATTTTAAAATAGTTTCTTTAATTTTCTCATTGTAGTTCCTTATTACACCGTAATCACATTCAAGACGTCTTGGTCCTGGCCTGTGGGGCTATTTCGGGCTCGCATTGTGGTCAAATTAATTGGATCAAATGGAGAATCAGATTTCGTGCTGCTCCAAAGGTATTAGAACTCAGTTTAAAAAGTATGACTTTAGTACATTATAACAACGACAACTTTATTGATATTCCCGAAGATGGAAGTACATTTGTTTGTAAAGATTAGTTTGTTTTCTTTTTCAATTGACAGTCGCAGTCTGAAGCGCGGAAGTGATGAAACCTTCGTAATGCCTGGATTAAATAATCTGGGAGCCTTGCAGAAAATTCAAGTACAACAGAAGTATTTATCATGGTTGTTAAAATGGAAACTCGTCAAAATAACTGTGATGAAGCCTGGATGGACTGGAACTCAATCAGACAAAAGCAACACACAGTCGTGAGTTCATTTCAGATTGAATTTTTTACAACGTGAAGGTGTTATAACACAGATTAGTTGCAAATCTCTTGTCCACTCTTCGTCCGCTAATGACTCGTTTGAAAATGGCCCTGCCATGTTCTTCCCTGTCCTCCATCTCACCGCTTTGAGTTGCAATTTCGGCTTCAATCGCCACGTATCCCGGAATACATGCCAAATAAACTCCGAATCATCGGAGGAGAAAATTTCCGTAGAACAACACGAAATATCAGACATAGTTACATGAAAATATCACTGAAATAGCCAGGGAAATTACAGAGTGCATACACCACTTTCATAAATGGCTGCCGGATTAATATTCTTTTGTTTAAATTTAAATTTGCCTGGGTGGCCTCGCTTGAGATAATGTATTCTTTTGAATTTTGTACTGGAGAACGAGGCCACCTAGGCAAATTTAAATTTAAACAAAAGAATATTGATCCAGCAGCCATTTATGAAAGTGGTCTCTTGGCGCGCTCGTTTTTATGATAAGAACACATGCTCGTTACCGTGAAGTAACGGTGCCCAGTCCCTCATTGCTGGGCCCGACATTTTAGCTGCGGATTATAGAGCTTCATAAAAAAAGTTAAGAAAAGGGTAAAATAACGCAATTGTTGCGAAAACATGTTTTAGAGCATTAAATTTTTTAAGTAAAATAGATAAAAAATAAGCGTCATGGGGACTTTAACCAATTTTTGTCCCATCCATCAATTCATCGATGTATCCATCCATATATCCATCCATTCATTCAACTGTCCATTCATTCATCCATTCATTCATTCGTTCAACCATTCATCTATTCATTCATCCATCCATCCATCCATCCATCCATTCATCCATTCACCTATCCAGCCATCCATTCATCCATCTAACTATTCACCCATTCACCCATCCATCCATTCGTCCAAACAGTTGATGTTTAAGCGAGATTGGTTAAAAAGGAAAGCAACCAAAACCGGTATGCTAGAAGATTGGACGGCTTATAGAACTTGAAGAAATTTAGTCAACAAAGAGATTAGACTAGCAAAGACAAGATTTTATCAGTCACGCTAAACGAGGCATCTGGTCATCAAAAGGGACGTGGAAAGTGCTTAATGATCTCTTAGGAAAAAAGTCGTGCGCAACAAAGATAAGTGAATTGAAAAGTGACCGTTGTGTGACAATCACAAATCCTGAGGACATCACAGATTACATGAACAAACACTTCGCAGCGATCGGCCCAAATTTAGCTTCAAAGATTCAAGTCAATGAAGATGATATTACTCCTACAGAATTCTTGACTAAAAAAGATTCTAATTTGAAAAAAGTGGAAGCTTCCAGTGTGCTAAAATTATTGAATGGGGTAAAAATTAACAAGGTAACTTGAATCGATAAAATATCAAATATAATTTTAAAAATAGCTGCTCCTGTTATCTATAAGAACTTAACAGACTTATTTAATTTATCTATCCCCTCTGGTGTATTTCCATCTGATTGGAAAATAGCAAAGGTCTCTCCACTCTTTAAATCGGGTGAACGCAAATAATTACAGACCAATTTCTGTTTTAAACAACAAACATATGAAAATACATATATATGAACTGCGGTTATGAAACGTATATGTGCACGATCCTTCGCAGTAAAGCACTATTTAAGCAATAGTGAAAATCAGACCTGAAAAAAATTCAGGCCTGTACGGGATTCGAACCACTGACCTCTGCGATACTAGTGCAGCGCTCTACCAATTGAGCTAACAAGCCAACTGGGAGCAGGCCATCAAATTAATTCGACATAAACCCGTAGATGATAAATCAAACAACAAACGTATGAAAATACATATATATGAACTGCGGTTATGAAACGTATATGTGCACGATCCTTCGCAGTAAAGCACTATTTAAGCAATAGTGAAAATCAGACCTGAAAAAAAAATTCAGGCTGGTGCTTCCTATTTGCAAAGATCTAGTGATATTCTTTGTAAATTAGGCTGGATGACATTAGAACCAATGAGAAAACGTCAAAAAGCCATTTTGATGTTTAAAATACTGAATGGTCTCACTCCCCCGTACCTGTCTGAAATGTTTACCCATAGCGCCTCTTTTCATGATTATGGACTGCGATCTTCCAGAATGAATCTTGCGCTCCCTAAAAGTCGCACAGACTTTTACAAAAACAGTTTTGCATTTACGGGAGCAAGAATCTGGAATGATTTGCCAAACAGTTTAAAGGAAGAAACTTCGCTAAAAAAGTTTATGGGTAAGCTGGACTATTACTATCAGCACCAGCAAAACTAGTTCTAGAACATTAAGCTTTCTAATAGTAAATATATAACTTGTATTGCGTACGGATTTTATGTAAACCAAATTTTAATATCGCTATATATTTTAATTTGATAAAATGCCGTATTTAAATAAAGGGTTCCATCCATCCATCCATCCATACATCCATCCATTCGTTCATCCATCCATATATCCATCCATTTATTCATCTATCCATCCATCTATCCATCCATCCATTCATCCATTCATTCATTCAACCATCCCTCCATCCATCCATCCATCCATCCATCCACCCATCCACCCATCCATCCATCCATTCATCCATCCATCCATTCATCCATTCATCCATATATCCATCCATTTATACATTTATCTATCCATCTATCCATCCATCCATTCATCCATCCATTCATCCATTCATCCATATATCCATCCATTTATACATTTATCCATCCATCTATCCATCCATCCATTCGTCCATTCAGCCATCCCTCCATCCATCCATCCATCCATTCATCCATCCATCCATTCATCCATTCATCCATATATCCATCCATTTATACATTTATCCACTCATTCTCCATGCGTTATTCATTTTTAATTAATTTGTCATCTCTTCTTTCCTTTTCCATATCCATGTCGTTTACTTAACGTTGATTCATTACACGTTCTTCCCCTTTCCATCCACGCATTCCCCTTCCTTTTAACATTCGTGTTTCGTTATTTGTTGTCCAGTCAAGTTTATAATTCAATCTGTGGCTACTTCTTTCAGACGTTCCTTTATTCGTTCGTACGTCCATCCGTCATTTTATCAATCACTATTTGTATCTAACTTTCCTGATAGATATTCAGCTTGTTTCAACGCCTATATCGGAAGTAGAGGAGTTGTACGGGATCTACAGCAAGGAGATGTATCTTGTTGAGTGTTGTATCTATTGAATGGAGTCTTCCGAATAATCATCTTTGATTCATGATGTGTTTTTGGTAATAAACGGATATAAAGAGGGGAGAATGAAAGAGAAAATGTATGAATAAACAGAAATAAAAATAGACTTGATATGAGTGCTACAAATCTTATACCTGAGTTTCAGAACGATACTTGGTTGGAGTAAAATTGATAAAAGTCATTCCAAGAGGTCAACTTTTTTAGATAAGTCGTTGTTTCCTCATCGTGTCTTTCATGAACGTTGAGCACGTGAGGTTTGCGTCTCTAAAAGATCAATCATTTTCCCGTTCAAAATTCCTTCTTATAATAATGAACAATGAAAGATAGATCTCCGCATGGTTAGGTTGTAATGCCCCTCTTTCTGCCCCCCTACTGAGTGTGGGAAGCAGAGGAATTTTTTTGACGACATATCCTTTTGTTAGGAGCAGCTACGTCACTGATCGTGCACTGATCTTGAAAAAAAGGGCTTCTATCAATATCTCGAGTTGGGGTTTGGAATTCGTAAAACTCTTTTTAATTCCTCAACAACCCTGTTTCTTTTCTGTTAATCATCCTGTTTTGATGTTTTTGTACCCGACTAAACATTTATTTTGTGATTTTTTGAAGGCGTAACCTCTTGACGTAACCTCTTTTCGACTATGTATTTATAGATTGATGACACACAATTGTGTTAACTGAGTCGAAAAGTTCGCAGCCGTAGGAGAGCCAGGGAACCTTTGGCAACGCGCTGTTTGCCCGTAATCTCATTAGTGACCAATCGTTTAGTTAACCTTTCTTACAAGGATGGAATTAGAGCCAAAGCCGCGCTTTCTAAGCTTTCAAGACCCAGTCCAATCAGGTTCAGAGGATGATAACGCCTCACGTACTTCGGCGAGACGTTTGTCAGCGATGTCCGAGGCAAGCACAACATCGTCCTCGCGACGGATTTCGGTAATTCAGCCGGGACGGAAAACTTCCAAGTCGACCTCGTATGTTTCGCCTTATCGCCTATGGCGGAGAATGTCTGATTCCATACGCGATCAGGCTGGGAATATGTTTCAAGGAGACGAAAAGAAACAAGAAGTCGAAAACACCTATCGAATGGAGCCAAAGAGAAAGTTTCCTGAGCGAGAAGTAAGGGAGATTATCAAAAACAGTTTGGAGGCGTTGCTAGGCGAACTGACTTATTCAGGCTCGGAGTTTGGCTTCTTGACGAAGCTTCTGAGTTCAAGAATTATGGAGCAAGTGAAAAGTCTTAATATTGAGCGATATAAGCTTGTCTGTGTTGTCAACGTGGGGTCGAAGCATAATCAAGGTCTGAGAGTTGTGAGTAGATGTTTGTGGAACCCGAATTCAGACACGCATGCCACAGCAAGTATCGAAAATGGCACGTTATTCGCTGTGGCTACTGTATACGGCATTTATTTCGAGTAACTGAACGAAAATAATTGAGAAGTAAGGGATCAACAGCGCCATGCCATTTAAGACTTCAAATTGAAGACACAAAAGAACAGCACGCTACGTCCAGAGTCTAATTAATCATGACTTAAGTCAGTATGTCACCCTGATTCTTGTTAACTGATATTAAGTTCTGAACGATTTAAATGGATCATACTTCTTTTATCGACCCTTCTTAGCGCAACAGCGTTCACAAACACCGCGCTAGAAAAATATTTTTTATCAGAAAAGCTATAAACTAATATAAATGTAAACCAGCAAAACATTGTTTCAAATACAGTGTTTATCTTTGTTACTATGCACGCGAGATATTACAGTCTCAGCAATATGAATGATTATTTAATTTATATTCGCGAAAAAGATAAAAAAGAAACAAACTAACAAACGCCAAAAGAAACTCAAAAGTCTGAAAAGAAGACGAAATATCAATTTTTTGAATGATCAGAATAGAATTTTGACGTGACCAAAAAATCCGCTATGTAAATTTTTTTTGCCACAGTTCGCTTCACTGACCCGGATAAATAAGATTTGCAAACCACAAATTAAACTAGCGACATCAGAGATTTTGCATCAATAAACTTAGAACTACTTCTTCTCGAGAAGTATTTGGTGGAAAAAATAATAATTATAGAGAAAAGAAAACTGACCCACTATGTTTTATAACTAGTATCAATGCCCCTCTATTTTGATGTTTAAAGCTAATGCTCATAATTCATGAATTCAAGAAAACATGAATTAGAAAAAATTTATACATCGCATACCCAGGCCAAATGAAATGAGCAATATTTTTCTGTGAGTTTTCTTGAAATTTTTTATCTAATCCGAGCTCATCAGGCGAGAGAAGTGCCAAAACGGCGAGAGAAGTGCCAAAACGGCGAGAGAAGTACCAAAACGGCGAGAGAAGTACCAAAACGGCGAGAGAAGTACTAAAACGGCGAGAGAAGTATCAAAACGTACAACTGTTAATGTGGGTAAAGTTAGTTTCGTCGATTTGGGAACTTTTGATCATATATGAACTAATTAGTTCAACTAGGAATGGCAGGGTCGAAGTTAAGGTGCCCTGTGTTTTTTGAACAAAACACGTCTCTGAATTCACATTGAACGAGTAATTGAAATGAGTTAATCGCTTTTTCGTTCATGTAGCCGTCTTCTCTGTTTCTGTGGGTTCTAAAGGAAGAGGAAAAAACGAGCATATATTTGATTTTCCAAACAAAGGTACTCGTAACGTCAAACTCGATCGAGTTAGTTATTGCTTCTAAGTTGTCTTAAACAAAAAGTGCTGTTTTTCTCCTTGTAAGTCTGTCAGTACGTATGACTGAATGTGTCATGATTGCTAATAGACGTGTATAATTTTGACATAGTTCCTAATATCATACACTCAATTTTCCATTTTGAATGATTTTTTTACTAGCCAAACAGTAAAAGCTTAGAAAGGACACTATGGAAAGCACCCGTCGTTTCAATTAATCTAAACTCTAAGGGAGCAAAATGATGTTAATGATAATAAATATTTACGGAGCCTTTTCGTCGTCCTTCATACTATCCCATGTGTGTGTGAAAAAACCGTGAAGGCTTTGCGTGAAACAAAATGATCGTAATTGTAAACTTCCCAGATGCTCCAGAACAGAATGTTCCCACGGTAATCAACTGCGTAATTACATTTTGTTTGGTTTCATTTGCAACAAACTTAAACAGACATTCAACACTTCACAAACTACTTTGATCCCTTAGAAAGAGGAGTCCTTTTAATTAATTCTGCTTCTCTTCCTATTTTAGGTTTTTGGGGATTAAAGTCGTGACATGAAAGAAAATTGTAGATAAAATTGGCTTTGTTTCAGGATTCTATCGGATACCAATTTTTTTATTCAGTTTTATCTTTTCTTTTAGCCTAAAGTTACAATAGGTTTTCAACCTTTTTGATATGGTTTTTAATTGTTCTATTTAGAATCAACCACTTTGAATGGATAACAAAAGGTACTCAAAAGGTTCTGATACGCTTCGAATGATATCCCTTTTTGAAATTTTAGAGTACAAGTTTTAGGAGTGCAATCCTTGCGAATTGTTAAACGTTGTTTTAAACGAGATCGAAGGAGGCTTTAAATAGATAAAAGACAAACATTTTCACAATCAACTGATTAGAGAATGAGAGAGACCAGGGAAATCACGAAATGAGGCAAAATATTAAAGATATTTTTGAGATATCAACTTAAAAGAAAGCCTTTTTACAATTTTTTTTAAAGAAAAGAACAAAGAAGTCATACTGGTTTAACAAAACGTGCCACGAGACCAAAGAGACAACTACGCACAAAAAACATGGTATAACTGGTTTAGTTTTGTTGATTTTCAATATTATCAACTGCTGGCATCGGATTGCTTGTTCGAAGTTCTTAATTGAATAAAGAGGTTTCCACGATTGTAGAGATACTCCATTAATTGAGAGGCTTTCAATGAATTTCCTCAGCTAATTGCGTTCAAAGCCTGTTAATGGACCCCGCAGGCAAGAGGATCAAATATCAAAGAGAGCTTGTTTCCCAAAGGATTTCCTGGGTGTCTTCTCGCCACCGCTAAATAGACATATAAAAACAGAGTTTACGAAGTGATTTCCATCTTATGATTCGGGGTTTCCTCAGATTTGATTCTGTTCAAGGCCTTGACCGCAGAGAAGAAGAAATGAGTCGATTTTTCCATCTTGTTGTAATTCTAGTCTCCTTCCTGTATCAAGTGAGTAGGGTGTAAATACAACCATTTTAACGAACGTACTTTCGACAAAAGAAATCAGTTCCTTGAAAAGCGGTGTACCTTAAAGGGACCTTACAGAGACCTACTAAGATAAACTGGTTTTCCCTTTAAAGGTAGATCTTTTGGGAAACTATTCCGTTGGAAGTAAGACAATCCAGTAGAGTTTTGTCATTTAAGAAAAAACTCAAGACCTTTTCACTAAATTTATTAAGAGTAACCCTTTATCATATTTTTAACTTTTTAGCCTCTAGTTTCTAGAAATATCGCTAGTTTTTTATTTTCTATTTTTTTCCGAGTAAACTTGATGATTTTAGGATCAGTTTTGTAAAGCACCTCGAGCAAGAAGTGGATATGTGCGCCATATAAATGAACTGTCGTCATTATTATTATTATTATTATTATTATTATTGTTGTTATTATTTTCCTAATAAGAGCTGTCCCAAAATAAGGTTTCACTATACTTTACCTTCGAACAAACACCTTAAAAGTAACACCGAATTGGCGTATAGCTAAGCTTTCCTTGGTAGGCCGAAAGACAATTTTTTTTTCAGACTGAAAAGTTTTTTCTTGTTCTATTTAACTCTAAATAGCTGTAACTATTTCAGAATCCCATTTCTGACTTTGAAAATGGGCAGTTCGACTTATACACGAGTAAATGCGGTATTATTTTCGCTGTTAATGGGTGCACAAGAATGCATTTGAAAAGTGTTGATTTGATAGGTATAATTTATGTTTACAGAGCATAGCCACTGCCAGACAAGACCTCCACACTTTTCTATCAAAGGATGAGTTGAGAAGATATTTACAAACAGATTCCTACGAAACAGGTCAGGTGGCTCACTTGTTGCTTCCCTCTTTCCCAACCAGCGATTGTCGACGCTAGTAAAGCAACCATTTTAACATTAATGTTTATCCTTAGTTCCAGAATACGATGTCGTTAAAGTCCATAATCACAGAAGTAAGCGAAATGAATTTTCCACAAAGCAGGACTACAGGCTGTCAGCATTTGGAAAAGACTTTGCACTGACGCTGCAACCGAATGATGACGTCATTCCTGACACGGGACTGCCAATAGAGAGGCGAAAAAGAGACGGTGTGGTTGTCAAAGAGATCCATCATCCACATGGAAGATTTTATGAAGGCCAATTGACTTCGGATCCAAATTCCCATGTTACTGTGCGGGAGACTGATAAAAAGGGCCAACTGGTAAGTATATGTAAATCTGTAAATGCTTCACCTTAACAAGAAATAAGATATTTACTTTTTTAGAGATAGCGCTTCCTAGCATGAGAGAATGAAGGTAAGAGACTGTAGGCTTAAAATAGTTTTTTCTGTTAATGGCAAGGAGAGTTAGGTTACTTTTAGACTCACGGTATCCAGTCCCCAGGAATAATCATCTGAGAGTGAGCTATTTGGTGATTGCCTTATGGAAGAAAGAATAAAGGCCGCATGTGATATCCACGTGAGCAGAATTTGCGTCGTGGGATTAGCTTCTTCTTGATAATACTAGGAATGGCGCTGTATGAAAGATTAAAAGAGGAGCAAGGCTTATCTAAAGATTAAACCTTGCAGAGCGGTGCTATAGTGAGTGATGGCCATCTGTACCACTTAGAACCTCTGCCAGATCATCTTCACCGACGAGCGGCATTACAAGGACCTGGGTACCATGTTATTTCCAAAAGAAGCGCTCGAGATCTGCCAAACCAAAAATTTATGTCGACTCATAACAAAGGTATTTACATTTTCTTTCACATACTGATCTAGCTTAACTTACATCATAATACTAACTTCACCTAGAATATCGGAAGCTTCCTGTTTTCCATTTTTATTTCTTTCTTTCCCTTTTCTTTATTGTGATCACAAAGTCGCGGTGAATTTGCGGGAGGGAGGGGAGGGGATGTATTTCTGGGTTAATGTCAATCTTTTGAAACTGAATTTTCTCTCCATCCAAGTCGATCGCATGTCCTCTCCGGTCCTTTATCTCGTGCATTCAGTTATTTTAAGATCTACAGGACAAATTATAAAATTTCTTTGGGTGCTTTATTTTCCCTATTTTCTAGAGGGGACACAAGAACACGAGGAAGTCCAAGATGATCAGAGTGAGACGGAAAAGACCAGGATGAAACGTGACGACGTTTATAAAGGCAACATATACATTGAGGCCATGCTTACCGCTGACAAAACAACCTGTGATTTCTATGGCAACGAGACACTTGACTACCTCCTGAATATTGCTAACCTGGTAATGATGAGATAAACTTTCAGTTACTAAGGAAACACAAAAACAAATAAAATGGTTTTCACTTCTGCTCTTATGCTGGTGGTCGATCTTAGCTCGAGTCTAATGGCTTACTGCGCAAACTCTGAATAAAGTCTTCCAAATTGATTTTTTCTGATTTCTAATTGAATTAGGTTATACTATAATCGAAACCACGTTTATCGACGCAAGTCATAGACCCGATCGGGATCAGCGCCCTCGATCCTTTCCGCCGGCCAAAAAGATCAAGTTGGGAAGACGCAAAGTCGTTTGTCTTTCCATTTCCATTTCTATTTTTCTTGCCTTAATTTTTCTGTAGGTCAGTCGGCTTTACAAGGATAAGTCCATTGGAATGCCAGTGTCATGGGTGCTCACGAAAGTCTTCCTTATTGAAGGGTTTGACGTAAGTGGGAGCTATCAAAATCTTCGTTTTATACATCACTACATTTTATATTATTTTTGTTTGGTTTTGATCGTTTGCTTGTTTGTTTGTTTGTTTGTTTTATCTTCATGATCAGCCAGACTTGGACTTTGCAGCAAACAATATACGTTCTGCAGGATCGTACTTTTGGAAATACAAAAGTTGGACCTTGAATAGGAACACTGCAAATGGTAAACAAGAACATTATGATATTGCTGCCTTGCTTACAAGGTAGGTATCATCATGAGCATTTTTAATTGAACACTTAGAGGTAACCTGGTTTGAATTATTTTACTTATGTGCGCTATGTGATTGGTCCATAAAGCGCGCGACACCCCCTCAACCAATTAGGAGTAAGGCTAAAAAGAAAACTAACTGCGCGCTTTTGTTTCTATCGGCTGTTTTCGGTTTCGTTGCACCATGGTAAGGCTGGCACACATAACTAAAAAACATGATAACACGTGCAAGTATGTTAGAGCAAACACTAACTATATGTTCTTTTTTGACAAAGTAATCTTATCTTTTGTTGGAAACAGGAGCGTATGTGGTCTGAACAGCTGCTCTATCAATGGTAAGGATGAGTTTAAAACTGCCTCACGTGAACTTATCAGATAACTAATTTACTTGTGTTTTTAATTTTTTTTTTCCATTCAAATATATACTTGCTTCGTTGGTATCCTATAGAGACCCAGTGGCGGATCCAGACCTTGAGTTAAGAGGGGCGGTGGGCAGTTTTTTAGTGTGTGTTCACCTGTCGGCTTTTCTTCCTTCTGCAATTTCTTTTTACCCAAAATAAGAGGGGGCCCGGGCCACCCAGGCCCTTCCCTAAATCCGCCTCTGAGACCTCACAGGCGCATCAAAGAAATTTCTCCCCACTGCTGTTGTCCATGTTCAACTATCGAACCAAGTAGAGGACATAGAGTTAATCTGTAGTCGATGTCACTGCCTCAACTATTTAAATTTTCTTTGACCTTTGTGGTTTTCTTACCTATGTGCGCATGCAAAACGCCAAATCCCAGTGCGACCAGGAAACGTTGAACTAAGAAGCACCTTGTGAATAAAAAGCACTGATATTTGCATTTTGATTTTAATTTTGTGATAGTTTTTAACGTATTTATCCTCCAATAGGGGTCGCAAACAAGGGGCTTTGTGGCAAATACCCTGGCGTTAGCATAAACGTGGCTATTGGACTCGGTGCAGCGTACACTGTGACACACGAGATGGCTCACAAGTAATTCTTATTTCTAGTACTGTTGGCACCCTTTTAATTTCTTCCCTCTCAACTTTGTCAGAAAACATTACTTGAACAAGCACCCTCATAACGAATATTTTCCTAATGATACTACTAATAATCTGAGATCTCAAGATTATCCGTAAAAAATCAATGGGATAACCTAGATTGATTCTGTTTTTATCTCCCATAGTATCGGCTTAGGGCATGATACTGGAGACTGCCACAAGATGGGAGCGATCATGCACAGGCAACAAGCCTATGGCCCCAACGCATTCCACTGGTCCCCTTGCAGCATGAATGAACTGAAACAGAGGTTTACGTAAGTATATTCATTAATTTTCTTCAGTGCTGTTCCTTGTCTCTAGATCTGCTCACAAAGAGCAAATGTATTTCGTATTCAATTTGGGAGACATGGAAGATTTGTTTCTTTCTTTTTAGTTTGAGAGTCTGTCTTGTATGCGGAAAAGCTCAAGGAAAAATATATTATTACAAATTATTCGGAAAGAACTAGATTAGGAATCTTGTGTAGTGTAAATTTTAATTTCAGTAATTAACTTTGCATTTTTACTTCCAGTTTACATAAATGCTTGCACAACCAGCCATCTGTACAGATCCCTCTGCCCAGTCTTCCTCCCCTCTTTTCAGCTGACGAACAGTGTCAAATGGCTTATGGGAAAGACTATACTGCGTGCGGTGCAACACTTAGAGTAAGTACGTCGCAGAAATAGACAACCCATATTATAATTTTAGAATGGAGAAGTGTATATCGTATTTCAACAGTTTTGATGGATGTAGCCATTGTAAAGCCGATCCTACAGTCGTTCATCCTGTTTTAGTTCGCACTAAGTGTGATATGAGGAATAAGCTATAGCGACTTTCTAGCTGAGTTTCTCTCGGTGACGCCACGGTTCGCGGAAGTTACTAGCGTTGATCCATTCAGGAACGCTGAGGAATTATAGATCAAGTTATGAGTTCTTGGTTGGCTTCGATGGCATATTCAGCGACTATTCGACTTTTATTATAGAAGTGTAGCCATCTGGAATAAACTTGACTCAAGATTGAAACTATGTGAAAAACCAGCTTCTTTTAAGAGAGCTTTGAATAGGCATCTCCTGAATGACTTTTTATTTAAATTACCATTCTATTCTTAAAGTTATAAGTAACTTATATTATATTAAACGTGTTATTAGTTAGTTTTGTATGTATAGTTATTAATGTTATTAGTTAGCTTTGTATGTATAGTATCAAGTATTTAAATTATGTAATTGTTCATTGAAAAGCCCCAGACGAGGATGTGTTCAATAAAATGTATGTGTGTATGTATGTATTTCATGCGCGTACGTTGGATTTGAGATGGTAATTTGTTAATTACATATACTTGTCAAAATCAGTAAAAATATGACTAACACATTGTATATGAGCTCAGATATCAAAGCTTGTGAGGTACTACACATTTATAACGGTTTTCATTGTTTCAGGTGAGATATGTTTGTCCGTGAATTTGACCAACCACTGTCAAACATTAAAGGTCGTTGATAAATATTTTTTTAGGGAAGCTGCGGAGCTCTTTTCTGTGAAAGAAAAGGAGGCAGCTGTTTCAGTAGGTCTTCACCGATCGCCGAGGGAACGTTATGTGGCGTCAAGAAGGTAAAACTTCTCTTAAAATACGATTTTAGAAATCTTTGATATTTCTCAATAAAGAGTAAGCGGTTCAATTGAGATTTGAAATTTCGTGTTTCTTTAGATTTGCCTAGCCGGACATTGCAGACATGAACCAAGAGTACCACTGCCTATTGACGGGGGGTGGGGCTCTTGGGGACCGTATGAAGTTTGTACACGAACTTGTGGGGGAGGGGTGAGATACCGCAGTCGACAGTGCAACAATCCTGTGTAAGTATAAATACTTATTTGAAGACCAATGTTGGCATAAAATCCAGAATTATAAACTTAGTGAACACACCTATCTTTCTTTCTTTTTCTTCAGACCTAAATTCTATGGAGAAGTGTGCGAGGGATCTACCAAAGGTCACTTCGAACTGTGTAACACTCAGGTTCGTTGATCAGTTTAAAAATCATCCGTAACTGTAATGTGGACCTTTACAATTTCTCTAATCCTGATAATAAAAAGATACAACGTATGGGAGTGTTCTCACCTCGGTTTCAAGATTCTTGGAAGATCTTACCACTGAGCCAAACTCGTCAGTTTTGAAAGGTTTACCAAATACAAGCTAGCTAAATCGTTGATAGACTCAAATAGGAAAGCATGAATTTACAATTACTTTGTTTCTTTTTCCCCTCAGGAGTGCAGTGTTGATCGTTTTCGTCATCAGCAATGCGAAGCACACAACACGGATAGTACAAAATACCATCCTCACTTTTTAGGAGGTATTGACATTTTATTTGCTTGGGGAACCTTAAACTGACAGTAAACTACAAGGTTCTTACTTGAAATAGCGAATTCTATCTAGGAAACCTGGATCTGAGTTGACGCCGCTGAGTCAAGCGCGTCCCTTGGACTTGGAGGGCACACCACGCTAATCGTGTTAAAAAAAAAATAATAATAATAATAATAATAATAATAATAATAACAGTTGCAAAAACCGCTGATCCAGACTCCATATTTTGAGATGACCTTAATTTATCATTATAACCAAGATGGACATATCTTATACAGCACTACCTATATACTGTATTTCTATAGAAGTTCAAAATTGTAAGGAACTACAGTAATAAAAACTAAAAACGAAAAACGATATTTCTATTCTTTCCAATCAGGAAGTAGCAAGTGTACTTTGGCTTGCGTGACTGGGAGTCGAGGACATTATTTTGGTGACGTCAAGGATGGGACGCGATGTGAAGGGAATAAAAATGTGTTTGATGTCTGCATTGGAGGAAAATGTGTGGTAAGTACATTGTTGAGGTATCGATTGATTTTTGGATTGATCGTGCTATGAATGAAAAACTTGCCGACTCCGTCCCGCTCGATTGTGAGCTGCGTCACTGACCCAGAGACATAATTACTAACAGCTGGTTGATCACTGACTGACCGACTTATGGACTGGTTGAATTACTGACTGAGCTGACTGACTGACCGACCGACAACAGACTCTTTGACTGATTGAGTGGCTGACTGTGCTAACTGACTGACGGACTGTCTGGCTGGCTGTTTGACTGACTAACTGATTGTCTAACTAACTAAGTGACCAACTGACTTTTCACCTAAATGTTTCTCTAAATGAATTAGTAGATGAATGAATGAACGCAAACAGCAAGCATTTATATTGGTTTCCCCAACTATCTTGTAAGTCAGATGAAATGATTTCTTTTCTTTTTTTTTCAGCCGGTCGGTTGCGACAAGAAACTAAGATCAGGAAACGTATTCGATCGATGTTTGAATTGTGGAGGGAACGGTGGAACGTGTGTTCTGGTGACGGGGACGTACACAAAGAACTATCGAGTATATGGTAATTAATGATGTCAGATTTTCTAACTAATTTACAATATTTTAACTAATAATGAAAATGAAAACTATGTCATAGATTTGAACACATTTTCCTCCCTTCTATTTTTCATCTCAATACCTTGGAAATATGAATTGAAGCACTAGGGAAACTGTTTTTTTACATTTTGGAATAAAAAATTTGATTATTACGGAAAAATTTCAAAAGTGTGCGTCACACTTTGATTACATTGTGTCTTTAAATGGTTCTTCTTTTCTTCCTTATCGGTGGGACATGTGCATCTGTGATGGAAGCAAGAGAAGGATAGAAGGGTTGCAGTGTTTGCAAAAGAAATCTCTCTCATATTGAGAGGAGTACATAATGTTAATAGTCAGACAGATTTTAAATATTCTCTTTCTTTCGATATCTTTCGCTAGGTCGCAACAACGGAGACATCATGTTCACCATTCCAAAAGGAGCGACAAATGTCCAGATTCAGGAGAGGAACAAATCTCTCAACTTCCTGAGTACGTAAAATAATATCTTCTCGCCCCTCCCCGGTAGAGAGGGGATGGGTAAGGCTCAGTAAAGTGTTAGAGGGAGTTGGTCCACCCTGACCTACATCTATCATTTCTTATACTTTTCAAAATCCGTTGAGAACCTTCTGTCAGTTCATTTCATTTTTTTGTCATTGATTTTGCTTGTGTTAGCTTTCTGTTAGGGCTTTGTAACACCAACCAGTACTTACAAGTCTTCTGCTTAGTTTGGATATCAAGCTTAAAATCCTGCCAAAAGCCAAAAGAGGTAACCAGGCAGAAATTTTTCATCTTTGAGCTCTGCGATTGGTTGGGAAATCACAGCGTCCTCTTAATCAGTCGGCGTAAAGCCAAAACCAATATTGCGGCTTAGTCTTTGCTCTTCTCCTTTTCGTTGTTTACATCAATTTACTTGAGTTCTACGAGAATCCCTTTAATGTTTTCCTTTATTCTAATGACTTTTGCGACTACTTTTTCTTAAATGTTTGCTAAATGTTTTTACGAAGCTCATTCTCTTAGTTCCCTGGATCACAACATTCACAATTTGTCAGTAACTCGTATTTTCAGGTATAAAGTCAACTAAAGCAGTCAAGGCGGTCGATTATTATGTCCCAGTCCCCAGCTGGACGAATACTTACGCGGCTGCGGGCACTTCCATCTACCATTACATGAAGGGGTATATTGATGCTGAGCTAATAACCATCCGAGGACCAACAAATGAAGACCTGGATGCTATGGTAATTATTTGATTTTACGACTTTTTTTATATCATTTCTTTTTTTGAAAAGGTGTTTAGCAAAAAAAATGAAGTACCTTACTGTCTACAGCGTTGAACTCTGGACTGGGGGATCTAGGTTCGAGAGTCGGTTCGAAAGTTGGTTGTCTGTTATTTAATGTCGAAAACGTGGGAAGTGCTTGCGCAATATTCCGAGCCAGAGGCTCATGTTCGACGTAATCTAGCATAAGCAGGAGGGAAAGCAAATCAAATATTAAGCAAGGAATTATTTCTGTATGTACGCTGTGTAGTTTTAGATCATGATCAACAACAATTAAGAAAAGTCAACTTTGACATGCTATTTCACATCCAAACGTTTACCTGACTGCCTTCAGCCGGGATTTTTTTGCACTACACATATGGACGACTAGCTGTTTTCTTCGATTTTCCCATAGTACGTTTATTCTGGAAGACATGGCAATCCGGGTATATCTTACAGTTACTATGTCCCTGGAAATGGGAAAAGTACAACCTTCAAATGGAACCAAACGATCGACAGCGAATGCAGTACCACATGTGCCGGAGGTAAACATGTTTTTATTGAAACTTTTATTTCGCTTTTGAAGGGCAGCCGTGTGGCTTAGACGACTCTCAACTTGGTAAAGCGTTGTTATGTACGTGTCTATTGGCTAGGGCTGCTAAGGCAGAAGGTGTTGGCTTACGTAGCTGAAAGAAAGAACAAAACGCGTGTCGTTTTCAAATTTTATTCCGAGTGCCATTTTGGTAAATGAAATTAGTTGAAAATTGACAGAGGTAATTTTTCATTTTGAAAAGAACCACTTCAACTTCACGCCTCTAAGTGGAAACACGCACGTCCCGACGACGACTGGAGCTTAGTCTTCCTACACCGAAAAGAGCCAGTTCTTTCAAAGTGGCTCAACTGCGCATGCGGGGATAAATTAAAAGCGCCCAAAATGAAATCGAGCCATTAACAAATAAGTAGAGCTTTGGTAATGTATCAATTGTGTAGAACGCCAGTTCCATTTGCTGCTAGGTGTTCAGTTCATCAAAGCCACGTGCCACCGTGAGGATGACGCAAGTGAGGTGTCTGCTGTTTACTGTGACAACAACACTAAGCCAGCGGAGTCTAAGCCATGCAACCTGGCCCCTTGTCCGAAGGAGTAAGTATTAGCTTAAAACATACTTTGACGCGCATAGCTTGGCGGGAAACCATGTTGGATAGGAGATAAGCACCCCACCCTCTTACGTTTCTGTGATATCAAAGTTGCTGTTTTCCTTAATTCATGGAACTTGCCGACCCAAGCATCCACCAAACTAGTTCTCGAGATTAACACTTAAAGAAGATATCAAAGAAAATATGATAAAATGCTTCAAATTTTAATGGAGTTAACGTCTTAAAAAAAAGAAAAATAGTTATTTGCTTCCTTTCAGTCGCCTCAATTGTTTGGTAAAAATCATTTCAAGAAAATGAACTTATTTTAGCCCATAATTTACCAGCCAAAGTTTTTGGTTGAAATGATAAAGCTTTGCAAATAAAGAAAGAAAAAGAAATCACCAAATCGTGCTTCTATTTCACGTCTAGTGTTTCTTGTAGTTTTTTTCTTTTCTCATATTCACACAGATATAAGTTGGGGGCTTGGAGTCCATGTTCTGAATTTTGTGGAGGTGGTCAACAGCAAAGAAATATTACATGCGTACAAGTCATAACACAGAAGTACACCAAAATTTTACCAGCTCCTAGTTGTAACCATTTGTCAAAACCGGGCAGTTCGAAAAATTGCAACAATATAGATTGCATGCCTCAATGGGTTACTGGTGAATGGACACAGGTAAGAATCAACGCACGCGCATATTTTTAAAATCTTTCGATTTCCACGCGATATGTCATTATCATCACTATTTTTTCAGTGCTCGGTTCCTTGTGGTGGTGGTGGCACCAAAACACGTCGGGTGGAATGTAAGAGAAAGCTTAGTGATGGTTCCTGGATTGCTCTGCCAGATGATCAATGCACTGAGAAGCCATCTTCTCAAATATCATGCAATCATGTGCCTTGTTACAAGTGGCGAGTTCAGTATCCGTGTGCCAGCTGCGGAGGTAGGCATCTTCGTTTGGTTGGACGATTGAGATTGAGATGGGGAAATGGGGTAGAAGGGGAGAGATAATGGAGAGGAGGGAATTGAAAAAAGAGAAAGTGGTTAGAGCAGAATGGAAAATGTGATGAAAAAATAGGAGTAATAGGTTAGAGGGGACCGGGAAAGGAGGAAAGGAAGGGGAGCAAGAGAAGAGGTGAGCGAAGTCAGGAAATGAGTAGGAATAGGAAAAAGATGTGGAGGAGATCTAAAAGGAAAAGAGGAAAGAAAAAGAAGGTAAGGAAGCGGGGGTGAAAAAGGAAGAGGTAGGAAAAGGAGTAAGAAGAGGAGCAGGTGGAAGTAGAAGTATAGGATAGGTGACATGGGAGGAATAAGGAGGAGAGGGAAGATACAGGAAGAGGATCAAGCAGAGCCAGGAGGTACAGGAGACAGGGAGAGACAAAGGAAGAAGAGGAGGAGCTGGGGGGGAGCTTGAGGAGGTTGTAGGGATAGGAGGAAAGGGGGGACTAAGGAGGAAGGGAAGGGACCTATACAAGGGAAGCTTGAGGAGGAGTGGAAGAAAAGTCCTAAATTCAGACACTTTTCTGGTCAGCATGAAACCTTTTTGAGACTGACACCAATTCAAGTACAAATCCAACCTTGGTGTTTCTCTAGGTTTACATGGAGTAGGCTAAAACTATGTACGTTTGTAAAGTAAAATGCTCAAATGCAACTTCTGATATAAATGATATTCAATAGCAAATTGTATTTACCTTATTCTCGACCTTTCAGGTTCGAATATGAGTTACTTTCCGATTGGCTGTTTCAAGGACAAACACAGCAGTGAACGACCGTTAGAGAAACTGGTTGCAAATCTTCGTGGGGGCATTGACTGGTATCACATGGAGAAAACAATAAGGAAATGTGCCAAGGATGCTTGGAGTAAACACTATGATGTCTTTGGAATCCAGTTCTACGGAGAATGTTGGTCGGGTGCCGAAGGCTATAAAACCTACGATAAGGATGGTTTTAATTTGCAAGGTTGTTGGGAAGGAGTGGGGAAGTCAAGTAATAACTATGTATACGCCTTCACTAGTAAGTGATTCTGTCATCATCATCATTACTATTATTGTTGTCACCATCATTATCGCCATTATCAATATTTATTCTCATCTTTATTAATATTATCAACTGTCTATCTCTTTGTAGCGCTGTCGGTCTGCACATGAGCCTCAAAATCGTCAAAGGATGAATATTCACTCGGTTTAACGAAATTTCGTCAAATCTGTCATTTTTGTTGTTAAGTACATTTCTGAACATAAGTGGAGATATGTGCTAATTTAAGCACTTTGCTAGTATGAACTAACTATTAAAAAATATACTTACCTAAGAATATTTATTCCCAGGCATGGTTACCCAGCCACGTGTTGATTGCATCTACACAGCAAATGGACAGATTGTCCCGGATGACAAATGCACTGCCTCAAGGCCTTCACCTAAAATGAAACGTTGCTCTGATGCGTGCAGGACTTAGGGAAAATACGAAAAAACAGTTCTCTTAAAGGAATAAGGTATGATAATCCAAAATACTCTAAGAGATAAAATGGTGCATGCATTGTTAGTAGATTTACTCGAAGTTCACGGAAAAAATGGAAAACATTCAATAAGAATGACTTCAAGAGACGTTCTAATATTGTGATCAACATTATTCTTTTTGCTGCAGGTCGTTCCCGATGATAGAAGAATCCTAGAGGCCGCAAAGACAAGTTTGATCCAGTTCCATAATGATTGTTTCTTCAATGATATAATATTTTTTTTAGTTTTGTAAAATGGGAAATAACTGATAATAAACTGCGAAGTAAGGTGTAACATTTCTGTGCCGGTCTTCGACTATTGATTACACCGTATGTCTTTTACTACGCTTTGTGATGGATCAGGCCGCTTTTCTTCTCCAATCAGATGCAAAACTTACATCAGTCAAGAGTTTGTCTCTAGCGTTTAAACTCGATCATTTATATCGAATTGTCGCGATAATGCATGAACTTTGGTAGGGTCCACCTCGATGAAATAAGCAGCGAAATGAAAGGGTTAGTTGTAAAAAAATTTAACCGTCCAAATTTTCCTTTTGACCACAATGAAAAGATATTAAGATATTAAAGATATTAGCCGTAAATTAGCCATAATTTTAACTGTTTAACCACGCAAAACGTCCTGCGGGCAATATCACAACGAAGACTGCTTTTGCGTAAGCCTGCATCAGCTGTTCCCAGGCCATCTCAACTGCGCAACCCTTGCAAGTTAAACATTATAAAGGCTTTAAGAGAATTCAAATAATTACAAGAAAACAATAGGGATATAACAGGTGTGTCTAAAATGACACATGTTGGAACGTTAATCTAGTGTGGATGAGTTTTTTTCGGTTGAGTTGATACGTCCTTCGGTTTGGGTTTCACAAAACTCTTTCCTTGCCTTATTCGTACTTGTCGCTTGCCGGATTAAAGAGAACTCGTGGTTACGAGACTTAAAATGTTAAAAGTTGTTAGCAACTGGTCATGGATGACTTGCAAACCGTTATGAAAACCTCTAAAAATTCGGCGATTATTTCAAACAGCACTCAACCCTGACTGAACCCTAGAGCTTTGGCTGTTAAGTGGGCTCTTCTCTCAGGAGAAACTTCATGGCAATAAACTAAGATCATCCCGTTACCCGCTTATGTAATAGCACTATTTATAAACCATTACCGCTGTCAAACAAAAGGCTGATAGAAGGTTTTGACGACTAAAATAACTAATCAATGTGCTTACAGGTAATTTAGCGCTTGAGTAATCAATTACCTGCTGCCTAAGCAGTGCGTGCCAGATTTAACCAATGAGAAGCACGATTAGATCAAACACGCCATGAATTCACGCCACTTTGTCCAATACCAACTAATTCAAGCCCCTTTTTACACCACTGTCACTGACTCTTGTTAATCAGTGATGACGAAATCTAGGAAATTTGACTACTTCAATTCAAGAGCTTGGTAGCTCTGAAGAAATTATCTGCAAAACGAAACAATGAATGCTGCAAATATTCGTTCAACGACATGCCCAGGACAAAAAAAATTGTTGACAAAGCATGTTTTCCAAATGTTCTCCGCAACTGTTCGTTGACTTCGTTAAAAAGGGTTTTTGACTTCTTCGTTGTCATGGTTTTAGTTATGGTGTCATTAACTTTGATCTACAGACCCGCCAAGATATTTCGCCGTCATAAAAGAACGTTCGCTTACCAAGACCCTGTTGCAGACATCGTACTGTCCAGCGATTTCTCGGACGATGGATTTTTTTTCGTTCCATTCGAAGAGAAGGAAAAATACCTGTCGTATGAGGCACCAGTAGGCAGTTGGAGTAAACAGCTTCAAGCCTTCGAGAACGCCGTCATAATATCGAAAATGCTTAACAGAACTTTACTCGCTAAACCTTTGGCCAGTGAATTAGAAATCAAGCGACTTTCGCAAGTAGTGAAACGCACTTTTCAGCCCCACTCAAAGGTCTATGACATTTTGGACACAAAATTCACCGTTCCAGTTTCCTCCATACTGGATTTGAATCACTTATCCAAGCTGATCAGAGTTCAAAGTGTACCTCATCAACAGTTTATAAACAATTTTGAAAACTTGTCACGGTTCGATGTTTGTCATCGCGACTCGGTGGGCTTCTGGGTCGATTTTGTACCAGCGGCAACTAATAAGAACGCATGGAAAGTCCTCGAAGCGCAAAACTTTGCTCCTTTGTCATTCTCTATTTCTGCAGTAGACCCAGCTTGTGATTCTGGACTAGAGGTCAAAAGTGATTCTCACCAGCCCAAACCTGTCATTAGAGGTATCCTCTCCGAGTTAAGTCGCGTTAAGGAGGATTTGTTATATTTCCGGGCGGGATCCATGGCAACCACTGAAATACGATTTCTGTCCAAAAGACGGACAGCACTAGCGCAAGAATGGACGGATAACTACATTCGTTTCACTCGATATGTTCAGGAAAAGTTTCTGAGAATCATGGCTAAAATAAAACAGCCGTACAATGCAATGATGATATCTCGAAACGAGGAAGGAAATCTGAATAATACAATTTATTACAGATTAAGACAAATGGAAAAGATGAAGTTTCGTAACATAACAAATGTCTTGTATATAATTACTCATGTAAATAACCTGACACATTTTGAACCATTGAGAACGCTGGGATATGAGATGTACTTATCTAGGGACTTAGTCCCTTCAGGGATAAGTTCATTCGTACGGCACGATGTGATAGAACTCTTTGGATTAGTAATTTGTAAATATGCTAGGCTATACGCAGGCTCGACGGAGCCGTATCTCATTCGACGAGGTCGCATTCATGAGGCCGAAAGGAAAGATGGTCTACTTGTTGATCACGTGACTGTCAAGTGGGCGGGGCACACTGTCAAGAGAAGACATCGTATCTTGCCGCCTCGCAACGTGACAAGCTACGGGCAGCTAAATTTGAGAACTCACAAGCCAAATTACATTTCTTGTACAGTTTGTAAATTCATGCACAATACGCTCAGACACAAAATTTGCGTTCCAATAATGAGTGAATGTTCTAAGTTAAGACTTATTTAGAATAAAATTGTTTAATAAAGATATAAACCGACGTTTCGGTGTCATCATGACGCCATTGTCAAGGAGAAATAAAAATAAAGTTTGTGGCAAGGTGTAACACTAAATTAGCATAAATATGTTACGAGCTAATTAAACAAATACTTTTGCGCGAATTGAATCGCTTTGCACGTTCAGAGTGGGTTTTAAGTCTCTGATGAAAAGTATTTCGTTCACCAAACAATCGAACTTGTTACTACACTTTTTCAGAATGCTAAAACGTTTCAGTAGGTCTTTCGGGACTTCGCTGTGCCGTTCGTGGTAGTGTTTAGATATTGAAGATGCCTTTCGTTTATGTCCATCCACGCGTGTGTGTAAGTGTCCGCGTGTATAGCCCACATAACCCGCATCACACAGGTCACATTGAAATTGATAAACGACGCGTTGTTGGTTGACAATCTGTGGCTTGATTTCTCGTACTTTAAGATCTTGGCCAACTTTGCGGCTAACAAATACTGGCTGGACAGTTGTCTGCACCTTCATGCTAAGATTCTTGAGCTCTTCCTTAACATATTTGCTGATTCCTGATCTTTGAAAGGTATGACCACACGAACAATGGATATTGGTTCTTTGGGCGTCTGTGTGGGCTGCGTACCAACAATTCTTGATTGTAAGAAGGTGTTAATGGTAGAATTTACCAGGCGTTCCGGGTATTTAAGCCGTGCGAAAACTTTCTTTAGGCGATCACACTCATCAGAGAAATGGGCCCAGGAGGAAGATAATCGGTGTGCACACTTATCGTTCACGATTGTTTGGTGAACGAAATGCTTTTCATCAGAGACTTAAAACCCACTCTGAACGTGCAAAGCGATTCAATTCGCGCAAAAGTATTTAATTAGCACGTAACATATTTATGCTAATTTAGTGTTACACCTTGCCACAAACTTTATTTTTATTTCTCCTTGACAATGGCGTCATGATGACACCGAAACGTCGGTTTTTATCGTTAGTTTTTGCTAGTCTTTGCATTTCTAAATCTTTATTGATAATAAAGAGATGTTTTTCTAAGTTGGTTGAAGCGCCACGCTGTCATACAATGGAAGGATATTCTTTATAATCTGTGAGATCTTAACTTTCTTTTTATTTTAAAACAGGAATTCTTTCGTGGAGAAAATTTGTTAAGCGAGATGACAATTGTACAAAATTATTGCTTTATTAATAACAATCTAGAAAACTCTGGTGACTATCTAATCCTCAAAGGATACTGAACATTTGAAGTGTTTTCCTCTTACCCATCCCCCTACCCCCCCGGCTCGTGCTTCATACATAGTTCAAGGCTCGCATAGCCAAATTTTGAGTAGGGAGGGGACGGGGTTTAAGGACGAACACGTAAGCTTCAACAAAGGGAGAGAAAGGTGTGCCAAATATTGGTTACCTTGGTGTGATCTTCAGGCTCTATTTGCATCCAATGTGCACTGATTTTCTTTGTACTAACAAAAGTTTCATGAAACTATTGTTTTCCAGGCTGACAGACTGAACCTTTCACGATCCTCATGCATGATTAGGGTGATCCTTCAGTGATCTAAGATAATATCCAATAACGTGCTTCGAATTTGGTCATGTGACTTGGACGTCGCAGGTGGCATCCCGCCGTTCTCTACCAAAACATTTGGTCAACATTTTTTGGGGCACGTGACATTAATCTAGGGAGCCCAGATAACTTAAATCAAGAAATCACTTGAGATGAACCCAGTTCAGCCAAAGGCTCATACACGTGAGTTTCAGTCTCCTAGCTCAACTTTCTCGTAAATACGTGATATTGACCATAGGGGCATTTCAAAGTGGCTAATGATGAAAATAACATGCACTTGATCAACCTTGGTTCTTTGAACAGATTTTACGATTCTATATCAAAAAGGGAAGTACGTAAGGCGACTGTTCCACTTTATCTCTGCACTCTTCCACTCTAAGTGAATTTTGTCAAAATATATTTCCGCTGCATTCGAAATCATTCCTATTTGATCTAGTAAAATGAGACCCACATTCCAAACTCCGTTAAACGAACTTTTCCAGACAAAAATATCTTAGAAATGAAAACCGGGAACAAAACATCCCACCACGGTAAAAATTAAAAAGACTCTTGAAATTATGAAATAAATTGATTCTGAGGTCGATATCCTACTACTGTGCGCATTGTTTCTGTGGGTCGGTCTTTCTCCCTCAACAAACGCGATCCCTTCGGAAGAACTCCTCAATTCCTGTGGGCAGCCCTTATGGGTGCCGCAGAATTCTTCACAAGAAGGACAAATCAGTGATCCGTTTATCTTCCAGTCGTTCAGGGAGCCGACGATTTCAAGAAGTTGTCCCTTGCGATGACAGGTGTAAAACTCGCCCCCAACCTCCACCTGTAATCCTCCATCGCAATGGAACCTATAGCATCCGCTTCCCCAGTCAACCATTGTTCTCGTTAAAAATCCTTTCTTGGCCAACCATGCGCGACCTTGCTCGACGCACTTCGCGTCTGAACCGTAATGCTCTAAAGCGTAGTTATCAAGGCGGGCCGGTGCGTTCTCTGGTACCGTGCACGTCGTTTCACGTTTCGCGCCATCCGTTTCAGTTAGAGTAAATTTCTGATAGAACGGGCAGTAGTCTGCTAATGGAACAGCGCCACCGTACCATGCCGTGTCTCGAATAACCACGCCGCGCGCGCTGCCGAGTTCTCCCCAGCCTGCGTTTGTTTCGCTGATTGGTAGATGATTAAAATACTGATATTCCTCTGGTATGGCCCGGCTGTACTTACGAAGGTTACACAAAGCTACCGACAGCTTGCTGTGGGTACACCTCATGTGCAGTGGAGTTTTCTTGATGGTGTAGCAGAAAGGCACCGCATGCTGCTTTTCTCGCAAATGTTTCTCCATCCATGTTTTACAGCTCGCTTTGGTAAAAAGACAACCAAGTCCCTTTCCCCAATCGAGCTCATCCGCCAGGCTGTAATTTGGTTTGTACCAGCCTGTATCTTCCATAAGAGCAAAGGTTATCCTCGAGAAAACAGGATTTTGCGTGTAAGTCCCTGTCATGGCTTCATTCTCAAATAAACGCTTTTCCCAGTGAGTGTATTCTGTTCCTATACCACCCTGGTTCTCAATTTCGGCTCCTTCTAAACTCGGGCAGTTAAAATGCCTTCGTACCTCTCGCTTTACTCGTGGCGTCACAATCATGTGTACCTGATGAGAAACGTCTCCATGCCGCGTCGCCCAATGCGTTCTTTCCATCCTTTGGACTATTTTGGAGCTCCATTGATACAAACCGAATTTCTCGTTATACGGAGGTAGACCGTGTTTTTCTCTCGGCGTGTATGGCACACCGTTCTCATTTCTGTAAAACGCGAAAAGTCCCGCGCTAAATCCCAGGGCGTGGAATATTTCATGCTTTACGGTGGACAGCAAATTTGGGTAGTGTCTGGGATCCGTGTCTAAGCGTTTAGGGCAAATATTTGCAAACCCAGCAACAGGTCTGTCTAGTGCATGCTCCTGCTGACAGTAAGACGCGTATGCTACCGCGTTTGCCGCATTGCAGTGGTCCGTTTGGATGCAAGACACATACAGTATAAAATCACGTGACTCTACACCCATTCCAGACTCCCACTCCTCACCCGGGACATTGAAACATTTGACGCCATCCTCGTCACACACGCGACATTGATCAAGGTGGTCAGCAGGCACATTCACAGGCCCGCACTGCGTGTTAACACAATTTAGCTTACAAAACTGAATATCGCCCGCAGAGTCTCCTTTGTGGTTCTTAAGGAAGTAAGCATTATTTTGACACGTCCGCTGTAATTTTATAGCTTGTTTAGTCGGCTTTACGCTGAAAGCTTCATGGAAATAATCCACTGCCTCAGGGATGAGTTTTCCTGTAATTAAACCGTACTTTTCTTCATCCAAATCCCCAATGCTGTCGTCATATACAACTTCGAAGCGCATTTTCTGCGAAAATGCTTGTCGTTTTACAATGTGTGCTGGTCCAACGTGGACAAAGTGGTTCATTTCGTGTCTCTTTGGTATCCAATGATGCGCATGCGCCACAGGTTTCATTAAGCATAGGGCATATAAAGTACAAAGGATCAGCAGTCTATCAAATGATATCCTTTTCTTGTTCTGCCTCGACCTGTGTGTTACTCCAGTTCTCGCGCTAAAACAGTGGACGCAATCTACATTTAAAAATAACACATACAAAAGCTTTTAGTGTATGAAACCCTCAGCGAAACCGTTTCAGTCTGTTCAAATTTTGTGTGATTTTAAAGTATCATTTAGTATTCATTTGCATATTGTTAACTTTTTCCCGTGCCATAAAGAACCATCATCTTCAAGATAGCTCATTTTTTAGAAAACTGCGTTTGATTTTACTTTTAAAAGACATCGTTTGTATCAAGAGAACTTAAAAGATAGACGTATGTTGTAGTGAAAAAAATAACAAAAGAAAAAGAAAATCACATGATATATCGTTTTTAAATTCAACTAACCACAATGCATGGTATAGACCGTGGACACAACATCTCTTTACTCATGAGTTATTGTCGCTCATAAACCGTGAATAAAAAAGGATAAGGAAAAAAATGAACGAAAGTAACTATTGCTAAAACTTAAACATTGATCTTATATGTAAACAACGTATGAACACACAAAGCTTAAATCCGTCGCTTAACAAATTAAAGTGAACAATACGTTGTTATTATGAGTACATTTTACTGACAATAGAGATGTTTCAGTATTTTCTTTGCTTGTTGAGGTAGACAGATTGTAACGAATTGACTTTGACCGAAAATGAAGAATTTTCATCTAAAACTTAATAAAAGATGCAGAAATAATGTTGTGATAACTTAAGAGTCGACACCTGAATGAGCGGGCCAGGGCTAAAATTAATTAAGTCCAGCCTGACTGATTGTTCCATAAAACCACATGTAAACTATTGTACTAACAACCACGAAAGCGACACAAATCACCGTAGATAACACACCTTTTTTCGCCATCATTTTCGGTGGTAATTTCGATCGTTAAAAGCATGGAAACTTAAATGATCTTTTGTTATTTCCATTAGAGCAATTGTTCCCCTGTTTTAAGGTACGTGGATACGAGCGAAGCCTTAACAGGTGGTGTCAGTGTGTCTCGATAGGTGGTCACAATGTTTCCAATCTCAGAAATGATGAAATAAATTAAATATTCTACAAATATAAATTTTCATTTTAGGATCTCTTTGTATGAAATTTTTAAACAAAGCAATCTTACTTTCAGAATCTCGCCACTAAACTCACTCTTTCTGCAAATATTTCACTTAAGAGGGAGGATCAGTCTTATTACTGAGACGACAGCTCCTGCTACCAAGATCTCGGTAACCATGCAAGCTAAAAGTGCTCCCGTATGATAACTCTGATTCAGCCAAACTGAATTCCCAGGATATGTATCGTTCAACTCTTTAAGTGAGCTTTGATATTTTATTCTAACCTTGTAATGATTTGGCTGAAATATTAGCTGAGTAGCCATGGAAGAATTATCTTAGCCTGATAGTAAATGAAACAAAATTAGTTCCTTAACAAGGCCATGTTGCCTGGTTACCTCGCTCGAATACGTTGTTCCTTAAATGTAATGCTTTCTTTTACCTCGTTCAGGATATTTTTTCAACTTCGATGCGATAAGAAAGAAAAAAACGCTCACCACTAAACTGTAGCTTCTATTTAATCGATCATAAACCATATGCATTGACTTTGCTTAATCGACCTTGTTTAGGACTAAAGTAAACATGACCTGTTTCTTTCAACGAACAATTGAAAACACTGGAAAATTAGATCTATTTCCTATTCAAGAGGCTATTCTGTAAAACAAACGTGCAACTCTTGGATTCCAAACTTGGCATCGTATCATTTGCATTTTCCCTGTTGACATACAACTGCTTTCTTAGTTATGCTCCCTACTGCCCCCAGTGTAATCCTCAAACACATGCATGTCAGTGTCATTTGCCCCCTAGATTGCTGCAGCGCCAGCAGTATACGCCGATTGGCTAAGATCCCTCGATGGTCCGTTTGAGATCCATCAAGATCCACTAAAGACAAAGCTAGGAGAACGGGTCCAAACCCTATATAAATCCTTTCTGAGGGTATCGCAGTCAAGTTATATTTAGATAACACCCCTTCCTTAAAATACGGGGAAGATCAAGAAAAAAATTAAAAAGCAAGTTTATGTGTACATCGAGCTCTGCTGGCGGATGAATAGAGAGTCTTTCAGGGAATTTCTTTGACAGGTGAGTTTCTTTTGATGTTTTGGCCATTTTGTATCTCACGAGCATATAGCTTCTCTATTATTATTAAATGCGGTTCTATTTTCATCAAATGCGAACAATTTTTCGAAACAAGTTTAAGCCTTTCGAGGGAATTTGAAGCAACTTCTGCAAATTTCCCTCCCGTTCAACTATAAAAATTATCGATAAGTGCCACCTTGTTTATAGGAATCGCTTATTGCCCCGAGAAACAATAAAATTTAAAAGACGCAGCAAACTGACAACAGGAAAAATGTGTCTCCAAGATTGAAAATAGCAGGTTGCAAGACAAGGACGTTACCTTCTCTTCATTTCATTGGTTCAATCGATTACAGGTAATGATTCTGTCAGCATCCGTGGTTATTCACCCATGAAAAGTACAGAGATCCTAGCATCCTTACTATTTCGTTAATTTGTAAAATATTGGTACCTTACTCAACAATGTGGATACCACAAAAACCTCACTGACTTTAGAAACTTTCCAACCCTAGTGTTAAGATGACCTGTGCGTCACCATTATCGAACAAAATATAATTTCCGTGACCTCACAATGTTGAGCGGTGCAAGCATATTTCTATTATTACCTGCTTATAATATCCTTGTCTTCCTCGTAACGCTGGTTAATCGTTTTGTTCACTTGGAAATTGGTTTCACGTTGTCGTCTTCAATCCGAATCTGACTGTTAAGACATAAAGCGCACTGTTAACTTCATGTGCTATTATGAATCCGAGAAATCCACAAAGACCATGGTTCAAGGTTATGTTTGTGATGGAGTTCGCGTTGCTTACCAATTATCTTTTTCTTTGCTTCTTTCCACGACCGTCATAGAGTAATAATCAAACCAGCAGGAGCAGCATCCTAAAGTGATGATAATTGTAAAAAATAACACAAAAAGTGCAAAACAGAGATTTAGCGAGGCGCAAAAGACCATCTCTTTGCGCCGTTCTCATGTTCCCAGGCTATGAGATCATGGGAACACCACCTCACATGTTTACATTCAATGACGTAATTAACAGAATAACCCGCTATCTCTGGATGGCAGACAAGCTGACTACCGCTGGCATGGTTTTATGAGGGTGCCAAAGGTGACAAAAATGTCGTTTAGCAATTTTTCTTTCCAATTACAGAAATATGTTCTAAACTCAAGATTTTTGTCCTCAGTTTACATATTAGATGCTAACTTAGTGAAATATTTATGCTCTTTTTGGCATTTATTTTCTAAACTCTTCAGTTGCATTCTAATTGCAAAGAAAATGCGTTACAAGTACAGAAAAAAATTATTCTAATTGAAATGTGTTTGAGATGTCCTAATGTTCTTATTACCTTCTATTTTAAAAAAATAAAGTATTCTAATAATGTTCTTTTCATGCCAAATTTGAAAAAAAAACGCTGCTCATAGGAATGAAAAATTATCCTATTCTCAGTTAGAAAATACATTGTATTTGCAAAAAATACGTTCTAATTAGTATGCGAATTATTCTCAGTTGAATTTTTTCGTGCTAATTAAAACACGTTTCTAATTAACATGCAAATTTATGCTACACAAAGCGGTGTTGGGTAAGGGTATCGCGGACGCCGATGTAATTGACATTTCCTCCTTTTTGCGCTAATTTTAAAGCTTTGAATTGAAGAATATCTAGAAAAGGTACGATATGCCTTTATACCGTCGAGGAAGAGGCGACATGGAGATAGCTAGAGAGATTCTTAGAAAATACTCAAGCAGTTCTCGTTCAAATTGCTAGCTTCAGTCAACTATGAGAGACCCAGAATACAAACCTGGACGACTTAGAAAATGTTGTTGATTGAATGACCGAGATCTGTACAACGTTTAGCGCTTTTCATCAGAGTGTACCCACTAACAGCGCTGTAAATAATTCAGTCTATTTTCCTCATCATTTCGCGAACCCTCCAGTGCTGCACGTGTAGACCTCTGCTCCTCAATGCACCTAGCATGCGACTCTGGCTAATATTGGGAGTAAGCAATTTCACTGATTGAACGACAGCTGCATTTTCTTTGCAATTAGAATGCAACTGAAGAGTTTAGAAAATAAATGCAAGAAAGGGCATAAATATTTCACTAAGTTAGCATCTAATATTTAAACTGAAGACAAAAATCTTGAGTTTAGAACATATGTATGCAATTTGAAAGAAAAATTGCTAAACGGCATTTTTGTCCACTTTGGCGCCTCATATGGTTTTAATGATCATTTCAACGTAAAAATAAATGTTAAGTTTTGCGAAATGCGAATAAACAGACTGTAACACATGAAAGTACAGCTCTGTAGCTTCGCTTAAAAAGTAAACCAAAAAAAGATTTCTTTGCGACTGAACTTATATTGCAAACGACCTCGTTACAACATAAATATCACAGTACCACATGAAAGGAATGCTTAGAAGGTTTCAATTGAAAGGTTCAACTAGTGTCTCATTGGCAGACAAAGGCTCCTTCTAGCTACCTCATGGTATGTCTTCATTCCTCAATTAAGTGTTTAGATCTTTAACCCTTTGCCATCTCCTTCCAATATTGCGTGACCGTGATCCGTGACCCTGAATCTTTACAAATAAACCATATAGTTACGTGACGACAACAGGTACAAGTTTTGGCCATCCAGTAAACATTTCAGACAATAATTGGCAAATCGATGCTGAAAATTCAATCTTTGTCCAACAAAGTTATAAATTTTGGATATTAGTGTCCGATTTTAGACTCTAGTGTCCAACTTTTATAGTAGATACAAGTGCCCGATTTTAAACACTTACGTTCTATTTTAGCCATGCCGTTGTGTTCAGCTTTAGTTGAATGGAATTGTACGGCTATGATGGGTGCATCTTTGGATTGGGTTTCCTCTGCAGTCCGCTCCCGCATATCTCTACTGCTGTTGTGTTTCTTGAACGTTAGCATCCAGGCCTCTGGAATTTCTATTTTACTGTCCCTGTTGATGCTGTTGGGGTAAAGTTTTACGTGAATTGCTTCTTTCACCCTTCGTGTGTAGAAATAGAGGTGGCGATCAATAATTAAACTTTACTTCGTTCCAGAGCGGGCGATGTCCGGTGTTGTGGGCGTGCTCTGAGATGGTGGAGGTCTGCCTTTTAGCCAATCAGACATCCCTTTCGTCCTTCTCGGTGGTGATTTTAGACACTAGTGTCCGATTTTAGAAACTAGTGTCCGATTTTGAACACTGGTGTGCGATTTTGGACTCGAGTGTCATTCTTTTTTTGACACTAGTTGCGATTTTGAATTGATGCGTATTATTTTTACCCGAGATTACCATTGAGGGCAAGAAGTTTAAAATTTTGCATGCCGTAAGACATGATTAAATTCCCTTAAAAACTGGCTCAGTTTTTTTTTTTCAGGCTTTGCTTGTTGCAAGTTAACAACAGAGGATAAATTCATTTTTCATCATCCGCAGTTCAAATACAATTTGCAACACCTCAAAACATGTATCTTCATAGATCAATGCCCGGCAAAACTCAAACAGTATCAGAATTAAAGGAGCAGTCCCTTCAAAGTAGATCTGCATTAATTACCTCTGAATCTACCCCAAATGCATTTTTTTTGGGAGGATTGATTGGTCACCAAACTTGATTTTTTCACGAGCTGCTGTAGACAGAATTTGACCTAATGATTCAGGAAAAGTAAATATCGCCACCAGAAGTAGGTGGCAAAAAGGCAACCGTCTGTGAAATGAGGTCATTGTTCGATAACTCTTATTTGCTTGTATCTCTCGAGAATCACAAAGCAATTCAAATGGAGAGGAAACAAACAAGGCCTGTTTATTTACCGTTGCTCACAAACCAAAATGTTTTGGTTCGTTCGTTCAGGAAGGTAAACAGGTGTTATCTCGCTTGGTTTGTTGCCATACTTCGCTACGTGATGCGTAAACTGAAAATTTTGTTCTTTAAAGATCAACATACTGTGCTGGGAATGAATCTGAGGGTTAAGTTCCTGTGTTTTGTTTTTGTTGGTCTAATTTTCGTCACGATTATGATAATGAAATTTGGACCCGCTACTTCAGGTCAGTGGAAAAGATCTTTAGACTACGAGATTATGTGTTTACCTAAACAACAAGTTTATATCAATGGGCGATTCGTATGTGGAAATAGCCTTGGAGTGAAATATTTGTCTTATCAACCTCCCGGCGGGGGATGGAATAACCAGCGCGTTGCTTTCGAAAATGCAGTAATTTTAGCCAAGTTGTTAAACAGAACTCTTATAGTTCATCCATTAGCACCACACCAGGAAATACTTCGTTTGAAGAGAAGTCGAAAGATGTCTGCTGGCTATGAAATATACAACATGTTACCCGCAGACAAGTTGCTGCCACTGTCTAGAGTCATTGACCTGAAGGAGCTGTCTAAACTACTTCCAGTCAAGGAAGTCATTTCTAGTCATCAACAGTTTGTAAAAGACTATCAACATTTAACTTGGAGGCAAGTTTGTCACAACAGTCTTGTAGGGATATGGGTTGACGCGATTCCAGAAAAAAAGGATAAAGAAAAATGGAGACTTCTTCGACAGTACATGGACTCGAATTTGCCAAGTCCTGGTGAGTTACCCCTCTATCGTCGAATCTGCACAAAAGAATTGAAACAGTTCGACAATTCAAGCTTTCGACCTGTGTGGGGAATCTGGGATGAGCTGTTGGACAAAACAGAAGAAATGCTGTATTTTTCCGAAGGATCCTTGTACAATAGGGAATTGTTATTTTTCGATAAGAAAACTGTTTTAAGCATTCATGATTGGACCATGAGATTCGTTCATTTTGCGCCTGACATTCGCAAAAGGGTCATGGCCGTTTTGCGAACAATAGGTCTTCCTTTCAGTGCAATCCACGTTCGAAGGACAGATCATCCCTCCAGCTCTGGCGTGGGGCAGGAGTTCTGGTTAAAACGTTTAAAGGTGCGCGATGCTCTGAACTTAACAAAAACACTTTATATTGCAACTGATGAACAAAACAAGACTTGGTTTAAGCCCTTCACTGACGAAGGATACAGCTTATTTTTCCCTGAAGATTTTCACGCTCATCTACGCTTTGAAAGTGAAAATTTGGCTTTCGTTCAAGACTTATTGGGCTTGTGTGAGCAGTTAATTTGCGCCTATGCAGATCATTTCGTAGGATCATATTATTCCACGTTTACTATGTATATTAAGCGATTAAGGAAACAATTCTCGTGGAAGAGTAGAATGTTAAGGAAGCCTTACACCACAATAGTGTGGATTGGAGCAACTGATAACAAAACATAATTTTTACCTTTTGAAATACTGGAGAGGGTTTTGTGGCCGCCATCTTGGATAGCATTAGTCTAGTGCCAGGCCTCCCACGTCAGCTTTTTCTTGGTAATTGCAGTTAAACTGCATGCATAGCTTGACGTACAAAACAATTAAAGAAAGAAAGAAAACTGCCCCTTGCAAGTCTACCGTATCATTGAGGCGTTTCGGTGAAAAATACCCAGGCTCTCTCTGAGATTCATGGAGCTAGGGCCCAGTCTTAGGATGAACTTTGGAAAATTGTTTTATGATTTAGAAAATTAACTAGCGTTTTATACATTGAATTGAGTTTTGGGAAACTGATTTGTGTTTAGGTAAATGGTTTTCTGTTTGACCTTTTTGGGCCATCATAATATGTGTTGAAGTGAGAACTTATATCCGAGAGGCAAATTGAAAATATCATTTTTCAAGCCTAAGTTCAAACTATAAAAATCCAAAAGGAATCTAAACAAATACAAATGTAATAACAAGAGCCAAAGTTTAACCAATTCCTCTGAGATGATACTCTCGTCAGCTTTCGAGTCACGTCGTAGTTCAAAAAAGACATCAAAAGCGCAACGACCTAGGTCTTATCACTTATAAATTTACATGACAGTATGAAAATAAAAGATCACAAGCCTAAACATCCTTAATGCAAACTTCCAAGGCTAAAGGAAAACAACTTCTCTCATGTTTAGTGGCAGGGCGCTCATAATTGAGAGAATAGGACAAACAACCACATGAACCCAACTTTTTCACTGCTTGTATTATTCCTCGCGCCTATGTGGTTTGGAAAAACAATACGCAACTCGCAAAATATCCGCGCGTATTATATATTAAACCACCGAAAAAGTTGTATGTAATGATTCTTTCACTCCCACAATAGAATTAGTGTTTGACTTCTCCTAACTAAAGGAGTTGATGAAAATACATAACGAGAGAGTATTAACTTCATAGAAAGTTTCACTACTTTAAACAGAAATTTACCACAGCTACAACAAAGAATTATCAACAAGATTTTGGTTGCTAAATGAGTACTCTATGGCAAATGAAAAACTTCACTCTTGAATGAGGCTTTTTTAATTACAAAACAAAGTTAGAACTATTAGCTGATTATAAGTTAGTTAAACAACATAGAAGATACAACGGTCAACAAGATGAATACTGCTTAGACTTTAAGTCACAGTAGTCACCACAACAAGAAGGTGTTTGGGAACGCATTCAAAGCCTTGTCCGTCACAATACACTCTACCATTCGGTCTATTTTTGAAAACCATACCCTCAAGTTTCGGACAACTAACGAGACACGCACAAGACAAATATTTTAGTTTGCACTGTGTTACCAAGTCATCCATGAATTTGTTTGGACGTGTATCGAATACTTCGTGTATGCTCAACGAATCCGTACACTTATGCTCATAACCTCGGCGAATGGGCATTAAGGAAGGTTAGTGGGGTGTCACATAAATGCACAAAAACAACATGCAGCTTTGCTATGGTACAGATGAAAACCTGCGTACGGATCACATCTCTGACATATACCAAGAGATCGTGTATACATTTTGAGTTACATTTACCATGCAGTTATGCGTCGGGCAATTCGAACCTTCAACGTTCTTCTTCCCTGGCAACCTACATATTGTCCAAGCATAAAACGTAGAACTCGTTGACCTTTTCTTCTGAGCCAATTGCGCGTGAAATTAACTGTTTACCTTTAAAAACCTCCATAGTGATAGAATTTCAAATCTGACCCCCCTCACCTCTTGCAACCATTAGCTGAGCCTTTGGCTCGCAGTCCTTATGGCTCTGTCCCCTTCAAGGCTGCATCGTCTTTCAATAAAACCTCGTATCTTACGTTTGTGTTTATCGCGTCTGTGAAGCGAACACGTTCGTTTTAACTTTCCTCTCCGCGTCAAAACTTGCCTGAATCCCGCTGACCGCATAGGATCGCTGTAGTTCGTAAAATGTGGCGCCATATGCTGCTGCGATTCAAACTCAGAACCGGTCAAACTTGGTATACCGGACTGTAGATCGCTATCGGTAATGTTGGACAGCGACTTCCTAATCTGACGCATGCGTTTCACAGACGGGGTTGCGAGGTACTTTTTCCGTTGTTTTTCAGCGCATTCGGGTTTCGAATCGAAGGAAACTGTGGCGCCCTCGTGAACCCTTTTCTTAACTGTCGGTGCATCCTCTTGTTTTCGTAGCGTAGAATGTCTCCGAATGGGAGAAACTTCGGTGGTTATCGGCCGCTTTTTCGGCTTTGCAGCTTTTTGTGGTCGCGATACGTTATCGATTTCAACACTTATGGTAATATTTGTAGATAACCCTGCAAAACGGACAAATCTCTCTCGGCCTCCTCCATTGAGATAATCGCCAACAGACAGTTCATCGCATGAGTGTTGAAACCGCTGAATCAGTACAAATGGATCCGTGTAAAGTCCAACGCGGTTAGAACCTTCACCCAATTGCCGTTGCCGAAGAGATTTTTTCCGGCGTGGATTTTGGAGCACAAATTTTTTCTGATAGCAGCAACACTTCAAAGCTCGTCGGATATCCTTGTTTGTAAAGCCATAGAGGATCGGAGTTAATGCACAGTACGCTTGTGCAAAGCAGTTTACCGAATATTTAATGACTTTGGACATAGCAAGAGAAAGAAAGGACGTTAACAGACTCTCCACAGTAATGGGGACAAGGCAAACAAAAAAGACAAAGACTTGTATAATGATTACCAGTTTCGTTTCACCATCTCGTCTTCTTAAGTTAACCTGCGCCTTTGCCGCGCGAAACCTGTTAGGTTCTGTATCTCTTCTTGCACGCTGCTCGTAGCTTCGAACACGAGAAAATATCTTGTAATTTGTACCGCAAATAAAGACTACAGGTACTACAGTCAAGACGAATCCTGCAAAAGTCGAATGTGATAATGAAACAGTTGTTGGAAGTTTGTTGAACCACAGGAGCGACCCCCATCCGAGAAATGGGGGTATTGCCACGCCCACTCCTGTACACAACACTGTTATCAAGAGGACGTAAGATAAAATTCCTGTCATACAAATTATGTACCGGTGAGCCCACTGAGATTTTAATAAAGCTACACTCGAGATCACGGGAATGCATAGCGCTGAACAACTAAATGATACATTGATAATGCGTAGAAAAGCATCTTCATGTTCTCCCGAAGAAAATAATATAATCGATGCCAGCGTTTGAAAGGTGTTTGCAAGGCAGTGAGTGATCAAGAAGATGTTGCTGAGACGACGCACTCGTCTGCAACAAGCGTGAAGGACACACAATGAGGAGTTCATGAGAAAAGCTGTGACAGCAATGGCTAGGCAGACCATCTGGTACCAAGGGATAATCGAATTGTCTCCTCTTTCTTTGCTCCCGGTTTCAAGTGCAGTGAGTAGCAATTGATTGTTAGATTTGTTCATCGTCAGACACACTCTTCAGTAGAGCAACTAGACGGGATATTACTGAATTCTTTTTAGCGAACAAAGCGGAGATGCTTGAAAGAAAGGTTTACTCTGCTGCGCATGCCCTGTGAAATGAACATTGAAGAATAGCTTTTAATAAGCACGGACGTTACTTTCATTACGTAATTATTATCATTATTATGATCCATTCATCATCATATCATCCCCATGACTGTTATCATCATCATCGTTACTAATCATTCCCAAGTAATTGCATCGCTTTTAATCAGGTCATGTCTGTCACTTGCACTGGTGAAAGTCGTAGAAAGGGAAAATGCAATGTGTTGATTCTTTTTTTTTTGGCTAAGTCTGTCTAGATTTCGTTGTCTTGCTTTAATTGAGCCTGTAGCAGTTGATTTTTAGCACTTTGTGTCGGACGGTACGATACACAATTTCACTGCATACCTATGATCATAACATTCTACCGTTTTGTTAACGAATTGCCAGGCCTTAGGACCCTCGCCTTTAAAATGCTGATACGAGTATGTGATGAAACTGTGAAATATATGTTATTAACCAAGCGCGTGGGCCGTACTGGGAGAATATCGGCCCGAGATCTTGACAGTACGGACCGAGCGCAGCGAGCTCCGTACAAAAAAGACCGAGGACCGATATTCTTCCAGTACGGTCCCGAGCAAGCTTGGTTAATAAGAGATTTATTATACGACTGAAGTTCAAAGGGACACAAGTGCGGTATCATTCGGGACAGTGCCCGGTCCAATACTGAGAGAATATTAGCCGGCAATAGAGCATTTTGATTGGTTGATTTTAGTTATTGGCCCTCTGACTGCCCGAGTCGTGTAATAAAAACAACTATTTCCTGGTCAGTTGGACACGTGAAACTCAACCTAAAACTAAGACCAGAAATTACTTCGTTAAAATTTCCCCTCCGACATTGGGAACAAGTCTCCGGTTCACGGTTCCCCTCAGGAAGGAAAGTTAAACAACAATTTCTTGCAATTACGAGACACCCTCTAAATGACAAATGACGTCCCCTGTACCGTACGCCATTCAAATAACAAGCTTTCAAGGAAATATAGTTTCACGCGAAATCGTAGCTAATAAATTCTTGAGTGTTACCTCTTCGTTTTTCAAATAGTGTGCCTCTTCCCCGTGCGATGGAAATGTTATTTTTTACTTTTTGTAAGTTAGTTGGATTAATTTTTGCAGGCTTTTAGTTCAGGCCACTGAGTATTACATCAACCAGCTTGCTTCCTCTTTTTTCAAAACCTCACACGATTTAATGACTAAATCATCTTTTTCTTTTTTTTTTTAAATAAACAGGTGCCATATGTCAAAAATTACATAATAAACATTACAAAGATTAACTGGAACTACAAATGAAATCATAAAAAAAGACAGGCACTATAATTCATTTGCATTTCAGTCTGTGTGGATGACAAATAACCAATTCTTCAACCTCGTCCAAATCGTATGCTCAGGTGTGTTCTGATTTCTCGATGTCTCGGTGATTTAGAAATTACACGTTGACCCGAATAAACTATTTGCGGCAAAACACAATTTTGCGATTCCTTTAAATGGGCAAATTGTGCATTAATGAAATTGTAATTACAAATCTGTTAAATTGAGTTTTAAACATGTCCAATTAAAAGTGGCAAATTTCCATTCTCTCAGAAAAATCAAGAATTTCTGTGATCAAATTGGAATAGATTTTTTCCACATTACAATATTTTACACCTGTGAAACAACTCATCGAATTTAAAGCAGTATTTAAATTCATGCCGCCATGAAATACCTCAGTCAGGACCAATTAACATTCGTTGAGTAGCAATAACATGAAAGACAAACATGCACTATGCATTTCCCGTAATAATATCACGACATAACCAAAATATTTCAGACTGATATCTTCCGCATTCGGTAAGAGCTTAAACTGCTCGCAAACAAACACCCCATAACCGTAATTTTCGCTGCTGCATCACGGCTGTCGAAATACAAACCGACTGGAAATGGATTATCAGCGATGAAAGCTTGCTGACTACATCATTCAAGTTATCCCGATGAAATTCTTCTATCATCGACATAACAAATACTATTTCGAATGGCAATGTTACCACAGAAAAATTGATTTCCAGCGAACATCGATTTGGAAGAATGAGTAGTTGTAAAATGAGCTGTAATCAAATGAGATTTTAGAACAGCTTATGGCCTTACCTTTTGCCCTGCATCATACACCAAGTAAAAATCAAAATTATCTTGCACAAGCAATTGACTTATTTTAGTGTAGCAAATAAAGCTGATAGAGGGTAACTTTTTCGCTCTTTGATAAGCGAAGGTTGGATCCCATTGATTAGGTGATTTCATCGTCTAATGACAATAAATACATCACAAAGTGACGTCAGAAACAGGTAACCTCGTTCCCAAGCCCTTTTTTTTTTTGCATCGGCTGTCATTAGACTTAAGAAAGAGACTCCTCTAAACAATTATTTCCTGATTTAAAAAAGTAATCATAAGGCACTATAAACAAAACCAACGTAACGCACACTGAGTACTCAGAGAGGCAAAAATGTGTTGGGAACAAAAGTTCTTTCATAAGTGCATTACATTATAACTATGACAAATTATTGCACGAAATTCAACTTGCAAGCAAAAATCAGCGATGGGGCGCTTGTTATAGAAAGTAAAAAAAAAAACCAGTGACTTGTTTCCTTTTTAATGTTTAATATTTTCTATCCTTTTTCCAGTGCTGAAAAACTTCCAAAGATTTCTCGAAAACTCCTGGTAAACTAAAACTTATCAGGGAACAAATATATATATCTCTGCTTTCCTGGCTTTACATATGTAATCTCCACAATGAATTGGATTGAACTGGAAACAACTTCCCATTGCAATCATTGTGGTTTGGAAGCTGTTACACAATTTTGTGACTTTGCAAGAGATATCTCCTGAGATATCAGCCCACTGTGACGAAGAAAACTTGCTTGAGTCTAGCGCGCAAAACCAAAAGGCTGTCTTGGGTCCCAGTCTCCCTCGGCGCTTCTTGGCTTGCCTCGTCATAAATAGTAGTCGTCCGCGTGATATAACTCGCTCACGAGGCGGTAGACATAGGACGGCGAATAGCCACCGCTAATAAAAAAAAAAAAAAAAAAATTAAGTTTATTATCATCATAACTTATGCGAGACGCTGTGGGCTCATGGTTTTTACCCTGGACTCCGGGTAGAGGCTTCTGGGTTGGAGACCTTGAGCCCATTTCTCGAAAGTCCCGGTATCTTAAGGGGGCCATAAAGCTGTTCTGTTTTCATTCAGGATAGAGATTTCTAAAGTTTTGAAAATGATACAATAAAACCAACAGGTAGAGAAACAAAATGGACTGGTTTGGGGGACAAAACCTGCTTTTCTATCCTTTAAATTTTGATTTTAAAACATAGCTTCGGGCCCGTTAAGTCACAGGGACTTTACAGAAACGGGCCCTTAGTCGGGTTATGGTGTTGTGTTCTTGCGCAAATCTCTTTACTCTCACGGTGCCCCTCTCTAACCAGGAGTGTAAATGGGCACTGGTGAATTTTCAGGGAAGCTTGATAAAATGCTGCGGGAGTAACCAAATGGTGAAATACATGGCACCCTATCCAGTCCGGGAGATTCTAACAAACTAACGGAAGCAAACATAGACTTACATATTTGAAATGCAGAGGTTCACTAAATCTGGCGGTATGTAGTCGAACACTGGATTGTGGACGTCAATTTTGGACAGGATATTTCCTGAAAAGGAAATCAGGTCAATGGTCATTCTACAACATTAGAAAGTCTCTAAACATTTCGATGATTTAAGGAGGAATTTTCGTCCGGTTTGATCCGTACCTTCAGAGAACTTCATGACTTCGTGAGGAACGACGAATTTATTACAGCTGTCCTGCAAAATGAGCGATGATGTATGGTAACCAATAAAGATTTTTTAAACCTATACTAAGCACTCAGCTATACTGACCTATACTAAGCGTTATGGTCAATTAGTGGAGTTAGCGCTGTATAAATTATGTTAAATTAAATTAAATCACTGACTTCACAATCAGGAGCGGGAGCAGACCACAAATTAGCAATAAACAGATATTCCATTATAGAAATTCAGCGGGGTCGAGCGGTCATAGCGTCGGACTAGTCACCTGGTGGACACAAATTCAAGACCATCCTCTTTCCACTAACTGCCTAGTAGTTGCTTGACCCGAGTTGAAATGGCTATGAAAACAGCCAGATCATTTTAGGCATGGTGCTTTTAATCAAACAGGCATTTCGGAGTATGTTTCGTAGTTATGTTGAATCTACTCACTAGTGCAAGGCTGAATTTCATATAGATATGTAGACCGACGTTTGGCGAGATGCAGCGGTGAGAAGTCTAGAGTTACCTGATCATACGCGACAATGTACTGAGGTGTCAGTTTGTACATGGCTGCACACACAATAAGCTGTAAAATGAAACAATTGAGTTAGTTCGGTCTGAGTCGATATCGACGACCCCTGAAGTAAGTATCCTGGGCGGAATTTTGACGAGCGAGTGTTGAGAGTGCTGAGAATTCTCTTAGTGAAAATCATGGTTTCTATGTTTGACTCTCACGGAAGTGAAAGGCTGGGGAGAGAAACAAATTCCTACCATGGGGGTGGGGGACAGTCAAAAAGGAGAAGGGAAGGAGTGGGGTGATGGCAAAAGTCCGCAACTACAGAAAATAGTGAAAGCCTCGAGAAGGTTTAGGCATTGATCACACAAGCCTGGTTTCCAGGAATGTTGCGGAAATAACATTGGTTTTCGGTTGCGGGGTGTTCTAAGGCTGATTAGTCTTTTTATTTTTTTTCATTTGAAGTGAACTTGTAGTGGTGAGAGAGTGGAGGGATGGGGAGGCAAACTGGGACTGGGGCGAAATCTTACACAGCTACTATTACATCGCGTACACTCGAGTACCTATTTGTTGTACACATAGTCTTACCGGAACTGAATGGTGCTTGGCAGCAAGTGCGAGGGCATGGGAACCAACGATGGAGCGCAACCTAAAGAAATATGTGAGTCCCAGGTCACACTGTCACTTACTCACGAGCCGTTCTAGACACTGGCGAGAGGAAATTAGCGCCTTCACACACGAGGAAAATAATTTCTTCAAAATCTTGACTCAAATTTTTTTAAATAGAACATCGCTGGTCTCCAAAGGAAAACGGGCTGAGAACTACCAATGACGGATTTTGGAGAAGTTTTGCCGGAAATTAAAGAGCCGAATGGTTGCGTTATTCTGAGATTGCGATTCTTTAACATTTGAGAGGGAAGGGGGGAAGGGGGGGACGTAGGGGACGTGGGGGTGGGGCAACAGGGGCAAAATTATTCCCCAAAACTAAAAGAAACAGATCAGATAACTCACCCACCATCCGCCATTACAGCATGAGTGCCAATAATAACCTAAACAAAGACGACATCATTTTTACTATGATAACTGGCAATACAGCTGTACGTCAAGGCCTTCACCTCGACGTAGAGAAATGATCCTTGCAGGTGAGCCGCTATCATAGAAATTGCAGACAAGAAGCCTGAAGGTCCTTTTGGGTAATTTACTGCCTTATTGGTTTTTGTTTTTGTTGTTTTGTTTTCTTTTTTGTTTTGTTTTATTTCTAGTTTACGAAGCTTTAACATAAAGTTTTCCTTTTAAACGACAATTTTCGGTGACTCAAAATATCACGAACTACTCCTTGAGGAAGATACAAGCCCCGCGCGAGTGTTCAGAAATTACGACTGAAAGGTTGACGATTAACCTCCAACATACATGATTTTTCGATTGAAAATTAGTCACATTTATGTCCCCTCGCAACCGCCAGGCACCCCAAAAAGTATATGTGCAATTGAGGCAAGTTTTAACTCCAAAAATGATAAATTACCTTATTTACTCTTGACATAATGGCGAAAACAGCTGAGTCTGTAATAACAGTTGTTTCAATTCCATCTTGAGCTAGACTTTTAGCAAGCTCTTGGCCCTGTTCAAATAATCAATACAATTTAAACAACTTAATTAAAAGGATGAAAGAAGTACTTCAAATCGGAAGTAAAATAAGTAGGCCGTTTCATGTACGGTAACATGAATAATTGCGGACGTTCGTGACAGAAATAAGAATAGCTTTGAAGAAGCACTTACCTTATAGAATGGAGCTCCCTCTGCGACAATCACGCTGAATGTCCGCCTTCTTGCTGCATTCTTGACAACGAAAGAAAATCATGTACTTCATTTAACGCTATAAACGGCAATCTTACTCTGTTGCCGAAAACTCACGACATATTACCGACACATATCCGACTGTCCACCATCCTGCGAATTTTGATCGACAACTGGCCGATAATCAGCCGAGAGTCGACCGAAAGAAGACAAGGAAGTTTTTCTCTTAGCTCGGTTTTCGACCCTGAGGTGGGTTTCTATTAAGATCCCAAAACTTTTCGGGCCAGAAACAGTTCCATAGAGCCTCTTAATAAAATCTTATCGAGTTTGTTGAAGCATACCGCCATCAGCTGTAGCTGAAAACTCTTTCAAAATATAACTCACCTTGAGAAATTGTTCTACAGTTCGGGATTTTCCAATTGTCATTATTACTTCGTTAGAGTGTATATGCTCCAGAGCTTGAGTGGCAATGTTATCAGTACTATAACAAAGAAACAAATTAAATTTGATTTAAACAAAAATTAAATGCGTGCAAGGGTTTAAACGAAAATTTGCGTATGCGTCTTTTGTCATTCACAGCTCGTAAATGCGTGTACTCTTTCACACGGATGCGACCGCTGAGGGAATTTTTATTTCAATCGACTTGACGATTCTCAAATGTGTTCCAGGTGCTACAGAAAAAAATGCGAAGTTGATCATTGACACATGTAAAGATGTAAAGATAAAATAAAATACTCATAAAATAAAGTGTACCTGGACTCAATCTCTGACAAGAGTTCATTTAAAGCATCAATGACAGTTGCCTGTAGAGAAAATGGCAAAATCAAAGCAAAATCACTTCTCGCTCGTTTTGAACTGAAAGGGTACATGAAAGAATGCTGACTTTCCTTTCCAATTTTTCTTGTAATTCTTGGTGAAAAGAAAAGACTCCATACAATAATTGAACGCATAGTGTATGAGTAACAGCACTGAGTTTCTTGTTTCTTATGTCAACGACTTCATAGTACACATACCTTGAGTCCATGAGCAGGTTTATTGAAGTCACTTGTGGAGGGTCCACCAGCCATTAACAGTTTCTAAAGAAAATAATATTCAAAGTATCTACGTCAACTATACATCTACATATTTTTAGCTTCTTAGACATTATGATTTCCAGATAATAACTCACATTTAAAAAAAAAATGTTGTTTGTCATGGTCTTATTGATAAATGAATAATAATTTAATAACTCACATGTAAAGATTCTTCTGTTTCCCCTTCTTCTGTTTTACCACTAACAGAACTAAACCAAGATAAAATGGTAAATTGGCCACCGTAATGATTACAAAAGCTGACGTTTCGAGCGTTAGCCCTTCGTCGGAGCGAATAGAGGAATTGTGGGTTGTGTGTGCTTTTAAAGGCAGAAAATGGAGCTACGTTATTGGTGGGTGCATGGCAACGAGAAAAACATGAATAAATTAGTGGAATGAAAAGCGTTCATTGATCCCTGTAGGATTAAGATAAAATTAACAGCCAACAAAAATTCATGTCACAAACAATATGCAAACTGCTATGATAGCTGTACATTTCACAAATAGATTCCATTTTGCCAGGCATCTCTCAGTCATAGATCCCAGATAATGTCAAAAAATTTAAATGTTGAAGAACAAAAACATGGCACACAACGACCGGCAGCCAAGTGTGTCACTATAGCCTGAAGAGCAGGGATAGTTTGGTTGAGTGAGTGCTCCATATTTTCTTTGGAAAAAATGGCTACCATCTTTGCTTTTTAATGGCAGTGGAAGGTTAGGGAGAGAAAGTCCAAATCAAACATGGCATTTGGATGAACAATCCAGAACTTATAACCTGAACTCACCCTAATAACACGCCTGCACTACAGGCTAGTGCCACTAATGACCTAATCACATTTTTACATCTTCTGTGATCCACATGTATTACTGAACAGACCCATAGCAAAGTGGAATCTATTGGTTTTCATATTAAGAGAGAAGCAAAAAGCTGTGTGTAATTAAGCTTATTGTGAATGTGAATATTTGAAAATCATAAATGCGAACTGAGGTTTAAGAAATTAATATGAAAGTCATCTTCACAGGAATGAAGACCACTAAAGCAGTACTGAAAATAAGGCCTGAAAAAAAAATTCAGGCCTGTATGAATTTCTTTTCCACTACTGCTCAAGCAGTGTTTATTACTGTAAAGATTGCTTTCATATTCATCAGCTCTTCACATAATTCAATATATTCAATCTCATAGAAGTTACAAAATTTCACAGACTGAGGAAAGTATAGCATGTGCTTCTTAAAAGAAAAAAAAAATTAAAGAAAAATTCATACCCTGCATATTCTTCTCTTATGATCTTCAAACCTGAAAGGAAAACAACTCATTTAATATTTTATTTAAGCTATAATACATAATTAAACATCAAAAACTCTTATATACTTGATTAATTCCCAATAAGTGTCGATCAATTTCACTTGTGCACAGAAATGTTGAAGTGTGTACAGAAGTTTAATAAAACAAACACATTATTTAAAATGACTGTACTTATAAAACAGGTATTAAAATTTTAATCATGAACACACCTCTCCGTACCATATTTCCAACCACAGAATCTATAAGGATGAAAAAATACAGTCACTGCAATAAATCATGAATATTAGCTTACTTTGCTTTGGTATTCAGGTGGAGTATAACCACATATAACTGAACAAATAATCAGAAATTTTAAATAATCTGACCTGTTGGCTGAGCACTTGCCATTTTCTTTCCCTCTGTTTTCATATACTGCATCAATTCACTGCACAAAAACATTCAGCAATTAAACCTTTACACCCTAACATCAGTATGCATATTCTCCATACTTTTCTCTTTACATTTCCTAAGGTGCTGACAAGGAGAATTTGTTTAACAATCAAGAGCTTCTTTAGTTGGTGATCATTTCCTGTATTCTCCTGACCTTAATGAATGTGTGATTCAGGGGTGATATTGTAAGGAGAAATTAGATTCCAGTCACTCTTATGGGTGAAAGGTTTAAGAATATCACAGGAAACTGTTCAAAATTCCCAGTTGGGAAATAACTGGGAACATTCCCAATGATTGGGGAAAAATTGAGACATAGAATTCCACATTTGGGATATTTTTGGGGAGCTGTAGACACCCAAGATGTAATAATGGGGTTTTTCTCGGGAAAAAGTGTTGCTTTCTTCCTAATACCAACATTGTGAATATCATGGGAACATTTTCCCATAAGACTCCCAAAATTCAGAACAATATGGGAATATTTCCCCATAACATTCCCAACATTGAGAATAATATGGAAATGTTTTCCATGTTATTCCCAAAGTTGAGGATAATTTGGGAATATTTTCCCATGTTATCCCCAATGTTGAGAATAAAATGGGAATATTTCCCCATAACATTCCCAACATTGAGACAAAGGTGGGAATATTTTCCCTGTGATTCCCAAAGTTGAGAATAGTATGGGAATATTTTCTAATATTATTCCCAATGTTGAGAATAATATGGGAATATTTCCCTGAAACATTCCCAACATTGAGAATGTAATAGGAATATTTCCCATAATATTCCCAAAGTTGAGAACAAAATGGGAATGTTTTCTCGTAACATACCTAAAGTAGTGTGAAAACACTACTTAATTACCGGTAGTTGTTAGTCCTAGCCTTGAAGCTTAACTATTATGTTGTGTTAATAAAATAATGAAAACAAGTTTTTTGTATATGGGTTTATTTAAAATCAAAAAGGAAAGAGATTTTCCATGTTCTTTTAAGACTTGGGAAAGCAATACCCAGGCGTGCAGGTATATTCAAGATACACAGAAACAGTCGAGACAGTGAAAGCCCAATAATGGGAAAAAATGGGGACAACAAAATCACAGCATTGTAGATTATTTGACACAATAAAATCCCACTACTGGGAATAACTTGTGTCTGAAAAATACCATTGTTGGGTATATTTTGGGTTCTTCTTGTCCCAGGAATGGGAATTGTTGCATTTTCCCAAAGTGGGATATTCCTGTAAAAGTCCAGTGAAATCCCATTTATTCCACATGTTTTCCCCTTTTTTTTTTCAACTGGCAATTTTGAAAAGTTTCCAGTGTATGAAATAAACTTCAGAAGGAGGCTTCAAGCTGGACATGTTTGATATCTCAAATGACATCAGATTTCTGTTCGGTTTGGAACCTGAAGTCAGCACTACTAAGTTTAAAATTAGAAAAAAAGAGTTATTTGCTGCAATCTGCTGCATCACATAGTTGATTGGGTAAAAATCTAGTTTGAAGAGTTCTGTAAAACCTTTTTTACATATTGTTCTTATGTTACCCTGCAGTGCTCCAGCGAGTCTGGGAAACGATCCTTCTTAAAAGCTGCAGTGTCTGAAATGCCACATCATATGATCCATGAAGTTGACTGAAAGAAAACCGATAAAGAAGTATAAAATAATATACGAAATGTATACCAAAGTAATTTTTCAGTAAGCTTACATGTCCAGGGAGAGTGGAAAATTTCCATTGAATTTCATATGTTCATCACACTTTCAGAAACACTAACCCTTGCTTGAGGTAAGAAACGAAGCTTCCAATTCTTTCGTGTAAATCATCTCCTTTGGACTCGGGAGGAGGCATTTCATTGAAAAATCCCAGTCAAAACTGATTAATTGTTTAGCCAAATGGAATATTCGATTTTCTTGGAGACGAGTGTCAAATCGGTGACAAAAGCGGCTACTTTCAGCAACTGATGCTCGCGCACAATTTTCGCGTGTTTTTGTCAAGCGAGCGTGGGCTCACTATCAAACGCGGGTTTTACAAAATGAAGAATGAAAATATTGTAGCAAAACTTGCATTACGCGAAGTAAGTATAAACTTGTTCATCCAATACAATGCTTTTCGTTTGCACGATAATCATTTTTTACCACTTCGTAGACGAGAGGATGTTTGCAGCCGCATTTACGTGGAAACCGAGCTCGTTTCTTCAAGAAATGCCCTAGACGGTTTTGCATTCCGTTGGACAGCATATTAGATGTGAATGGTGTTATCAGAAAAGGGTAAAATTTTCCTTCAATCAGTTTAGATGTTTGATTTTAAAAGAGCCTATCCACAATCTTATAATGCAACCAATAAACGGTATCATCGTATGTGGTTTTTTGGCTATTTTTCAGTGTTCAAATAGGATGGTGTGTGAAAATGTTTTCCTTTCTCCAAACAGACATATTATTCTTGGTTTTAGTAAGAATGGCAGATACTTGATATCATATTGTCTTCATATTGACAATGATGACACAAGTCCAATGCCAAGGTATATATACTCTCTTCACTGGTGGAATTTCAATCTAGGGAAGCCCTTGGTTCAGGTTTGTACTGAGATAATTTCCTTCTTTTTTTTTTTAAATAATTTTGTTCTATTATGAAAGTGCCGGAAAAGTGAATTGATTTACTTAATGTGGTAGTCCAATAAAATATGCAATTTGGGTAAGAATCTTTGGAAGGGCAATGATTACAATGCTGTATATACAAACAGTATGTTCACTGACAAGAGCTTTAGTACCTTTTTTGCCAAGAAGTCAAGGGGACATAGCTGGGGAGTCCCTAGGCTATCCCTGACCCTACCCCCTCCAATTCAGGTTTGTTAAAATGCATCAATTTGAAGAATGGTCATGATGGCATAAACCTCTCTTGCAGTTACTGAAGGTAATTTATTTGTTGGTCCTTTTTGGAGTGTGATAGTGACACCTGCCAAAAGACTAGTAAATGTTATAGAGCAGGGGGATATTGACCTCTTCACTCTTGGATTGAAAAGGCACAAGTAGTTATATGTAGACTGCATGACCCAGGGCTGTGGTCTAGCAGCGTCTGGTGGCCCCTGGCACCTTACTTCAGCTCTTGGGTGACTCAGGAATCTTAGTTTTTTCATAATAAGCATATGCTGGGCAACCTGGATTTCACAGTTTCAGAGCACTGGTCTCCCTTCAATTTTTCTTAGAGCACAGCCTTGTGAACATATGAAGACTTAACCCAATGGACATGTGGCTTACAGTCGTTGAATTAATGCGCACTCAGTCCATTTTGCAGTTGCATGCTTAGTTGACAAGCCTTTGAACAGGAGTGAGGCTAAGGGTTACCTTGTTATGATGCAAAGGTTGCTGCTTTTCAAATGTAAATTACTTTGTTATCATGCTAACTAGATACTGGTCTCTATCACAACAAGGTCACCTTAAGCCTAACTCCAAATCAAAGGCTTAGCAACTAAGTACACAATTATAAAATGGCCTATTAACACTGATACCTATCTGACTTACTATATTATTCTTCAAGGTCTTTTCAGTGACATTGTTTCAAGGAGAGGAAATTCATGAAGATTTACATTTAATGGTGGCACAGAGCCCAGATGAGGCACATGTGGTGGTTTATGGTGAAGTGTAAGTGAAAAACTATATTTTTAGCTTTCCCCTAGAGTTTTTAGTGACCTAATGATATATTCCAATTTTTTCAAGGCATGATTGTATTGAGGTCAAACATTTTTTGAGTGCATGTTTGTTTGTAAGTTTTAAATTGCATAGACAGTTTGCAAGAGGCAATCAGAGTCAACAATGAAGTCTCCAAGTCTTTAATTACATGGATTTCATTTGTTTGCACATCATTGACAGTCAAGTCATATGTTGTTGTTTGCTTGTTTGTTTAAATCACACAGACGCTCTTCAAGAGGAGATCAGAGTCATCAGTGTTATGTTACAGTTTGTGCTGGACCCACCAGGCACCCATGTGCAATTTGCAAGAACTCTTCCCTTGGTGAAAGAGCAGAGCCATGTTTGGAACATTCTTTTGTTGTTCACTTTAAGTATGACCTTTTGCACCCATTTCCCTTATTCAACCCTTCAATAAATCTGAAGATTAAAGATACAGTTCTTTTCAACACTGGAGACTACTTGATGGCATTACAAATGTTTACCTCCAAGAGCACAATCAAGAATAAACAGGAAATTCTCAACAATCTATTTGCTCATGAAAAAGACCATGCTTCAAAGTTGTGCACTTTTGTACCTAGTGATATTGTACAGGATACATCAAACACAAGCAGTGATAGAGGAGAATATTCCAAGTCATGTTTGGTAGCAAGGAAAGTGCAGGTAGGTACCCAGTCTACTAAGGACGAGAAAGTGAAATATATTCAAGAAGTTAACTTTGCAGCAAGCTCTGGAACAGACTGTGGTGCCAAAGCTGAGGTAATGAGCTTAAATTGCACCATGCAAAATAATGTTGAAAGGTGCAAGATTGTATCTGCCTTTACTAATGAGCTGGAGGGAATACATGATGAACAGATTAAAGTCGGTGTAAGTGGAGATTTTTCACCTACTCATTGTTCAATGGGTGTGAAAAATTGTCATGACCTGTGCAACAAAGTGCATGGTGCTCAAGGGGATTTTTTTGGTGAAGGAAGTAACCAAATGAAGTGTAATGAGTCTCCTAGTACTGCTAACCTATCTTTCAACTCAACTCGAGCTTTGGGAAACATAGGTTCTGTGAATTCATCTCAAAGCTTGACTAAGACAGAAGGCTCAAGCACATGCACCAACGTTTCTGGTGATTCATCTACTACTAGTCGTGTCTGGAAAGAAAATTCATTTCATCAAAATTCTGAGCCTGGAAAGTCTGATAATACACATTGTGACTTTGCATTCTCACGTTCATACAGTTCTTTTGAGTACAATAGTGTTACAGCTACACCAGTTATGAACAACAACAATCTCACCTCATCTGTTTTCAAAGTGTATGAAGAAAGTAGCAATGATTCCCGTGACAATGAACTTCCTGATCTGGCAAATGAGTTTGACATGTATGATGGCTCCCTGGCACTCACTGTTAAAAAGCATCATGGTAGAGCCCCCTTAAAACAAGTGGCCAAAATAAACCAAAGCAACCCAAATGTAGAAATGTTTTCAGTCTTCAAAACAACTCTTAGAAGTAAAAAGCAAGTAATGGCTATTCAACAGACAACACTTGACATAGAGCAATGTATCAGTGAATTAATTCAGTCTCATGAAGACCTGCGGCAAAGCTACAAGTCCCTGAAGGACTATGATGTGCAGGTGATCACCATGTGTCCGGACAGTGGAGATGTCATCACACTTGCCAGGCTGCTGGTGTTCACACGCGTTAAGCAAGAATCAGCAACCTGTGGTCTGTCTGTAAGTCCAAGGTGGGTAAACTGAAATGATAATTGTACTTGTTTAACCTTTTTTTCGTCTCCACCTGCTTCAATTCTAATTTGTTGGTCTTGTGTGGGTTAGGTAACTGGAGAGGCGTCATTTTTTGGGTCTTTAGGCGGCCGGAAGAGAAGGCGAGGGACTGGACACGTGCAAGTCAAGGAGCGCGATAAAATTGAAAAGAATTAACGCTTTCCTTTTTATTTTTTCACGCTCCACCATCTGCACTTGTCTCACCCTTTGCGGTTACCTTGCGCTTGTCTGGCACCAGAGAAGGGGTGCGAGAAAAAATGGCGCTTAGTTTTTTCGCACTCCTCCTCTTGCGCCCCTCTCCTCCCTCGTTGTTGCTTTGCGTTCGTGTCACGCGAGAGTAGGAGTGTGACGTAACCGACTCAATTTTCGCCCTCCTCCTCTTGCTCGTGTCTGGCGGTTACCTTACGCTCGCCTTGCACGAGATGAAGAGCGACTCAGTCTTCCACTTGAGTGGGTATGAGTCCTCGCGCTTTCCTCCTGCTTCCCTTTTCTCGCTTAAAAAGGCTACTGCATAGCAAATAACCCCTGTTTCGTGACCTGTCGTAGTCCTTTTACGTCCATTTTACATAACTGTGCAGACCAGCCTTTTAAAACTCTTCTGGTGTTTTATGACAGTCTTTTCAAGCCCTTAAACTGTTATAAATAGCTAACCCGTCGTACCTCCAGAAGTGATTACATATTACTTCCCTAGCAATAATAAGAAGAGATAAACTTATCATTTGGAGGATTTGTTTTCGGGATGTAAAACCCAATTCTTACAATTAATTTTTCTAGGGAAGTGTAGAAAAGCTGCACGTACAGTAAGAAGTACCAATTAGAGTTTAGACCGGAACACCAATATAGCGTTCAGTAATTACCCTTTTTGATTTTATCTCACCTTCCCTGTGGCCCTTCTTTTCTAGCCCTGTATTACAGAAGGTAGGATTCATATTTTCCTGGAATGTATGGAGTGGTGACGTGAAGATTCTTCAAACTCTTGAGCTGGAAACCTGCCCTGAGCGAACTCGATACACCAAGTTTAACATGGCTGCTAAAGAGGCTTCTGAGCTTCGGGCGAAATTTTCCATCCCTCATAGCATTCCTTCGCTTGTGCTGGCGTTTTCTAATCACACTGTATTTACTGGAAAGTCTCTGAAGTATCTTGGGCATCCATTCCTCCCACTGGTTTTGGTGCTGTGAAATGTTGGTTAGTTACATGTTTCTTCATTTAGTTTTCCCCGGCTAATGCTGTGACAATTTGTTATCAAACGTTCTCCAACTATTTTGCACGTTACAGGCCTTCAATCGCGCGATTGATGTGACTGAACACTGTGATTTAGTTACAAAACGCGCGTCACGCGACACAAATGAGCCAATCATGTGGCAGGATAGGCATCTAAGATGGCGTTTAGATATCACGTCATAGGATCAGTTTATCTGTACCGCGTGATACACAATACTTTACTTCGTATAGAACTTTTGTGCCCTGAATACTGGTTTAACCAAGAATTAATCAAACCTCGACTCGGTTAATTGAGTTTTCCCGCCCTTACGGTAGTATGTTTGTGTTAACCTCGAGTTTTCTTTAGCTCCATGTGGTACTTGCCAACGTGTGGAGTGGACGTTGCGATTACCCAGCCCATACTTGCTTCCTGTTGCTTTGCTTCACCACTGCAATCGCGCCATTCGTTTATTTCGCTCCGCTTTACTAACTTAACACTTGGAACAGGTCAAGATGTGTCGTTGATTTCCATCTAGTAGTTGTTTAGTTTCAGCTGTAGTTGTTTTAAACCCGGCTTTACCCGGCCGTAGTAAATTGAAAGGGTTCAAAAAAAATATAATAATTTCCTTGATTTTGGTGATATTTCGGGGTTTTTTTGTTTTGATTTGTTTTGTTTTTCATGTCCTTCATGCTTTCTAGAAGCTAAACAAGCAGAGGAGTGTAGGCCAATTTCCAATCAAGTGTCAAAAATCATCTGGCATCGCATTAGTTTTGCGTTATTTCGCTGATTGATTGCCTCTCAACCAATCAAATGCGGAACTAAAGCAAATCCTGACCAGGTCATGTGCGTTTGTGATCCGCCCTTGGCGGGGAGGGTGACGGGAAGGCGGCACTCTCTTTAGATTCATCTGGGGACATGTCGCGTTCAGAGGAAACAAACAAGAAGACTATTTAGTACCATAACTTCAACAAAAAGAACGATAGCTCCAAAACATTTGACATTGATAATATTTAGGGAGTACAAAATGTACTCATTAGTCAAGTTACTACAAGTACATTTTCAATTTAACTTTATCGTTTCAACAAAACGTGTTCTTCCACATTTCGTAGTTGCTACGTACATAAAATCTTCCCTCCGGAAATTCCATCGTTATAATTAAATACCAAATATACATGTGATAATTCATTAGAGCGGACCCATTGGTAATCGACAAATACTGGCGGCAAAGCGTTGAAGAAAAGTTGTTCCCTTTAAGAATATAAAAAGTTTACTTGTGCATGAAGAATATGGCGAACCGCTTGAACTATATCGCATTAAAAAAATGCTCTGAAGTTAATGTACTTTTCCGCATGGCTTTCCGCTCCCACAAAATTGCGCTTTGCACCGGTTCGAGCTTCCCGTGCTTAACACAAATGTTTTGTTTTCTCTCACTTGATACAAGCTGGCGTTTTCCGTGCTTTGCACAAGCTGGCGTTTCCCCTGGCATTTTCCACACTTGATAGCTCAGCATTTGATAGTTTTACCAGCATCGGCTGTGTTATTAGAAAATGTCTCAACTACACTGAGTTTATGTTATCTTATAAATGCATTTGAGTCTTAGAGAAACGTATCTCTAAAGAGGAGAGGGTATACAAAGTTTTAAAAGATGGTGAAATAACTACAAGAGCGACTCCTAAATTACTGCTCTTACAGCTGTTTGAATGGGTTCGCCCTTTGGTAACCTCTTAACATGCATGACATGATCGCGTGACGCGATGGTTAATTAGTCAGGAAAGCTGAAATTCTCAAACGAGGCTTTTCCAAATGGACTTAGCTAACCTACAGCTCATGGTAGCAAGTACTCCATAATTCAAAGTAACATCACATCCGCTTATTTAGTTTTACACAATTGAACTGAACAATTAGATTTACATCTGTAACAAATCTTTATAATATTTGACAATGATAGTGAGTAATTTCTGCCGTCGAGAAGCAGTTCCCTCGGATATATCTTCCCTCGCAATAAACTTAAATTGTCTTCAATAACACTGTTTGCCTTAAAAGTCTAAGAGAAGAGAAAGATATTCCTATCGTATCCTTGCTTACGACGCAGGAGACCTGGGTCTGTTGTCTGGATGACGTAATTTTGTCTTTGACTGGGGCTGCGTCTTTTCGTACCAGTCCACCGCGTACTTGGCAATGTCGGACGAAAATTTCATGAATTCGTTGAATTCGATGCGTCGACCTTCGAGTTTTTGTTTTTGTCCAAATATTGTTAGTTCTAAAGCAGTGTCCAAGTAAGTCTGTTCAAGATTGGCTGATGTGACATTCGTTTTGAACGAAATGGAGTGGAGTTGTAGCAGTTCGCTGTACATACGTCGGTCAGCTTGCTTGACCCATCTCAGTCCCCTCTCCAGGTCTTTTTGAGACTTTGCCGCACCACGGTAAGCTGCGCATGTCTCGTTCAATTTTCCTCTAACGAATCTGCAAACATTATGGTACCTGGGGTCGACTAGGCAGCGTTTCATCACAACCTGCTGACAAAGGTCAAGCGGTGAGCCGATTCTTTGTGTATCTTGCTTCTTCTGCGTGGAATTTTTTGCACCCGAGAAGGAACTTGCGCAGACTCCGAGGTTCATGCACTTGGAGCATTCTCGTTTGATTGTTTTGTTACATTCTCGTCTGAGGCGTTGTACTTCACCTTTGGCTGATTTGAGTCTCGACATCTCTGATTCAAGCATGGATACCACGTGATCTGAAGCCATACGTGTCAACTGAGAAGAAAATATACTAGATCAATAATGAAGCTTTCAAGGATACGAATAGTTTTGAAAGCGAATTCCAGAGTTTCTCTGCAGTTCAGGTAAAAAGGAAGGTAGTTGGGTAGTAGATCTGATGGAAAGATTATTTGGATCTATGCCAGTAGGTGAGCAATTGCGTACCCATCCCCTCCCGAACACGATATAAACTCCAACTTGTTGTCAGTTGACTGTTGTTGGGTTTATAGGGGTAAGGAAAGGTGAGGTAAGGTAAGCCTAAGAAATAACAGAAGATGAGGCGGATGGAGCTGGAAAATTAACAATCTTGAAAAAAATAGTGACGTTCTCTTTAACTTGAAAGAAAACTGAAGAGGACATTTTTAAGATTACGCTAAAAAAAAAGCTTCAATTTTTATTCCTCTTTTAAGCGCCCTCTTACCTTGGACAAACCATTGTCGAAGACAACCATGGCATTAAACTGGGTGTCGTTGCGATTCGCGCTGTAGTTAGTTACTAGGTGAACATCGATTTTGTAGGACTTGTTAATGTCACTGGCGAGATGAATCTGCAAAGAATCACGGGTAGCAAGCATCTGTACGTCCTTGAATATACCAAACAGCCGAGGAAACCCGTCAACGTGTGCCTATAGAGAAATTAAAAACGTCACTATGCGTCGAACTGAACGCAGCACTCCCACAAAACCCGCGCATTGCGATCTGAGAATTGAGAGACGCCTAGAGACGAGGAAAGCTTAAACCTGCTTAGCGAGGCTATATTTTGTGTTCAGCGGTGCTTCTTCAAGGAGACAAATAATAAAAATGTTTCCGCGGAGTGACCTCATAAATGTTTTAATAAATCTCTTCAGTTAATTTCATCTTTTCTTCACCGGTTGGTTAGAGAACCAGGTGGTATGGACGGTCGACATCTAATTGAAGCCTTCGGTTGTCTCCCGCTTGCTGCTGAGCAGTTACAGTTACACTTAACAGTTTCGTAAAGGTGCATTACTGCTTTTAATTACCTTCACGAATGGAGCTGAATCCATTCGAGCTTTCAGGAAAAGCTTAGGATTGGGATTGGAACCCGACGTCGAGGAAGATAATGGAGTGATATCGTCCATTGTGGCAGAATCTTCATCTGATTTGATTTTAGCATCTATTACAAACTGGAGTAATGAGAAAAACTGATTTTAGAAACGAAACGATTTCTGATGACAAAGCACTTCAAGAAATAACCGAGTAAGCACTTGTTCAGTCAAATCAGTGTTCAAAAAATGGCACTCATAGGAACGGAACAAACTGTGAGAACAGGCTAGCAAGTTTCCGCGCAAACTCACAAATGTCTTAAAAGCTTTGCGAAAATACCTCTTCGGGTAACAGCGAAATTGCTCCCGTGGTCTCAATTCCAAATAAACTCATCTTGCCAGACAGAATGAACCCTGGTTTTATGGTTGGTCCTCCAAGGGCGCTAAGGTCGTGCGCTCCTTTTGCGACAGAGATCTAGAGAGAAAAGAGATATAGTCAGGGCTTGCAAAACCATTTTAAATACTTGGGTAGCACTGGAGTGCTTATTCCAGTCAATGTGCTGGACTTGTATCGAAAGATCCGTGCAAACGCTTTCGCCAGGTTAGTGCGTTGCGTTTTGGAGCAAGGCACTCTGCTCCCCAGTGATTTTCTCCATCCAAGGGTATGACAGGAAAACTTTGAGGGACGCTGGAAGTAACATGCTGTGAACCAGCTTCGAGTCAAGGAGAAAAGTACTGCCGAGTACTTCTGCCAAACTCTGAAATACTTGGGCCACAAGCGGTCTTGTGCTGTTTTAAATAAAGTAGTTGTGTTTTTACCTGTAGACCTGCAGGAAATCCTATCGTTGCCAGGGCGCCAGGTAACTTATGTTTGATGTTACACACTTCAAGTAGCTTTTGAAGACTAACAGGAGACAGCGAACCGTAGAAGAACTGTTCAGCGGATTTATCAGACAATCCCAAGGACAAATGTCCAGTGACACAGCTTTGCTGAATAGAAAGTGATCGAAACGATGCATCATGGATGATCAAAATACTTTGATGTTTTGCACGAAATTATTTTTAGTCCCTGTCTAGTTTATGTAACATCCGTAGGGGCATATCTCTTTAAAAGAGAACACGCACTTCAAAACTGCAGAGGGGACGCTATCTCGTTAATAGTCTCTAAGTACGAACAGAGCAAGAATCGTAACATGAGTACAAGGTTTACTTCGGGAAAGGAATACAGAATTGTAAGTACAATTAAAACATATTTGCTGTTTGAATTAGTTCAGGGACATTACGGCGCAGTGCCTGAAAGTGATTGTAATTTGTCCATTTCGGTTTGACTCTATAGTGCTTCTAGAAAGAAAGAGTGCAGAAATAAATTTCACATATTTCCTAAGCTGCTGAGGTCTAATACAAGTTCAAAACACTTTGATGTTACACCTTTTTTTCAATTTATCTTTCTTTCATCAATGTATGCTTTACACACCTTGATAGATTCGTTTTCTCGATTGCGCGCTGCGTCGCACAGGGAACCCAGCTCAAGGTCAGCTTGACCAGTAGCGCTGCTCTTTTGTGATTGGCCAATAGGTACTGATAATCTGAAATAAGAAGAAAAAGTACTTGCAATTATTAACCTTTCCCCTCCAATAATCTCACCTATCGCGGGATGTTGTATATCCGGAATTATGTTAGTATGTAGCCTTCAGAGCAGGCCTAATTTGGCGAGTGAATGCTCAGAGTTTTCTTTGTAAAAATTAGAGTTGCCATCTTTGTTTTTATGGCAGTAAAGGCAGGTGAAGGGAGTGGGTGGAGCAAAAAGGCTCTTGAGCATGACAAGGTGGCTTTTAATTAACACAGAGAAAACAATTCCGTGTTAGTCAACTCACTGACTGTCCTCCGTTACATGTACACCACGCCTCTTTAAACTTTTCCTTAACTAATCCGAGTTAATCTTCCCCAAACATTCTCAATCCTCATATTTCCCTTTTTTTTTGTTATGTTTTTTTTTTGTTTTTTGTTTTTGTTTTATTTTGTTTGTTTTTTTTTGTTGTTTGTTTGTTTGTTTGTTTTTTTTATCTTTGGTGACTGGATACTATGTAAACTAATCATTTTACGTTTTGTTTCTATTTGATCATGGATGTCCACTTTTTTTTTCTACTACGAAATTACGGCGAAATCCCGTGACACCTATAGATCCTTTACATCCAAGTTAGTTCTATCCGTCCTTACCCTAACTGCAGATTCTTTAAAGACAAGTACTCTATTCCAAAGGCTCTTCTCCAAACAGATCGGGTTTCAAAGTTTGCTTCAAGGTTTGCCTTGAGCCCTCTGTATGTTAACTGACCGCTGAACTCCCACCTGTCCAAACGCTGACCTTTCTTGTAAAGAATTCCATTAAGAGGGATGTTCATTTGGTGCAAAGGCTTCACCTTTAGTAACCCGGTGTCTTTGATCTTTAAAGAAAAAAATAAAAAGAATGACTAAAAAGTTATTTAAAATATTATGCAAAGGAGCTAAGTGTAAGCTCGATTCACCGCCATAATTGGAGCCTGGTTGCGAACACCGAATTCAGCGACAACAAAAACAAAACAAAAAAAACATAAACAAAAAAAAAAAAAAGAAAAAAAAGAAAAGCTGTGTTAGAATTGAGTGTACTTTCTCTACGTCTATTACTTTACTGCTTTCTGTTCTTGAAGTTCTTTCTTTTCTTTCTGTTTTTTCTGTAAATGTTGTTAAAAACAGCTTTTTATCGCTGCAGCTGATAAAAGACATTAAGTAAGGAGAAATAAAAAAAAAGCCTGTGAAGTAAACTAACTGGCTTAAAAATTAAAGACTATTAATGAATGGAGCACCGCTGGAGATCCCTTTTTTCATCGCGTAACGTGAGGCAGAATTGATTTGAGGAAATTTGAATCATTATCGACGACAGTGTATTTTAGTTGTGAGATCGAAATCTGGCACTCTTGATAGTACCTTCATTTTCATCTCCACTTGGTCAAACGGTGATACTGCTCCTTCTGCAAGATTGTGAAAATGCCAGTCGAGACTGATGGATGCCCAGTTTGTTGATGCCTTTAGTGTAAACTCACTTCCACGGCCAAAAATAGTCTAAATGAGTGAAAAGAATAAAGAAATTTTCAAATGTGTTTCGTAAATAAGTTGGCATCATGACTTTGCTTTAGCTTCAATATTCCCCGTGATTGGTTCAGAAAATTCGCGCTCATTTCTCAGCCGATCAGATGCAAAACTTAAGTCAATCGTGACTTGGCGTTTTCCCGCGCTTCGAGCAGTTTACTGGTTTTGACTTGGACTTTTCGCTGGGTCCATGCCATATCTTGTTTTGCTTTGACTGGCTGCTGTTGATACTTCTTCTGGCGCAACGTTCACCATGTACAAAGCCAATCCATTCCAACACAAAGAAATGCAGTATGGTATACAGTTTCTTTCCGTTACTTTAACATATTCTAATTTTTCTTTTATTTTAATGACGAGGAACCCCTTAAGAATTTTATTTAGAAATAATCCCTCCACCTGGAAAAGCTGGCACATTTGGTTATCCTTGTGCGTTTCCACGGGAATTGATCCTCTAGTTACCAGGCTTAAACCCTTGGGGACAGTGTCTGTAAATGCATGCGCCAGTGGCTCTCCTTTGAATATTTCAAATAGACTTTTGCTAAGGTCTAGAGCATGTGCAGAGAGCACTATTCCAACCTGTAAAATTCAAGAAAAGTGTCAGAATGTTGCTTGCAATTTCTGGAAAAGCTTTTGATTCAAAACTCAATAACCCGTAAGATTTCGTGTAATACTTACTCTTGATTCGTTGGAAGCATGCATGTCCAAATAAGGAAGTGATAGGTCCGTGAACAAACGCAAAGCTTGGTTCATTGTGACCCGACTGCTGGTAATTCCCGCCATAAGTACGTCTTCTCTTCCCCACTTTCCGCCAAAAATTTCCAAAGTGATAGGAACAGCCTTGACTCCAGTGTCTAAATATAAGTATGACTCTCCAGAAAATTTCACGATCAGGTCTTTATTTATATAAGCTTCCATAGAGGGTCTCATCAAACGAAGCACAAATAAGTTTATTTTTTCGATCGCTCTGACCAACATAGAAGACGGACTCGCGGATACGAAGGCCGTCTCGATGGTGCTGGCATCAACAGGTGTTTCTGAGTTACCGCTGAGCTTGACATTCCCATCCGGAAGTGATTCCACAGTCATATCAAAAACAGTATCACAGATGTTGTACTTCCCTTTAGCGATAAAGGATCCGTGTCCAGATTGGTGTCGATAAAAGAAGGTCACGTTTCGCAAGGTGATTTTCCTGTGTACTGTGTATATTGCTGCGTAGCCGAGAGGAACCCATATTGTGTCAACGCTCGAATTAACTGTAACAATTTTCAATCCAGGAACTGTCAAGTTGTATGGCCGTGGGAAGTTGGGGAGAAGCGGTGTCCTGAAGTAAGCTGTCCAATCATGCACCAGTTTTGTCACAGGAAGAGAAGCAGTAAAGCAATACGTGGATAGCTCCATAGACTGTGAATCTAGTGCCATTTTACCATTACGTAACTCTGCCTTTACGTCTTTAACAAGACTGAATACTTCCTTGTTGTAAATTTTAACGTTTCGGCTTAATCTTTGATTGCATAACGAAAAGGTCCTCTTCCATGGCTTGATATCTACTTGAAATGGATCTGCATTATAAAGAAATATTTTTAACGTTTTTTTTCCAGTTTTACATCATCATCAGTAACGTTTGGTCGCTTTCAACTGGGTTTCCTAACCGATCACCTTCACAATCAACATCTCATGTGTCTTCTGGGCATCTTACAAAAAAGATATAAAAACGATTCCATTTTTCTCCTGGCTCACCTTTCGAAGTCTCACACGATTGCTTTTTGTTTCCTTGAAAATAAAAATAAAAAGGTCAAATCAAAATGTTAGATAACAAACCTGAAAGTGCGGTTAACCCAAACAGTATGCTTCTGGTTAAGTACACCCCCACACAAACAGCCGCCCACCCAACCTTTTCACGTACACATGAGCAAATTGATAGAGATTATTCCATAGAAAGTGGGCACGAACAATTTTTATTCACGAGTTGCTATGCATAAAAAAAACACGCGATCGCTGCGCTCACTTGTTTGTTTTGTGATGCATCACAATAAATGAATAAAAATCGTTCAAGCACTTTCGATGATATGATGGTTTTGTTTTTTTGTTTTTTTTTTTTTTTCTTACTGACCAACACATTTCAAAGGCTGGAAACGAGCAACTGGGAAAATACATCATTCATCCAATCAGAGACAAGAACGATGGTACTTAACAGCGTAAATCTCAAAATTTATGAAATGAAGGAGTTATCTCAAATTTTCACCAAAAAAGATTCATGTAATAGAGAAATTTATTACATCGCTCGCAGCGCCCGTAGGCAAGATGAAGCGAATCCTCAGGGGTTTCATTAAGGGGCCTGGGCACCGGGCAAATTGACCGGTTGTGAGGACGGCTTTGCCCACCTGATTTGACAGTCTGGAGGAAAGTTTATCTTATAAAGATCAGTTCAAAGAGTTTTGCCCGCCTGTGAAAACCAGTTGCCCTCCTGCAGAAAACATTAATGAAGCCCCTGGAATCCTGTGTTCTAATTGGCTACCCGAGCAGGCAAGATGGGCCCATCTTGGCCGCTCAGGATGCCCGCACTGATACCGCGTATGAAAAAAAAATTGAATTGAACTACGTTCGTAATTCTTGGGCAATTTCGGTGATGGAAACGCAAAAGGTGGCGATGTTAGCAAGATTGAGACCAATCTGTTATCTATATTAGATAGTGTTACTCAGTGGCTGAGTGCTAATTATATAATACTCAACTCCACCAAATCTAAAGTAATGCCTGTGGGTACCCATCAAAGGCTTGCCTCTAAGTCGTTCTCCATATCATGTAACGACCGTGACTTAGAGGGATTAGGGTATCATTTTGTACAACGCAATGATACTCCTCCTTTTTGACTATTACTCAGTTGTATGGGATAGTTGTGGGGCTGTATCTAAAGGGTACCTTGATAAGCTTAATAGGCGTGCGGCGAGTATCATCTTGAATAGGGCTTTGACTGAAACAGATATTGTTCGTATTCTTGGTTGGCCTAGCCTTCAGTCTCGTAGAGACTATCTTAAATGCATGCTGGCCTTCAAATCTATGAACGGCATGGCACCTTCCTACTTATTTACTGATTTTACTCAAGCTAAGAAATATCATACATATAATACCAGGCATAGCGATTTGATTCGTCTTCCTTTGGCCAAAAGCAGTAAATATCAAGGCAGTTTTAGATATAATGGTGGGTGCACTTTTAATAATCTGCCCAAAGCAATAAGGTCGCCGGAAAGCCTTGAAACTTTTAGTTATGTAGACTTTGTATATATTTTGTTCAATGAGTTTTACCTTTTGTCTGTCAATTTTTTGTGTAAACTTTGTACGGTCAAATTTTTTTTCGTAGGGCTCTCTTTAAACTAGCTATGCTAAATGTGATGTCCCTGTTTAAATATTGATTAAATAAATAAATAAATAAATAAAAATAGGTCAATAAATAAAGCGGCAGAAGATAGCCAAAACAAAGAAAACAGAAACGACTCTCGTGAGTTTGTTGTGCTACAAACACAGCTGGCTTTCTTTCCTGGCTCTCAAGTAAACAAGTCATTACTAATTCTCAATAAAGTTAAATCTTTTTGCGACATTATAAATACTTTATTAACCAAGTTTGTTCGGTCAAGATGGCTGGATATCAGCCTCGTTCTTTTTTTCGCATTTTTATAGACCTCAACTTCGTCTCGGTCCATAAAAATACAAAAAAAAAACTCTGCCAGTATCCAGCGATATTGACCTCGCGCTTGGTTAATAACGCTTATATAACACCTAGATTCATGAATCGCATTTATAACTTACATACATACATACGTACGTACGTACGTACATACATACATACATACATACATACATAACAAATGGTAAACAACACAGCGTACACTATTGAGTTATGGATGCACGCGGGAGGTTGCTAAGCACGAAAGAAGTGTAAGAGTAGCGCGAGGCGATAGCCGAGAGCGACTCTAGCTTCTTGAGTGCTTAGCAAACCTCCCAAGTGCATCCATAACTCAATAGTGTACGCTGTGGTGTTTACCATTTGTTTTATAACATAACATTGATACATTGTAGCTAAAGAGTTCCCTTTTATTTAACAAATCGTACGTGACCAGAAAAAACAAGCGCGCGCGAAAAAATAGTCTTTGCATTTGCTCACGTCAGTAGCGTACACCCGTGGGCAAATGGGGGACACTAAATTGACCAATCAGAGTGCGCGCTTTACTTTGGTTATGTTATAAATGTTAGTTGACCACTCTCCATGGGGGCTTTTCAGGGCCAATTCCCACCCATCCCACCCCAGGGGAAGACATCCACAACACAGTAATCTCGTGCGTGGGAAATTAACGTCTGCTGCCCCTTACCCTGCGGGAGACGGGGCCTACGATGTATTCGTCCTTATCCGAGAAGACTAGAATATTCATCCATTTCTTGATTATAGAAAGGTAGCAAATTCTCCCCACTTATTTTAAGACCATGAGTACCGGTCCGGCCGGGGCTTGAACCCTCGATCTCCCGCACAACACTATCCGGCGCTCTAACCAATTGAGCTAACCGGGAGGCGATTTTAATGATAATCACTTTAAACGCTTATATTTCAATCGAGTTATCTTCGATCGAGTGTCGTTACACCGATCAAGGTAATAAAAAAAATAATAAAACTTAGCCCTCCACACCCTAACAATAATATCCATATTCCCCAAATTGTTCTACAGTAACTACACATTTCCCATAATGCTGATAGGGAGAGTTTCTTTAACAATCAGGGGTAAACGAGTAAAGGTAGCTCTGTTCCTTTAACAAACTGATCAGTGTGAATGGTCGAGGAACGTATGCGAATTACAAATAATCATCAACCCAGAGCAAGCTACCAAGATATGGCTTCAGACTATTGAATCAACCATGCTTCATATCACCTTTCCCTATTTTTTCGCCAGTCAAACACAACTGCAAGCTATGAAAGTCTTAAAAAAGTTCTAATCACTAAGCATTGCTGAATACTTACTTATCGGTAAACAATTCTTGGCCTCAACCGTGCTCTGAAACGGTAGCAAGGAACAGTTGGGAACAATTTCTTCGACATTTTCACCAAGCCTTTCGTTAAGCAATTCAATTTCTTTTGAACAGGCTCTGCCTTGAATAACTTCACAGTCGTCCTTGCAAAGACGTCTAGGAGACCTTTTATGCTTTCCGCCTTGGCACGGTGCGAAGAGGTTATAACAAAGGGCTTGTAGAAGCGAATCTTTGCATTGAGGACTCATGTAGTCCGTTAGGACTGAAGCGGCATGAACGATTTTCTTTTCTGATTCGTGTTGGGGTCTGAGTTGTTTAACAAACACTTTGGTGTCCTTGGAGATGTATCTTGAGCAAATGGATCCGTTGTATGGCCTGCACGTCCCATCACTTCAAAAAAAAAGAATGTCAAGGCCTGTTTAAGACATTTGGCCAGTTCTCGCGGATCAAAAGGGTACATACTGGATGTTTTTCCTTTATTAATTTCAGCATGCTTTGCATTTTAAGGTACGTCCTTAACAGAAGTGTCAATAGTGTGTGCATGTTCTGAGATTAAGTTCGTGATTAATTAAAACGTAAGGGTACTATAATCCAAACAGACTACTGGCGGAACAGATCTAAATCAATTTTGAATTGGATTTAAAAATAATTTTTAAGAATGAATATCCTTCAATGCTCAACCCCTCCCCTTGCGTGGAAGAATACCTAACCCTTACCCTTGCGGGAAAGAATGCCTAACCCCTCCCCTTGCGGGAAAGAATGCCTAACCCCTCCCCTTGCGTGGAAGAATGCCTAACCCCTCCCCTTGCGGGAAAGAATGCCTAACCCCTCCCCTTGCGGGAAAGAATGCCTAACCCCTCCCCTTGCGGGAAAGAATGCCTAACCCCTCCCCTTGCGTGGAAGAATGCCTAGCCCCTCCCCTTGCGGGAAAGAATGCCTAACCCCTCCCCTTGCGGGAAAGAATGCCTAACCCCTTCCCTTGCGTGGAAGAATGCCTAACCCTCCGGGGATCTCTCGACCTCACAGGCAATTTAGTTCTTACGGATTAATACCAATGCTTGTTTTTACTTTGTATTGTGATTGATGAGTGAAAGCAACTTAGCTGAGCGACTCTAAAATTATTCAAGGACTATGCATATCAAAGGTATAGCAAATTGGAAGTTAAAGTGCGCATCGAATCGTGTGCCAAACTGATATTTTTCCCGCATGTCAAAGGCACGCCAAATTGCATGTTAAATTAATTGCGTATCGAATCGTGTACCAAATTGATTGCTTTATGCATGTCAAAGGGCATACTAAATTGCAAGTTTCCGAAAAAAAAAATGAAAATCTGCGAAAGCGTCCGAGTTATTAAGAAAACCGTATTTTCAATTAAACGTTAATAAATCAGGAAGGTGTCATAATCTCGACCCTGGGCGAGTCCCTTGGGGCCAAATTGATAGCTTTTGTGCCTGTCAAAGGGCGTACCAAAGAGCATATTAGAATACGCACCGAATCGAGTGCCAAATTGCTTGCGAAATTGAAATTGATAAGCTTTCTTACATTATCAACGCACCTTATGACTGTCACCTTTGCTTTTCCACTGTTAACCTGTCCGTGACGGTTCTTGGCGAAACAATGATAGATACCACTGTCTTGAGGACCCGCATTTTTTATCCTCAGTCGAGTTTTGTGTCGAATCATAACTCTCTTATCATCGGTTGAAATGGACCGGCCATCTTTTCTCCATTTGATTCGAGGCTTGGGTTTCCCTGTTGCTTCACAAATAAGGGAGAGTCCTTTGCCCTCTCTGATCGTTTTATTTACGGGGGACCTGACAAATATCGGAGATCCTAGAAACAAACAATTATTCATTAATTTCAAGTGCATTAAGTCAAATTTTTCTTGTCACGGGGTGTAGAAATAAAAAAGAGGTGTCGACACAGTAAGGCATTTTGAAACAATTTAGATGGATCCTTTTCAAGTTTATTACTTGTTATCGGATTTCTTGTCCATTGTGGTCTTCTATCGTACCGAGAAAGTATGATGTTATAGTCTTGTTCATTTTCGGAGTAGCTTTTTAAAGGCAACAAAGTAATGAAATAAAAGCAATCGGAGTTCTTTTCTTTGGGTTAAAAACGTTTCTTTCTCCTTTGAATCATCGTTCTTTTGTTTTTGTACCGTCCGTTTTCCTAATTCCTCGCTCCCGCCGAAAAAACAAAGAACTGGACTAACATCCACTGACAGCTTTAAAGATTGATAAATTTCTATAGTACAGACGAAGCCAATCACTTTTTTTATGTGACTTGGCAAACTGTGATGTTCATTTGAACTATTCTGAGACTGTCGTAAACAAACAATCAACCGGACATGGAAGAATTCGGCTGGAGTGTAAAAATGTCCACCATTCTTGGACCTTGGATGGATCCGTGTTATTTTCTTAACAACATCAGCACACATTACTCGTCAGCTCTCAAGGGTTGAATAAACTGACAGACATATTCCGATATAAGCTAAACCACAAATGATCCCGGGTCAAATCGTGGGATTTGTGCGTGGGGTGGGAAGAGGTCATTGGGAGTAGAGAGTAGAGAGAGAACTCCAGCTTCCATAGTTTAAATGACTTAAACAGACCTATGCTGATATGACTTTGCAGCATAGCAAAAGATCCTAGGTTAAGTTTAGGGGAAGGGAAAATATTTCATGAAAATCGAAGTGGACACAGCTTGAGTATGTTGATCACGATTGGGGAGGAATGAGGAACTTTTTTCTTCAAGATCAGCACTTCAAGAAGACGTTTTCGTTGGATGCAAGATTTGCTGATCCAAATCCATGATATTAATTCGTTGTAAGGATTTCTTGTGTGAAAACTGTCTTTGGAATCTTTAAATTCACAGCTGATCCTTAAGCTAAACTCAGTTTGCATAGCACGAACAATTAATCTTGTTCGAAGCAAGCCCCCAAAATAGTCATCTCTTTAATCTTCTTTAGATATCTAATAAATCCGTATTATCGCAAAATTAAGTAAAGCCAAGGGCGACGGAAGTCTGAGAGCAGCAAATTCAATTTTCAGGAATGACTCTACATGTTTAGTGTTTGTGTTTGTGGTTATTTTGTTGTTGTTGTTTTGTTTTGCTTGCCCTAGGCTCGCTTCGTACTTTATCCGGACGCTGTATAAGTTCGCGTGGTTGATGATCCAGTTGCTTTCGAAGTTCACTGTTTGAACACAAGCATGGCGAACTTTATAAAATCCGATATAGATTATGTTGAACTATTTTTGTCCTATTTCATTTTCCGAAAATAGAGTTTTGTATTTAAGTGTAGCGATCTCAACCAAATGCTGGCAAGTGAGCATCACCGCAAAACGATTATACGTAATATTTGTACCGAAAAATGACAGCATGTTACATGAGATTTTACACATATGACGTTTAATATGAACTATTGAACTTACCTTTATTGTCATGATGAACAAACTGCAAAAAAAGAAAACACTGATCAGTGATAGGACTTAACAGGACTTATCTTCAACGCCAGTATATATATATATATATATATATATATATATATATATATATATATATATATAATTAGAAACACACATGATTCCCTGTTACTCTGAGTTTCGTGCTTTCGCACTCGTCTGACATATTTCTCGAGTGCGAAAGCACAAAACTCAGAGTAACAGAGAATCATGTGTGTTTCATTTTAGCCAGATCAAATTGTATTTCGCTCTACATTCATGTGTATTGAGCACTTTCTAGCAGCATTTACGACAATTTCCCACAATTATATATATAGTCGTTAATGAAACTCTCAGGCCAACAAAGGTGCACCGCGCCAGGAGGATCAATAAAGATTCGCAGTAGCAAAATTTTTTATATTTTTTTACGTCAGAAGTTGTCCATCCTCGCAATTTTTTAAACTTTGTATATATATATATATATATACAATACAATACAACATTCTTTCTTTAACGAAGGTGAGGTACATATAATATATATATACAACAATCTTAAAAATGAAGAAAACAGAATTCGATCGACTGGGTAGCTATAGTTACTATGGTTTGTCATCTGCAGAATGTATTTTCTCCCATCCTCGAGTAAACTTCGTTTTTTTGTGGTTAATTCAAGTTTTTATTCGACAGTTTTAAAGCGATCACTCTATTCCTAGCACTGGAATGAACCAACTCGGAAACATCGTAAATTAAAATCTTCGCAAGGGTGGTTACTCTGAGAACAGATCTTTGGTATCTGCTTCAGTGATCATGAAGAGTAACCCCTATATAACTAAGAGTTATTCAATGTATAAGTTCATTAACAAACTGTGATAATGCATTAGTGCCGGTGGGTATCTGCTCCGTTGAAGGTCCTAACCCTTGAAACGACAGTTTTAGGAACTCTTTACGATAGCCACTCAATCTACTATTATTAACTCTGGTAGTGGAGCCAAATTATATCACGAGAAAGCCCCAAGAAGGATAGCTCTATCCTTTTCAGTCTATCCTTGAACCCTATGTGATTGCTATCATGAAATCTAAAGCCCTCTAAACATACGCGACAACTCGATTTTTAAAATATATTTTTCGATGACTGAGTTTCATTTCAAGCTCTATGTGTGCTTCCCAACAACTGGTTGGAACCTATTTTGTCTTTCGGAAAAATCCAAGCCAAGGTCGAGAAGCTCTGTCATCCACGTAGGAATTACCGCTCATTTCTCTACATTGTCTTCGGTTTTAATTTGGAAACTTCAATTCACCAAATGGAATTAAAGATCTGACCTCGAGCAATCAACACGTAATGGACTACATTGTTTATTCAGTGTATAGCCTGAATTCCCAGTCACATTACAAGTACCACAAGTATCCAAAACTATTCTGTCATTGTGGTTTCCGTTCCTTCCTGTTCCACACAAACTACTCTTTTGAATTACTATAAAAATATCGTTACATAACGTGTTTGTCTTTCAAGATACTTCCCAAGGTGCACGTGTCTGGAGGTTTTGTCGGTTTGTTTGTTTTTCTTTGCAGAGTTTGTCTGCGCTCATTGTTTGGTAGAAAAGCAGTGGGATATTGTAAAATAATGGACTTTATGATAATGACTCCTTGGTGCGTTATCCGGTCTGAGGAAGAGAGCTTTCGAGAGCATGTACAACAAAAAATCCTCTTATCTCCTTAGGAAATAGCAGAGCGAAAAGATTCAGTCGACTGTTTTTCTGAAGGACATCTACTACGAGAAGATGATTAGGGCAAAGACGAGCTAATGTCTGTTCTTATTGGGAGGTGTATGTCTGCTACAGTTGACCCTAAAAAGCGTTGGCAGTTGAACTGAGCGAAGTGTTTGTGCAATGACTGTCATTAATGTTAATTTTTATTAGATGCGTGCTAATTTACACGGTTTTATTCCCTAAAACTGCGAAAGGCAAATAAAAACGGATGTGGCGAAGTCTGTGATAATCAACGACCTCTGCATGTTTGAACCTCCGGTTCATAAAACACTCTCAACTTTCTAAAAATGTTGGCGGCGTGGTTTCCGTAATAGACTTAAGCGATGGGGGTAGTGTCCCTGGCACTATGTTTTGTGTTTTCTTTATTATTTCTTCAATCTCACGTCCGCACTAGTACCAGGCGAAAGCGATTTAATATCAGAGTAATACTTCTGATGCCGTATCCGAACCTTACGAAAAGAGGTAGTGTTTTTCATGGAAATAAGAAAGAAAATGATCCAACGCTTCTGAATGGTACGGTTAATTTAATACATGAGATCAGAGTGAAGAGGCAGGAATTACGTGATAAATTATTAACTTAAGAATTTCCTTTCTTTTAGCGGAAGGGGTCCCCTATTGTCTGAAAAAAATACAAATAAACTGTCACCTTGCTGTTTGTCGTATTTCAGGTCATTTGAGACACGAAAGAAGAAAACAGGAAATAATCGCAAGTGTCAGTACAAGGATGACTTCCTGTCTTATCGGCAAATTACATGCACATGTTTCATGGTGCATGTCTTACACCCCACGCACGAGTTGCAATGCAAGGCCTGAAAGATGAAGTTCACCACGGCAATCGCGGCTCTTTAACAAATTATTCTGTCGTCATTCAGGGGAACAGTTTACCACAGTAGGCTAGAAATCCTTAGATATTAACGTTAGAGACAACGCAGATAAAAACGTCCGCCCCAAAAATGTTATCCGACCGAAGGCACTAATCCTCCAGTACAGCCATTGACGAACGTATCGCGTTTCTGATCTAATTTCCGTAATAGCGATAATGAGCGAGAAAACATGACATAATTTGGTTTAAATGCTTGGTCGCCAATATTCTATGTGGGGAGTAACGAGGTCTCAGCAAAAAAGCTACTAAAAATTTGGGCTAATTTTTCAGACGTTAATTAAATGATGAACCTCGCGTCATCAATCTTATTTAGGGGGAAGTGTCTCGCCAAATACCATCGACCAAACAAAATGATTGGTTTAAATTTTCGCAAAAGACATTTCAAAGTTTTGTTCAGTTTTAAAGTATGTTTTTGATGTAGAAGCACTTTCAAATAACTGATATTTTGAGATGGCTTTGGGACAGTTAGGAAAGGTCACTCGCAACAGTGGAAATTGAATAAAAGTTTTAAAATGAGAACAAATTGATAAATTAGCACCATGGGCGTAGTAAGTAATGAACAAACTTGGAATTAGCAACTCTAAACTTGTGAATAAAAAGGTGTCATCGTCCCCATGCTATGTCTAAGTGAGTTTGGACCACAAATATCCCCATCGCAGTCTCGTGAATTGGAACCCGCTGTTTACGATGTAAACACTTCTAACGCTTGTGTTTAATCTTTCATTAACTTAGCAGTAATCCTTGCGATGTCGCTGTCAGCCATTCAGCACAAAATTGTAACCTTTTGCACTTACTTTGAGCTCACAGCTTGGCGACAAGAAACACGTTTTGTTTTCGGAGTATTTCATCGTAGAGACAAAATAGACAGTAATTCACGGAAATTATCTGATTTCGTGTTTGTCCTTTGACTCAGATATAAGAGTAACCTTGGCTGCTTAGAACACCAGTTTAAGATTATGAAGCGTAAACATCCTTCCAAATTTAACTGTCACCAATGTTCGGGGATGTTTTCACAAATTTCACCAGAGTTTTGGAATGAACGCGAACAGGCGTTGAGTCGTGCTGGGAAAATATGGGAAAGTATGCACTTCCCAGCAAAGAATTTGATATTGATTTCTGCCCTGCGGCGTTTTTTCATCCAAAAAGGATAAAAACGGAAGAAAAACATATTTTGACAAGCACTAGAAAAGAAATTTTGAAACATTGTGCATACAGCGAATTTTGCAAATTAATGCTCTTTCATTCACTATATCCTTCCTTTTTAAAATAGTTGTTTTTACTCTTCCTGTCTTAGGCCGAGACGAGGAATCTAAATTCAGCTACCAAGACAACATATTCACACATTCCTTGCCTAGCATGGTGTTGATTGTTGTACGGAGGAAATGCGTCTTCTTCGTAGAGGCAGAATACAGCGACCTGAGTGTTGCCTCGGTTTAGAATACTCGGACAATCCTCATCAAAAATAAGTTTGAAAAATGTTTTGTATGTTTTGACCAATTTTTTTCTGTTTCTCATTGTCACAGGTTGTAATCACTTCCATTCTGGCTGATTGCCTAACTTCCAGAAAAATCTTTATTTCTAGTGTCATTACCATTTTTTTTCCTTTCATTTATTTGTGATTTCTTGAAATTTAACGCTAATTAAGAGAAATCCTCAAATACCAGTTTGCAAGGGTAGAGAAACACTTAAGAGATGAAGATAGACTGAATATTGACATGGATTACAAACGACAAGTTTACAACTTTTTGGCTGAATCTTCGACATACACAAATCATGAATAGCCAAATCCTTTAAGGCCTCTTGTGACCTTCTAAGGTGTTAAGACTTTTCATTAAACCACTCCATCTTTATTTTAGACATGAGTTTATCTTCACTACAAAGAATGTGGATTGTAATTGATGAGCCAGGTAAAGAGGTCATGCCCAGATCTTGCAATTTACAAGTCAGTGAAAGGCAATCTGTGTGTCCATAGATAACCTTGATGATTCAATTCATTTTACCTTTAAAAGGGGAGAACTGTGATATTTTACCGCAAAGCTTACAAAAGACGTTGAGGACAATGAAAAGGCCAGAGTTTCTATTGCGAAATACTAACAGATTGTTTCGATTCGAAGGCAAAACTATCATTTATTAGGAACTAAAAATGAATCATGTGATATGTGGGAAGGGCAGGCGAAATGGAGCGCTCGATGTGCGAGGTACGTGCGTGGCTTTAGAGGCCATCCGATACGTGAGTTCCCCTGATGTGGCGTGGCAAGACATCTTGTTATCTTTGTTAGGAAGAGCGAATGACGAACGACCTCTTCATATTATAAACAATTCCTCAATCCTTACTCTCTCGAAAGAGTTGTTTTAACATTTAAAGGCCTCAGCTGTAAACATCAGGCGATGCTTTTTTATGGGGTAGAAAATAGCATCCCTTCTCCTAATTCAAACAAGACATCACGCCTGTAAGATTTGTGGTACTGATAAAGTAATTCGTAATTCCAAAATGCTCCCACACATGTGGTTTCCATTAAAACGCTAAAATGCTCGTTTTGTTCACCATGTGCTGCAGAAAACTCCCTACCTCGAAATAAAATGTCAGTTTTAGAGCCATCTGCTGTGACGTGGTGAGATCCACACCGAATTGCGACCATTGCTTTAAAAATCTGCTATTAATGTAACTTGGCAATTTGGACACAATGGGAGCATTTTGCCACGACGGATTTCGCAAAGCCTCTTGATAAACATTACCATCGCATTGTTTTCAATTTCCTTATTCTACGTCACACAGTCCACTTTGTTTTAAGTCAAGCACAATCCTGGGCGCACAAATGGCAAGCAGTGATAATCATACAAGCAGATTTAATCTCGTTTCTTCATCTTTTCACACCGTAAAAGGAAAGCCCTTGATCTTTCCTTTAGATTTACAATTTATTCAATCTTCAAAGATCATGGTCATTAGTTTGATTACAGAATACGCCAGAAGTTGATTTCATTTTGCAGATCAAAAAAATCATCCTGCAAGAAAGTTCTCGATGGATCAGCTGCGCAACACACCTCAAGAGCTGATTGAAACATGGTGAGTTTTTGTGCTATTAAGGAAATATGAAACAAAAAATGAGTGTATGACATTTTTCATCGTTTTTGAGAAACTTAAGGTATAAGTAGATTGCCAGATTGCAAAGAAGGCATTCCTTGCACTTGAAGAGCTACAGTCGGTGGAATGTTTCCGTCCTTTAAAGCGGTATAGCCTCTTCATGACACACGTGACGAATAAGAGAGATTCGGCATGATTATCCTTTAAAATACCGAGTAATTCTAGAGTCGTTCCTTTGCAATGGATAAACTGTTTCAATCAAGTTAAAGCCTCTTCAAAGAATTTTTAAATTGGCTGACTTACAAAAGAAATTTTGCTGTCTCTGCCGATCGGTGTTTGCGTGCAGAATTGTCGCACGGTAGTGTGTTCCCACGTTGCGATGGCATCGTTCAACCATTTCGGCGGATTTCCTGAGACTTGTTCGCTTTGGGGCCGTTTCACTGGTAAATTACACCAAATACAGCCTATCTTCATTCCAAAAGAATGTAAAGTACTCACCTTCTGGAGAGTTTTGCCTTCTGCCAATCTTGAGTTTCCTTCGATGTCGAACATCAAGAGAACAACCAACAGGCTCATTTGGAGAAGAATCTGGCCCGCTCTCATGATGTGTCGGAGATATGAACGTATTTCTTAAGCCTATAAATAAATAAATTGTATCGAATTAATGACCGTGACAGCTTCCACTCCTAGAGGCACGCGCTGAAGAATGAAATCGACGCCTATCCTGAAGTACAGCGTTCTGATCTTCCTTAGTTCGATGCCACCTGGTAAATGTGGCCTGCTCGATTGAGATCATGTTTACCTATGCGTGGTGGACCACACAAGATGACAAGCTTTTTAATGACACACCCCTCGGATTAATCAACTTGAAGTGATCGACTGGTAAGACAGAAAACTAAAACGCAATTGAAAAAGACAGCTCGGAGTCCCACTGACGAGACATCTAATATCCTCAACGCTGTCATAAGTCGCTTCTAAATTTGGCTAACAAGATCATTACAATGTACTTTGCAGTTTTTCTGAAGCAAAATCTTGTCTTTCCATGCATGCGGTTTTTCGAACAGATAATGACTATCGTGGTCAAAATTATCATAATTTTGACCATGATCACGGTTTATCATTACTGATGATTTAAGTAACAGAACTCGTGAAATGGTCACTTTGAAAACTGTTAGTTTGTTATTCTGCGACTTGATTTAATCTACCTACCAGAGGACACGTGCTGTTGTTAGTATTGTCTTAGTATGTATAAAACTGTAAGATAACTTCCGACAACTCGGGCCATCTGTTTAAAGAATTATTTCACGTCAGAGGAAGTTTTGAACATAACAAGATTTTTCCGTACTGGCAAAGCCTCAAAGCTGGCAATGAGGCCACGATAGATGACATTTGACCGCACAAGCATCCTCAATAAGAGACATTTACCGTGAGAATATTCTTCGGACATAAGCCGTTGCGGGAACCAGACCCACAATTAACGCCAAACCGACCTTATCTTATCTTTTATCTCATCAATTAGAAATATTCTTAACAAAATTCTAGTGTATACTCTCATTACACTAATTGAGGAATATTGGGAAAGCTGGACAACCGCAACGGAGAAGTTTTGGATTCTAACAGCTCTCTTTAGAAAGGGAACTATTGCGTTCCTGCATAAAGGATTCATGAATATTACAATGACGAATGTGATGTGACAGTTAGGGTCATTGTTTATTGTGGGAACCAAAATTCTTCAGTAATGCAGACAGCAGCGCGTCTTTCATTAGCAGGATATTAGCGAAAATTGTTTTTCTAAAGAAATGAATAGCACTGATACTTATCTCCTGGAGACGCACGGTATGTACGAATCTTAGCAGCTCAAATTAGACACACGAAGGTTGCCAAATTTGTTCTAGTAATGTCCTAAGCTGTCACTCTACGGCATTATTCTCTAGGCGCCTGCGAGGCGACCCGCTTGAGATCCATTTTGGTCTTTAATTGAAATATTATTGCATGCAATTCACTGAGCTGTCGACACTCTTCGGGTTGTTAGAGGACAAAAAGGACAGGCTTTGGTGTAATTCTAGAGTAGAAGTTCACACGCAAGTTCGACTATCGATAAACGCGCGACTTCGACTCAATTGGGATAGCCATCGTGTATTACAGCTGCTTGACTGCGCCTTCCCTTATCATAAAATAGAATTTATGAAGCACTAACGTGTCAGACAAACTCGTCAGGAAATGATTGACAAGTCGTACAAATGCCTTTCAAAATAGTACTTATTTCAAACAAAAATTGACAGTTACGTGGTGAGCAGGAATTTAAAGTTTTAATTGTTTTAACTGAACGAGCGCTAGAAGTTCCCCGTGTCTTGATGAAGATCCTTCTCTTTTTTGACGCGTATTAGATTTTCTTTCTTTCCTGGATGCATTTTTCCAAAACCCCTAATCCTTTAATTTCATTCTGTTACCCAAACGTATCGTTCTCACGTCAATAAATGAAGAGTCATTTCCTTAGTTCACTGACTTTTCAGTCCACCGAGTTAATCATTCCGATGTCTGAGGTATTGCTATATCAGTGATTCATGTTTAATGAACTGGGTGTGCGTTCTCTGACACAAAAATTATGCTTTAAAAACCCTTCGAGCCGTTTTGTTGGAGTAGGATTTTAATTCAAGTCGACAAAGTGCCCGTTTACGTCAAAAGACGGGTTCATGATGACAGGTACGCATGAGCAATGCGTATTAATCCTTCTCTGATTTTCTTGTCCTTGTCAGAGAGAACTTATTTGCACCTGGAGGCAACTAAATGCTATCCAATGTAAAATATGTTCTTGTTATGTAACTTTATATTTTCTTTCTCAACTTTTCTTAAATAAATTTCTAAACAAACACTGGTATTAGCTCTACTTCCATGCAATGTATGAACGCAATGATCCATTGCCGATTACTCTGTTACGTTTATTCCGTTTTTGGGATGGAGTTTCACCCATGTGCGAATGAGTCGAATGCGTGGTTGGCTATAGTCAGCTACGAATATCGTCCCGTTCCACATTCCTCATGGCCCCTTGATGTATTAAACGAGCCTGGTCAATTCATTGCTGAGCCCAATCACTGGGTTGTATTAGAAATTGTCCAACCGATCTGATGGTATATTTGTTCAACTGAACGAGCGAGTCAATCAGCAGTTAAGTTGATCGAAGGACAGCTGATATGACCACATACGATGACTCAACACTAAAGCTAGCTTTTTGAAAGAAGGAACATGGTATATTATAAATGAAAAGAGTCGTATTCTGGTCTAACTGGTTGAAATTATCGCATGGAGCCTTTAGCTCTTTCACTCGAGCATTTATTTTTGAGAGGGAGAATTTTTCTAATCTGTCTAATGTATGCATATACATTAAAATGTATTTCCAAAAACATGTGCTGACTAGATGCAGTCCAAAAAATGATTAGAGACTCTATGGATGGAAACAATGGATCCGAGTACAATCCCAAGTAAATTTGGCTGGCTCGCCCACTCTACAATCTGTCTAAAGCTTCTGAAGCTAAGCACACACCAAATTAGGATTATCCGTGGTGTAGAAAAAAGTGTATTAAATAAACTGCGTTGTTCTCATATATAGCAAACACATTTCTAGAAAGCTTAGAATTGCGATACGAAAATAGACAACCCAGGTGTTCTAAAAGCAAGGGCTGGTGGTGACGAGGCTTCGCAGGCCTTATCCAAATTGCCTCCTTTGTTTGATCCAGATATAAGACGATTTACAGTTTCCTCAGGCACAAATTGTTTTTGTTTTGTTCAGTTTTAAAGTACGGAAATTGTTTTGGGGGAATTCTTGGATTGTGTACTATTTAAAACAGAGAAATCTGGCCAATTCCTTGTTAGTTACTGTCCGGATTCTATCACCGCCGTTTGAACAGTAGGTTCCCCGATCCATCAATGCTATTCGAAGGACATTCTTGTGATGATATAATTTACCATTTAGGTTTAACGAAAAATCAACTCAATCGATCTTGTTTTCGTGCCACAGTTAGGTTTAGGTATCTTTACATGGCATTCCTTTCTGATCACCAAATATTATTTATTTGCTTATAATTTGTAAGTTCATAGCATTTGACCACTAATATTTCCAAAAATGTGTAATCTTCTCCGCGGGTAGTATTGGATTGATTGAGATTTGATAAACACATCTTAAATCTAATTTTCACATCCCAGGCACGTGTGTGTCAACACGAATATTCTTCATCCATTATGCTTAGCTGGACGTTCGTTCGACTGTCAATCAGCTAGCCACGATGAATAGAAAAACTTAACGTGAGGATTGATCTACAAGTTTCATGCGTGCTGGAACGCCCTAAATTGTCGACACTCAATTGAATATTCTTCAAACAATTCAGCTTTTCTGATCAGCATGTGCTTTATCGCCTGTTTAGGTCATTTTGAGGGGAAGGTCAGTTGTGATACGCATGTTCAAGCTATAAGGAACATCATTCGTGATCACTTGCATGGTTTTGCAAACAACCAAAGTTATGAACAGACAACAGAGGGCTTCAGCTTTGCCCTTAAGATTAGTTTGGTGATTAGTCCTGAAATCATGCCTTTTTTTTCTCCCCTTACAACTTCTGTGATAATTTTAAACCTTTAATTTTCTCGTGAACGCTTCACATTGAAAGAAGAGCAAACCTACAGGAATTTTTTACGAATACAAAACATAATTTGAGATGAATAGAAAATTTATGCCAAAGATTCAAGGAAAATTTCAATGGATTTATAGTGGTGATCGTTATTTTCACTTCCAAACGTTCAACTTACTCTTGGCCGGGCCAGAAAGGAGAAATATACTGCTCAAACATTTGTCTCTTGACAGCGCAGGCAAACTTCCAAGACAAGAGGACAAGACATCACCTTTCTTTATCTTGCGTGGACCTTCAAAAACAACATTCTTTAAACGATGACAATATCTTCCGGTTGCCTGCACTTGGATACCCATGTATATGGCAAATTACAAAGATCACGTGAATGCTTTCTCTCGCCAAACTGCGAGTGACAGCTTGCATGTAGCTTGTTGCTCAGAATTCGCTATCCCTCTAACTCTGTTTAAAAAACGATCGCTTCGGCATTATTGGTAGTTTGAGATGGCCTACTTCATTCTAGAGTTCACTATATAGCTCTGGGTCTGAGCACCAGGGCGCGAAGTCCGAATTCGAAGGTATGACGTTCAGTTTCCCGTGAAGAACTCAAATCTTTCTTTGTACAAAACTCTTTCTCATTTGACTTTTGAGCTCAAAAATCGTCATGGTTCTTTTTCCTTTTTAATTTAGCCTTTCTACTCTGAGAGTTTTTTTCGTGTGATATGCCATCTTTGTCTTATTTTAGTCGTCGTTCTTCATAGATGACTGTGTGAACGTTTGGTAAATCTATTGCTTGATAGCAGACAGAGTTTGCATGTCATTCAAAGACAATTTACTATAGAAAGCTTAAGGTAAGTGTGAGATTTACAAATCCTCTGGACAGTTCATGCCCTTTCATTTTCCTTGCACGAGAAATTGAATGCTTTCGCACAGTTTTTATCACGAGTGGTTTCACTGATTTCACTTTCGGACAGACAAAAACAAAGCAAATTGCTCTTAGTTAAAAAAGGAAGGATCAAAGAAAAACTTCACACGAAAGAAAACTCGATACTCTTCTCGGCACGATATATAGTCAATTTCGTTAAGTTCAGGTAATTTGCTGTACACATAACAGTAGCTCTCTGCAGCCTTACTGATAGTAGTATTAAAGCAACGGCAGCCATATTTGACGAGTAATCTGTTCGAAAAAGCCAAGTCTTGGATCCCCGATACAAAAAATAGTCAGTTTAACATCGTAATAAATTAGCTTTAAGCGGTTGCTCATCTACTCCCATACAGCTTGGAGTGTTATTCCCCTGCTAAAATATGAAAGATTTCCGTCCAACTTCATGTTGCAAGAGCATCGTTGTCTGTTCACCCGCATCTTCTGATCCGCGAACTTTCACTGAAATGATTGATCTATATCAATGATCCTCGCTGATCTACATCAAACATCTACTTCCAACATTCCACTTCACCAGTTATGTTAGATCGTATTGCTACCCCATGTTGCGTGCAAGGAACACGATGTTCAGTGATAAAAATACTTTACCACTTATCCCAGGCAGCAGATGTGGTCAGAATGAGAGGAAAACCGCAGGAACGAGAGAGAGTCCCATAGAGCAGAGGGGACAAGAAACAAATTATATTCATTCCACAGGCAATACCTCGCTCGCAAAACTATCGCGAGCCACACTAGTACGGGGTGAGCCCTTTCCGGTGAAACGATTTGTTGGGAAGGAAACCAGTAATATTTGTCTCTTAGAGTAAGGGGGCACGTCAAAATTTCCCTGTAGTTCCAACAGACATCAAACGATATTTGAATGTTTAAAAGATTCGGTGCACAAAATATATGAAAAGAAGGACTTCATACTCATACCTTCCAGTATACGCTATGCTGCCGAAGACGGTGAGTTCTTAGCTAGAAGCTGGAGCTTCTAGCCTCGTGGTAAATCAGTTTGAAGTATTAACAAAAGTGTGTATTCCACAATTTATTACCAAAATGATCACGGACGGAACATAGCTGAAGGGGCGGATTCCACTGGAAGGTTCTCAGCACATCTCTAATAGAATTCCTGGGAAACCTTATCAGTGGAGTCCGGCGAGACACGAGCAATTGATGTAAAAAGTACTTATCATAGAAATTGCCGCCGGGTTTCTTCTGAGGTCACTCAGGTTGCCTCATCGAGCCAGTGATACGATATAAAAAGCGGCGCACTAAAGAGACATCTTGGAGCCATGGATATTATTTTGTCCTTCTGATATCAGGGTCAATAGGAAAATCGAGAGAGTTCAATGTAAACAATAAACGTCTTTTAACTTTTTTTCTTTGTAAAACAAATGGAATACTGGTATTTCCGTCTTCTATTCTAATTTATTTGCTTTTTAATGCTATTACCGTTTGTTAAGGCTTTAAACTTGCCGACGTCACGATAGAGTCGGGCCGGTTTTTTCGCCGACGCTCTAAATCCTTCATTTATTTATTCAGACAGGACCATTTAAGAACACGAAGGAGGCAATTTTAAACTAAGCTATAAGAACAGAGATGGTTAAGTATGGAAAAAAAAATTGAATGGTAAGCCAAATTTCTCATGTCGCTCCCCTGAACTGTGGCCTGTAGCGAAGTCATATTTGATAATTATCCTTCCTGGCGAGGGATGTAATTTCGTGTATTTTTCTTTTAAGCTTTGAACTAGTCAGACTTGGGTGGATTTTTATTGATGTAAACCGTCACTTCACGTCCCTAAATGAAACCTTTGAAAGCGAGAAGCTGCACAAAAGCGTAACCGAATCAGGAGGCAACCGGCGTACTTGTGAAGAAACGTACAAAAACCAGTACGCGTGTCGGACTTCTTTAGGCCTGTATTTGATTCAGTGGTACTTATGATGAAAAGAAACCAAAGTGAAATACCCTAAGTTGAATCTGAGCTTATGAAAAAGTTTTTAAAAATGACTGAAAACATAAGGAAACGTATGGAAGTTTTAAAGTTATCTTTAGACAGCGTGGAGAGTCCGAACGTGATATTTTGAGCGGTAGCAAATTGTATCGTTAATCGCCAAGGCCGGACTTAGAAGCTCTTTAAAAGAAGGCTGAGCCGCGGCAAGTGCCATGTTTATCAGTAAACAAAGCCCCTCAAGTCTCCGACGTAAATCTAACTCCTTAAAAAAGCAGATTAAACTGATGATTACAGCATTTTGATTCAAATGAGTCACCTACCGACATGTTAGAAATCTTCGTGGCGGTCGATATAGCCCTTCGCTCCGACGAAGGGCTAACGCTCGAAACGTCAGCTTTTATAATCGTAACGGTGGCCAATTTACCATTTCAACTTTGTTGATATATTCAAATCATATGGTTGAAACGAGCCTGAATAATTTTCAGCGGTGCCATTGCTCAAAAAACAGAAATTCTTTACTAACCAAATACGTGATGGTTTTAAGAATACCAAAGAAAAAGTATTTAACATGATTGATACCAATGCAGTGAATTTAAAGCAAACTTTGTAGCGGTCGACCTAAAGCAATAATATTGTTTTGCCGTTTCGTAACTTTAAGAAAAGAAGAATCTTGACCTTCCGAACTAAAATAAGTAGAGATTTCAGAACAAGAAAGGCAAAGGCATTGTCTTATTCTGTAGTTTAATCTGATTGTGTACAAAAATACCAAGGATTGTAATTCGAAAAGGGAACTTGTTTCATGACTGATAAATAGAGACCAGATACCTAAGGTCATTCACTTCTCATTATTGTCATTCTCATTGATAATGATTTCAGCAAAGTGCCCACACATAGTTACATCCTGAAAGGTCACACTGTGGGTGGTCAGGGGGAAAAAAGCGTGCACTTTGATGTATGCAATATTTTCGGTGAACTATCTGCAGAGTCTATATTACGCACTAAACGACAATCACCTAGCTCGATAAAGGTCTTCAACATTAAATACTGATTAAAAATAGACCATCAGCTTTCAAGGTAATTGATAAGTGGTGACAGACAATTTGGTTGAAAGTCTTGAAACTAGTGCAAAGGATAATTCATATTGTTAAATGTTAAACATGGATACGAAGCGAAACATAGCACGGGCCGGTAACTTAGCCGGCGAAGTTTGAGTTTTTGTTCAGTAAACGCACGTTTTAAACCAAATAAGATTTTCTTCGAGTCGGTGTACCAGAACGAGGAGATTGCGAACAATGTCAAGAAGGCTTATAATTTATACTGGAATAAACATTTATTTTCTCAACAACCCACTTTTAAAGAAATATCTAGGTCTGCAGATAGGCTAAAGCAACAGCTCGAGAAACAGCTTGGAATTTATAACAGCCCGCAATGTTTGCGTTAAACGTTTCTGAAACGGTGAAGATGAACTAGTGTTTGGAAAGACGCAAAATTTATTTTCCAAGAGAGGTTGCGGTAAAAGACACCCGCTGCAAATTTAAATGTCAGTTTAAACATTTCCTAACAGGACTAAAATTCCAATGAGGCTTGGAGTTCGTGATTAGCGACAATAAAAACAAATTGGGAAAATACATGCGCACGTGAGTCGCCGAAAGTAATTTTGTCATGCCAAGGTTCAAAGGTTATAAGGGGGTAAAATGACTAAATGAGATATTTCAATAAAATACCATCTTGCTTTTCATCATAGCTGATGAACAATGAAGGTAATTTAACTTGATCTAAAAATCCAATATCCTATCACCAAAAGGTTATCGATAGCTTTAAAAAAATGAGAATTAAAAAAATTGACAAAAGTTATAAGACAAGACAAAAAAAGGAAGAAGAAAAGAGACGCAGTTTTCTAACTATCCTTTTCCGGTAACAGCCTACCTTTGCAAAGTGCGCACGCGCAGATACACACTTCAGTGTACAAGCGGTGTTACAAGCCTTGTGCCATTATGATTTTTGAGTACATTTACCAACCCGCTTATTTTTCAGAGAATTTGCACGTCTTCAGAAATAAATACTCAGGACTGCGCCTATTTTACGGCGCGTTCCAGTTAAATACATTTTCATCGAAGTTTTCATACAAAAAGAGGATTTTGATAATCCGATTTCTATTTCCTATAACTGGATAGTTATTTCATCCAAAACCGCTTTTTCTCAGCGATATCATGAACGCTTAGCAACGGCTCAATCAAGAGAATTTTCATCTGATAGAGTGGCAAGCTGAGCGTACAGAATGGACTCTTCTGTAATGTTATATACCCAGAGATACCAGAGCCGTGCAGTCAACGTTAATAACAGACAAAGCCAGATAAAAGCTTTTCATAATTCGTGAGTCTATTAGCCTTAAGCATCTACAAAGCCAATTAATTAAAGTTTTAATTACCCACGGCGTTTCGATTTCCTTGTCTCGAAGGTCTATTTTTCTCCAGATTCGAGGTTGTAGCTTAGTATTGTCTTGATCAATTTGAAATTTCATCAACATGCGTTTAAGATTTTGGATTCGGTTCTTCTCTGATCAGAAGAAAGAATAATTTTACATGGAAGAGACAGGGAAGTGATAAGATATAGAACTCGTTGAAAACAGTTCGTGTGTGCTAATTTCGAAAGAATAACTACATTGCTTTGTTAGAGAACATCATTAATCCGCTTACGGATATCAAAGGAGAACGCTGTTTGAGTGAAACTGGTATTTTTCAACGAAGACAGTTATTATTTTGATGACGGTTGTCGGGAATTAAGAGTACTGCATGCGCAACTAATCGGCGTTCAAGATCCTCTCCAAGAGAACCAAGAGTTATCTCCTCGTGTTACCTGATATACTTTTATACATTCACTTAAAATCAGCTTATTCAAACTTCTAATATCTCCACAAAACATAGTGAAGTTGTCATAGTGGTCGGAAAACAGGCCGTAAAATTTATAAAGTTAACAACAGACACAAATTCCTTTCCTGGTCTTCAGAAGTTTATTATCGGCATTTGCAGTTGAATCTTACAAATGCTCTCCAGCAACCCGAGTCTTGCTTGTTGCTGGAAACTCTAGTGTCTCGGTGAATTTTGGGAACAACAACTAATTTTTGTTCTCCCATGTGAGTTCTAGTTAGCAAAACGCAAACAGGAAGACTACGCGGCGTTGCATCAATCTCAGAGAGATTTAGCGACTTTCATTATGGCGTCTCGTGCCCTTAGAGATCCAAGCAAAATAAAAGATTTATTTTGTTTTTCAAACGTTGTAGGAATGTTTGAATTGTGCCAAGACATCGGATCTTCTTTAGGGGAATGTTTACAACATCAATAAACTAATATACAAGTTTGTCAGGGCCGGCGGAAATTCAAAATGGTTACACTGTTGATATCTAACTGCTGAAGCTCATACTGTTCCTAAACGACGAGATTACTTACCAGCCAAAGGTGGTTGTCAATGTTCTCACCCTGGGATCGATCGACGAAACCAAGCAGATGATTTCAGTCATGCGAAACTTCTCGGCGACCTCTTTCACTAAACAACAGGTTTTAATGAGCAGAATAATAATTGTTCACGTGCATTCTCAATTTTTGCAGATTTCGTTCGGCGTTCCTACCATACTCACCAAAACAAGGTTAGAAATTTTCCGCCTATTTCAGAAGTTATACCTGGACTAAGATGCTAGCATGACAATTTGAAATAATAAACGCCATTCATACCTTTAAATCAGAGATAACTGTCGATGAGCAATCATTGAGGAATGGGGTGACAGCACCTTAACAAAGAGAAGATATCAGCATGCCATATTTGTGAAAAAGTGTTTCCTAGAAAAATTATAGGCCATCAGATTGCTGGCTAAGGTTTTTTCAAATAACATTCAAATCATTCTTAACATGTTACTAAAAAGGCTGGCTTTCTTGACTAAATCATTTCTACTGAGCCAGTTTTTCAAAGGAAGTGAAACTTCTAACGAACACGAAGAAGCACAGTTGTTTATTTGCCAAATTAATCATGATCCAATTAGGTAAAACGGGCAAAATAAACAAAAGAATTGGCAGATACGTGCACATTAAAGATTCAGCTGATGCATGAGTATGTGGCACGAAAATCAGGGTGAGGTAACAAATTGTCTTTTTGCCACAGGCTAAACACCATGAAAAAAGTATGCAAACAACAGATTACAACTGAAGCGCCGACCAAAAACCAAGTGACATGATACGCTCAGGATTATTTGAATTATTTAAACAAAAAAAAAAAAAAAAAAGAAAACCATCGATTCAACAGCCATGATAAAACTAGTCTGGCTTTACTCCGTTTTTTTCATTTATGCATCCCCATATGATTTCCTTTGGGTGGGACAGCCATCATAAGGAGCTTTAATTTTCTGCAACAAATTGGGTGGGCCTAGAGGACAGTCGCTTGCCCTGTTCAAATAATCATCCCAGCTCTTCCTAAAAATCATCAAAGGTTCACATGGTAAATTGCTTTTTGATCTGATAACCTTCGATCTCAAAATTTCAAAACTCACCTTGAAGTTATGAATAAACATTTACTTTCCCGAAAATTGTGTATGTGGCTTGACATTTTGGCCCCAAAACACACAAAGGAGCTATTTTCATTAAATTTTTGCCTTTAAACGGAAAAAAAAAGAAGGCCAAGAAGTATGTAGATCTAGAAAAAAGCAGTGTTCGTTGTCTCAATGTCTTAAACTTCATTTACAGCTGCGGGAAAAACACGAGGCAATGATGGAGAATTTGATCGTGGAAATTATCATGTTTAATATATCATGGTCTGACGGTCAAAATTATTTTCTACGCTTAAAGTAATGTGCCTTGTATGAAGCTCTCCACAAACATAGTCAATGTCCATAAACTACAGTTATGCGTAAACGTTTGAAAGTGTGAAAGTAGAGCACTGTGATTAAGGTCTCTTAGACAGAAACATTAAAAGACATTTAAGCTCATGAGCGAAATATTACTGAGTTAGATGGTACTGTTAGATGGTATAAATCTCACCCGCGCTTGATCTACTGCTGTTCAAAAGACTTCAAGAACATGACCGAGAGCATGAACCCTTAACGCTGGCGTTGAGCTTCGGTTTGCTGCGGGAAGTCAAACTGGTTTTCATTTCGCATGTCGAACGGTTGGGTAATCCTTATTTTCATGCTTCCACTCCAGCAATTTTAGCATTGTAAACTAGTCGTTTTTTAAACGTTTTGCAAATAAATACTCGAAAACATTCAGCAAATAACAGAAAACAAGAAGATTGTTTTTTAAAATACCTGTTACGCTTAGCTAAGTTCTCAAGTGTTATGTAAGAGTTGAGTTCGAGGACCTTGCTTTTTTTTTTGCATGTAAAAATCCTAATGACGTTACCCGGTCAGACGTTATGTCCTTATAACGATTTAATAGACTGATAAACAGGAAATGACTCCATATTTTCATAACCGGGCTCATCACGCTATTTGAAGCTTGTTTTGCTAGGCTAACAGTGAAGGAGGTCTATAAATAAAACCTAATTAGTCAAAACAAGAAAGGGGTGTTCGATGGGTCACGCATATATAGATCGATTGGGATAAAGAGGGTATGTGAGCTGAAAACTACCCAGGGGACCTGTGAGTTTACTAAATACAAAGTTTTACTTTGTAAGGCTTACTGGCGAAAGTCATTGAGAAAAACCTAGCAAGGCGCTAACTACAACAAGTGCGGCAGCGGTTTTAACGCGGGAATATTCGAGGGATTATAAAACATAAAGAATTGGTTTACCCAGCCCAAAAATGTATTTTCTGCACCTAAATGCAATTTTTCTTTCAACTTGAAAACTTTTCAGTTTCACAACTTCACACACTTATCCTTTTATAATGGGAATGTTTGCCAGCCAATAAGTCTTTCTCACCAGAAAACATATTGGATAGGCCTTGCCTTCCTTATATTCCAAGTCATAAGTCTTAATTGTGAAAGAAAGAAGTGTATTTTTGGGAGAGGATTTACTATAAAATTACATTTTTGCCATGATTATTTTAAGCTTAGAGCACGAAACGCAGGTGTTTTTCCTTTTTTCTATAATTCAATCTGCATTAGCTTTCCTTTACTAAAAGTACTTAGCATGTTATTATAATTAAGCAACACAGGAATTAATCCGTTTCTTAGTATAATAGTAGTAACGGTTTAAATCTTTGAGGGGAGGTGGGGGTAGCCTTTGAAAATGCAATTACCAACTGCTTAAACAGGACAATGAGAGCCATAGAAAGCCAAATTGCAGTAGATGGACCTAAGGACCGTTAGGTGAAGTTATCTTGTCAAAATGGTCTGCCAGACTGCTGAACTGGTCACGAACTGAGATATCTTAACAATACCCTTTAATTAGCCTTTGGTTGAAAGCAGCTCATAGCAGTTTATGTCAAGCTAATACCTAGCACCTTGTTCTTCCTATGCAGAAATTTAGCCTTAGATTAGAAGAATTCCATATCATGTTTATCTTTGTTTGCTGGATGACAGTTAGATTGTTCAATAAAGATATCTATGCCCTACAGGATTCAAAGCTTACCACTGCAAAATCAGAAGAATTTCTGTAAGCCAGCCTTCTCGGCTACGAATTGTTATGTTCATTTCTTCGAAAACATCACAGCTATAGTAGGAATTTGCAGAGACAAATGATAATTCGTCCCAAACTTCTGATGTTTTGAGAAACATAATTCTTTTAAAATAGGCAGAAACATGGGTACAAACTTGATTTTTCCTGTGTTGATTTAGTGTGCATAACACTCTTCAGAATTGCGGCAGAACGACAATGAGCCATTTAACCTCGTTTATCTTTTATTACATGACAAGAATTGGTGCAAAGAAGTTAATCAGTGTTGGAGTGTAAAGCAATGACATTTTAAGATTGACTGATCAATTTTCCTGAATTTCATATCGAAAGTTAACGAATGTGACCTTCATCTCAGAGAGATTCGAAGAAACTGAGCTATTTCCTCGTCCATTGGGTAAGCCTTACCATGCAGAAGTGATTTAAAAGCTGTGTATAAGCAAGTGATACAAAGCTTTCGACTGCCTGAATATAATAGATCACACGAGAACAATACTTTTCCTTGATCAAGCAAAGAGCAATATAAGAGACAATGAAGCAACAATTAACAAGTCATACTACAGAGAAAAGCACCTTATGAACTGTCTCTGTTGGTAATACATGCTATATTGATGTATAAGTATCTAAGTAACAGAACTGACACCGCACTTACAAAGTTTAATCGTTCGCTGCTATTGCTATGATAGGGTTTTCAGTTCGATACAATGACGGCAACTCCGAGAAAACATTGATTAAAAAAGGAACTTACATTTGTAATTAAAATTTTTGCGTGTGACTCGATGTCCTTTACCGGCTGAAACGGTATCAGACTTCCTTCTAGTTGTAATATGTGAAGGTGTCGTCGTGTTTCAAATATAAGTGGTACAATTTTTTCGTCTGGGGTCCTATGCATTCTCAAACTACGCAACGTTTGGTGAACTCACCGACGTTGTCAGTATCGCAGAAGACAGCCTGGAAATGTACATGGTTGTAGAACATAGCTGCAAGTCTATTGTTCTCCGCTTTAAATCTTTTGTTTCACCTCGTTGTCGCCGTCCCTTGTCTTTATGTTTTGTGAGTGGTCCCTGATAATGGCGGTCGCCGATCAACAATGCGAAGTAAAAGTCTCAAGAGCCACAAAGCTTCTTCTATTTGTTTACTTTGAGGTCTCCTCTGATGTTTTCGGCGATGAAGCAATTTCCAGCTCTTTCCAAAATCGCCGGCTTATTCTGGCAATTGTGTGATCGTAGCAATGATTTATATGGAGTGAAATAGCACTATGCCATCCTCCTCTTCGAACTCAGTTCACCAATATTTAACCCTAAGCTTGCAGCTCTTGTCTCGTAGTTTCCTTGTCGTAAGCGTCCTCTTTTCCACTGGAAACTATCTGTGCGAATCATTCATGTAGTAGCCTTCTTGAAATATTTACATTTCTACATCTAAATATGCGGCGAAGTACTCGTTCTTCACTCGAAGGCGAAAGTGTAACTCGGCTGCAAGTTTTAATAGAGGGCTTTTGTCTTATCAGTCAACCAGTAAAATCATCACAATTCAGACATTCCGCTATTTCAAGGTTGTATAAGTAGCCGGCTTTATCGGATTCTTACCCCCACTAACAGCGCCTTTGATTCCAAGCATAGTTCGGGAATAAAAAGAATTCCAAAATAAAAAGGGAATGATTACGGGAAGTTATTGCACGTTGCGTTATAATAGATATGGACATACGGAAGCACTAAGCATGCTTCATCCTTTTAGTGAGGACGTCAGAAGTAAGAAAGTCCAGGTAAGAAAGACAGCGCGTAATATCGCGCTTGCTAAATGCAGAAACTTCTGATTTGTGTTCTATGTGAATAACTGACAAGTTTGTCTTCGACTTCTTATTACCCAAGAGTATTTATGGTACTTCAGTTTGCGTTAAGATCCAACTACATTAAATCACTGTCCTTGCGGGCTATATCAGTTAATCAGTGATATCGAACTACATGCTAAGGTTATTAAACAAGCCGAGTATAATTTCATTTCTTTCCATGTAACTAAGGCCAACATCATCGGGAAGGTAATGATGAAAAGTGGTCCCAATCGTAACTTGATTTACCCTGATACTAAAGATGTCCATGATCAGGATATGATGATAAAGATTGTTTTAGAATCAAATTTTGTTAGCTGACAGATTGTTGCCTAATTTCACCAGAAGCAAGGTCTTGAAGTCTTTTTCAGAACCATAACTCCGCTAGAAAGTCATCTTCATTCATTCATTCATTCATTCGTTTGAATTTTAAAAAAGTGATTTGTCTGCTGTTAATTTTCCTGTTACCACTCATAGATGCTCTGTTGTTCATCAATGGGCAGAGCGTATGTTTAATTTCCATCTATAACTAAACCTAGCCAAGTAAGCCCACAAGGAGACATCGAGAAGTTAAGAAAAACATTTCAAGAACAGAACTCAGGAAAATCATCAAAAATTTTCTGTATTTAGACCTTCGATCCAAAGTGACCCAGCTCTAATTCCTGATCGAATTACCCGATCCAAATACACCCATTTTTTACCGATAAAAACAAAGACGAAAGATGCTTAATTTCGCCAATGATTTTCGCTTTCTTGAACACAGTCAGTTTGAAAATTTTCCCAACGATCAGAAAGTTTCTAAAGCCTGGAATACCCATTTCATCGATCCGTTTTCAATGGACGTAAAATGCAGAGTCATTCACGTAAATTACCGACAATTTTCAAGTGCATCAGCACTGAAGTTTTATAGCAGAAACCTCTCAATAACTAATTGCTTATCCTTTGTAATCTGTCATAGAACATAGTCAGTTGCTTGACAATGAGAATCCATGAGACATTACTGGAGCTAGTGCTTGTACCGTGAGACGATTCAAACTGATTGGACTCGATCTTCGGCTCAAATCATCGGTGGTCATAGGGGTCGGTTATGTTATCAGAATTATTTTAACTTTTTGTGTACCAATTCCAAGAAAGGATTGGATTTCAAAATGTATCCATCGCCACATTTCGATCCAATCAAATATCTTGAGCACAGAAACTGTTCAAGTTAGGAATGAGTAAAGGCTTCGAATGGCTGCACAGAGTCCATCGTAATAGCTTCACGTTTACATCTAGCGTGTAAATGATACGTTGTTTATTTTCGTAAAAGCATTAACAAACTACTGTGTAATGGTTAATAATATAAGGATTTTTGTGTTCTTAATATTCAAATTTAGAGAATCTTTGCCTGATTGTTGTGCATGGGATAAGAAGAAAACAGATGAATGAGGAACCTGCAAAAGGGCATTTCTCTCTCTCTTTTTTTTCATTCGCAGATGTATAAATCCTTCCAATACATCAAACAATGCAATAGGAAAGGGAAGAGAACATTTTGTTACGTTTGTTTGAAAAGACGTGAACCAAAGAGGTGCCCTCTGCCAAAACGACATGACTGGGAAGAGCAACGATAATTTGGCCGACTAGTGCAGAAAGTCTCATTACATACATACATACATACATACATACATACATACATACATACATACATACATACATACTTACTTACTTACATACATACATACATACATTTTATTGAACACATCCCCGTCTGGGGCTTTACAGTTAACAATTACATAATTTACATACTTGATACTATACATACAAAACTAACTCATAACACGTTAAATACAATATAAGTTACTTATAACTTTAAGAATAGAATGGTTATTTAAATAAAAAATCATTCAGGAGATGCCTTTTCAAAGCTCTCTTAAAAGAAGCTGGTAATTCACATTGTTTCAATCTTGAGTGAAGTTTATTCCAGATGGATACACTTCTATAATAAAAGGTCCTCTGACCTGTTGTAGTTTTAAAGAGGGGAATGTTGAGTTGTTGAAAGTTCCTCGTTACACGCCCAGATACGCTGCCTCTTGTTACAAGCTCGGATGTCAAATATTCAGGCGCTAGGCCCGTTTTACATTTGAATGATAAGGTAGCGTCACGATAGTACAGGATTTATTTTACCGGTAGCCAGCGTAGATTCCTTAACGTGGAAGAAATATGATCGTACCTCTTTACATTGCAAATAATTCGGGCGGCAAAATTTTGAACATATTGTAGCTTATGAACATTACAAGCTGATGTGGAAGACCATACTGACGAACAGTAGCACATCTTACTAAAAACGAGGGCGTTAATTATAGTTTCAAGCAGATCTTTGATAAAGGCGAATCTAATGCGACTTAGTTGACGGATAGTTTCGACATCAGATGAGACAGTGGCAGAGATATGATTGTCAAAGGATAGTGTGGGATCGAAAATAATACCAAGATCCTTGACTGTTTGAGCTGGGATAATTTCCTTTCCGAGTAGGGACAATTTAAAGTCTGGAACTTTAAGAGACATTCTTCGACTGCCACAGACCATCAGTTTAGTCTTCTCAGGATTAAGCATTAAGCAATTGTCGAAACAGCAATCGCGTATACGTTGTAGATCAGAGTTCACTCTTTCTATAGCTTGGGCAGAATCATTCGCTTTAAAGGATAATAGAAGCTTTGTGTCGTCCACATAGCATTCAGTTGAACAATTCTGACAGACGTTTGGTAGGTCGTTTACATAAATGCTAAATAATGAACACACCTCGTACTGAATATCTTCTGGATAACTTTTTTTGTACCAAGATGGACTAGAAATGCATTGATCGTTATTACAAGAAAATAAAATTCTTAATTACATGCCTCTAGTTCTGTTCCCTTGTCCTCTTTCTGTGCACTAATTCACGGAGAACGTTATCCGAAGTCAGGAACCAGGTTGAACAACCAGTTTGTGATTTTCGAGTTGGTTAAAGAGTTTTGGACGACCAAATGAGGCCTAGAGGTGCAAATTGGAGCAAGCCGTAAAGAGCTAACTGGTTTAGAAAACAAGTAAGTTCAGTGTGTATTCCTGGCGTCGATGTAAGAACTCTTGTCGGAAATCTTTAAGGAGCTTAAATGCATCATAATCACTTGGGTCCTTGCCTTTATAATTAGAACATTTCCAGTCTTCTGAAAGTAATAATAAACAAATTCGAATCCATGCTGCAGAAGACCAAATTTTTTCGAAACTTCCTTTGAGAAAATATTACAATCAACTTGCAATCTCAATGTTGTGGAGAGATATTCTTAAAAATACGCCTTTCATCCATCATGTAGTGGAATTAGGATAGGTCTGTAATAAGAGCCCAAGAATTTTGAATGCCGAGAATGTAGCATAAAAAATATAATGGAAGACTATAATGCTTAATTAAACTTTGACAAAACACTTCATACTCACAAGGTTTTTGAATGACAAGGTCATTAGTATGGATTAAATTGAAACAAAGTGGTTCACGGCTCTTCCTTTGTGATACAATTTTTTTATCATCAAAAAGAGAAATGTTGGTGATTTGCAAAAATGATACAAAAGCTGCAAAATAATGCACTTGCATGTCTCTTAGATGGGCTGAGATAGACGACCTCAATAAAACTTCCTTTGGATTCACGATTAACACTGTATGCTCCCATAATTAACCAATTAATGAGGAAACGATCTCTAATTTAGAATTTGACCCAGCCTCAAATCGCGACATAAAACATCCATAATGACTGTAGCCCTAAAATAGATGTCATGATAAAGATAACATATTGAAGGTCAAGGTCTACAATGTTATATCTTTCGTTTTCTAGAAGATTCCTGAAAGATCTAGTGAGTCACCCTTCAATCACCACTTCAGAGTAATTTTGGGATGGTAAATGAGCAAAAATAGTGTGGAACAAGTATCACCTGACAGAAACATCCCGCGCTATTGACTTATCAGTCTTGCCTTTTCAGCAATTTTCTGCGCAGAGGCGCGTTTGGAAGATGCACGAAGGGCACATGATGATGAGGCACAACAGCTTCAATTATATCTCCTAAAAGGTCTGAGCGACGAAACCAGATCGTTCTGCCATGTGCATCCTGCACGCTCAACGCTTTTTCGCGTAAGAGCGAGTCTTAGCTTAGAGGGTGCAAGCAAGCTAAGGCACATAAGTAGGCACAACTGCTCCAATCTACGCTCATCTCATGAAAGATCAGAGGAACCAGAACTTTGGTATGCTTACGCAACTTACTCAGAAACGATATTGGGACTCCGTCACCTCTTGAGGATGATTGCATCCCAAATTTTTGTACGGAGAACTTTTCCTCAGCTCCGTTCAATCCATGTCTGCCAACGGGACACAAAGCTGGAGGACATTAGCCCAAACACTGCAGAATACACAGCAGATAGTGACGACTCATGGAGGGCCATTTCAATGGTGTTCAGCACCAGGAGTGGCCAGCTCGATGACAATAGAGCTAGGAGGGAGACTGGAACTAGTTTAGAGAGGACATATCGTTGCATGCATGGAATCAAATTTAGGGGAGGTTTTATTGTAATAGATTTTTCAATTTTGATTGGATTTCCGATGTGTAATGTACAGTGTCTATATATGGTTTTTCATTAAATTAATTGCATTTAGTGGATGATTTTTCTTTTGATCACTGTGAGTAAGGCAAGTTGCCAGCATTCCGTCAAAGGAGACTATAGTCAGCAAATAGCTGCTTTTTTTGGTAGTGAGCAAGCATCGGGCTCTTGGATTATTCATCAAGAAAGTTTTGTCAGATCCAGGTGCTTTTTTGGCCTGTCGCTTACTTAGAAGCTTTAAGCTCAGTTATGATGCCATAAAGAATAATTTTCTCCTACCAAACGACCCGGTGTCTTTGATAGGCATGTTCCGAATGGGATATTTTTAGTCCTGGCCGTCGACAGCGAAAATAGAGACCGGAAGCTTGTTAAAACAATAGTATAGATAATATGATATAGGAGATGAGAGAAAGGTAAGTTAAACTCTTTGTCTTAAAACGTGGGACAAAGACATAATCTAAATCTCACGGCGATATATGGAACCCACATTTCCGGTACATTGATCGTGCCCCGCTAGAACGCACAACTTTATCAGAGAAAGGATCAGTCGTCTGCAAAAAAAGGAGGGGGGAGGAGGTGTGAAATGAAGGATAAGACTTCTTTTCTACAGTCCATTTTTCAAATTTTGGCTCTTTGGGAGTTTTACTGATTTGATGGTGGCGCTGATACTGGTGATGGAAGTGATTTGGAGATTTGGGGCATCTTTTCCATGCAAATGCTAATATATTTCGGTAAGAATAAAAGAAGAAGTATCCTCCTAAAGCTAGAGCGGACTTTATCCTCGCTTGTCTAAAGGACAGATAAGTCGTGTCCCCGCCATCAGATACATTTATGACGCTGTTCGTGTTTTCCCTTCAAATATGCCACCATGATCTACCCTTGACTTGGCGTAACAAATCCTTCTCCTCTTTTTTCGATCTCGGGGTGATCTATTTCAACAACTAGGAGCCTCACAAAGAGGTATTAGAGACCTTTTTGTAATGTCAAGAGCAACAGCTGCTCAGCAATTATAAGCCACAAAAAGAAACATTACAGACCCAAATAGTGATTTAGGTGAGATGCAGCCGTCTAACGATTAGATGCTACACCAAGAAGCACTATTGACAAAAGTTGTATATATATTTTTTCTTAACTCTTTTTTGTTCTAAACCGCACGGTCGTGGTTTGGCATCTTCCACCAGGTTACATAGTTACAACTTCGTTCCCAGGGTCTCTCTTCTTTCCTTCTTTCTCTCGCTCCAAAGGAAGGGAATAAGAGAGACCCTGGGAACGAGGTTGAGTAAGTTGCTTTAAAATAGTGGTATCTTTAGTCGATGTTGAGTTTATTTCAAGCCAAAAGAGCAATCCATCACTTGCTCTTTTGACTCTCAATTCACGGTACTCAGGAAATCTTCATCGACGATTTTCGATTGTGGAGATAAAAGTTGTTTGGTTTCTGGCTCATATTTCCCCTTCCAGTGCAACTGAATTTTTCCCGGCCTTATCACACTGAAACAATCTAGCACAGTACAGAACACATACTTATTCCGAAGAAAAGGGTAAGTTTCTAAAGAAACTGTGGTGCTGCGTCGGCGGGGGTAACAAGATAATTTGGTTATATCAGCTAAGTTGAAAATGTAAATTGGCCACCGTAAAGGGTTAAAAAGCTGACGTTTCGAGCGTTAGCCATTCGCCAGAGCTCCATTCGCTCTGGCGAAGGGCTAACGCTCGAAACGTCAGCTCTTTAACTCTTTGCGGTGGCCAATTTACAATTTCAACTTAGCTGATATAACCAAATCACCTTATTCCGAAGAGATCAAGTATTGAAGAGAAACTTCTCCAAAGAAAACCAAAACATTTACTTGTACTCGCTTGTTACCTGGTTTAAGCTAGGCACTAGGAACTAGGAACACAACAGTTTGGATTGAACAATTTGATTTTAAACCATTGACTCAGGAGCCCAATTTCCACCCCCCCCCCACCCCCCCTGTCTGCACACCAACCCACCCCCCTTTCCACCCGCTGATACCGATTGTGGCTTCAGTGATGTTAATATAATTTTTCAAGTCTACGTATCATATTCACACTTATCTAGTAATTCTTCGTCTGGTAGGTTACCTTGTCAGTGAGGCTTCCTTTGCTTTAGACGTTTTAGAAAACTCGAGCAATTGTCGAAGAAAACTTTCCAGGATAGAATTTCCTTTCAGCCTTTTTACAATTTCGGTTTGGGATAAGAAGAATTAAGTAGGAAAAATTGTTCAGGGAATTGTGCTGCAGCACACTTGGCTTGACAAACTGGATACTTTATACAAGAGCAAGATAACTTTGAAAGTAAGAACATATATTCACGCACGAAATAGCTGGTTACTTTTTATACACATCTTTACTAAGGCAGTAATGGGTCTTAACAGAGACTTATAGGTTCTTTGTGCAAGTTTGAGCTTTGCCAAAAGTACTACAGTGGGCATGCGCGAATCTGCGTTGTTTTGGCTGGAAGAAAGTCTTTGCGAAAATGATGACGGGGTAAAAACGCTTGCAGTTTCATAGTTTGACAATAATGAAAAGGGTCAATTTGATGCCGAAAGCCCTACAAACGTTTTTGCACCTACAATGGAACTGTGTGGAGTATTTCATTTCATGCGAGTATTTCACCAATGACTTGAATTGAATCCCAAACTCGCTTTCGAACTCGTCTTGGAAACTAGAGGTCTTTAACAGTTGCAAAGTACATAGTAAACCTCAAAAATTTTCAGAATCTCATCACCCTCTTTTTATACAATACATCTCTTTCTACAGACAATACGTCGCTGACATGCATCATTTCAAACAATCTAATAAATATTAGCCTACACCAAATAGAAATACTGAATCTATTCGCCGTCTCTGTTCTCGCACTATTTACATATAGAGAGAAGAGTTGCTTCGTTACATGTGTAGCGGTTTTTTTTTCTCCCAGCTGCTTTTAAGCTAGACGTTTTTAATGAAAACTAGTGAATTTTAAGAAGTAAAGATCAATTGAGCATAAAATGAGATATTATCATGGTAAGTAAAGTTGATTGGTTAGAAAACCGGCAGAAATAAAAATTGCAAACATCGGTGTTGCCATTTACGTTTAAAGCTTCTTGACCGGGCACAATTCCTTGCCCAGTTTTCTGTTCACACATTGTAACTAATAAAATTATTGGGACTTATCTGATGATCAGACAGTTCGAAATAATTCGAATGTTATTGAACAATGTGAGCACCTAGAGCAAAAGTTCACATAAAACAAAACAAAACCAACGGCCGAGTTTTCTAACCAATCTCCTTTTCTAATAAAAATCGACCTGACCACAACGGCACTTGCATATTTGTAAACTTTCTCCTTTGCGTTGATAGACAATATTTACATCTCTATCCTCTGCCAATAAAACTCGACAAACTTTATTTGCAAGAAAGGAAAAACTAGGCATGCATACCTGTAGCTATAAGAGCAGAAGAAAATCTTTGCAGCAATTAAAGGTTCCCAAAAGACTACTTTGGATACATACTACGAGTGTTTATTTAGTGTTAAGCTACACCAATATGGCGAACGTGACGGCATGGGAATGCACTTAATCGCGGAAAGTGGTTGTCTAACGCTAATAACCTAGACTCTCCCGGTTGGGAGATTCGGAGCTTTTTAGGGGCTGACCATTTAACTTTTGAGGGGGGGTGGGTGATTTTGAAAATAAATTTCCTGCAAGCGCTTGTTGGAAGAAAAAATTGCATGCAGCCCAAATGTAACAGAAAAAATGTGCCAAAAACTCAGAAAAAATATCCTGCACAGCAGATTGCTAGAAAAAAAATTTCTTGATGACCAGAAATCACTCACCCCACCCCCGTCAAAAGTTAAATGGTCGGCCCCTTAGATCGCGGAACTGAAGAGAAAAACGGTAACTTCGGCGAAATGTTTCGAAGTTGCTTTTGTCCCTCTCCTGCCTAGAGCCTCAGTGAAAATGAGGTTTTTTAGCCTTGTAATCTTCCTTGATGATTCATGGGTAAGATGAACCAAATGGTTATAAATATCAGAACACATGCGTCAGTTGGGTTTCTATAAAACAATTTGCCATCCGGAAAAGATTGGCATGTAAATTCTCTTTACAGAATCAATACATTGTCCAATAAACAAGTGAATGTAATTAAACCTATCCGAATATTTGAGATCTTACCGCTGAATTCTCTTAAAAATTTACAAGGAAATCTATAGCAGTTAGAAGGGAGAAACCGGCACTAACCCGACCTTCATTTAGCAGGATGAAGTCCTGATTTTAGAACTTGGCAGTGAAGCCTGTTTATCTACAAAGTCAAAGCTGTGTTTAATCTCAGGACTGTGCTTTTCGCTTGATGTGCTGGAGTGCTGATAGCCTGGGTTGTTAGGCGACCTCACCGCTGTCCCAGTGCGTGATTCGCAATTCGGGTATTTGGCGCCGCTGCCACTCAAATCCCGTGGCTCTTTTCGGGGTCCAAGACGCAAGACCTCGCGAAAGGCCTGCCGGAATGACCGATTAAGGGCGTTGTAGATAAACGGGTTGTTGGCATGGTTACTGACTACGAGCAGAAAAGAGACCATATCCAGCCAATGAGGAATGTGGAAATCAGGGTCAATCATCTGCACAATGTTGACCACACTGGCGGGGATGTAACATACTATGAACACTAATATTACAATAAACAATGTGGTGGCGATTTTAATGTCTTCCACATGAACGGATGGTTGGCTTCGGCGAAGATTTCCCATCATGGCTCCATGAGTTTTGATAATTTTGTAGATTTTTAGGTAGCAAAAGAGGATGACGGTGAAAGGTGCTATGACAACAAAAAAGGCGAAGATCACGGTGTAAGATATACTGCGACTGAATAGGAAATGGCAGACGCACTTTCCAACTTGATACTCGTGCTCAGACCAGCCAAGGATAGGCGCAAGAGCCAACACAAATGGTACCAGCCAAGTAACAGCCAAAATTCGCAGCGTGTTTGTGTTTGTGTAGATCCTGTTATACTTCCCCCCTTCCACGATCTTGAAATATCGATTCACGCTGATTGCGCACAACGTAAGCAGCGATGTGGCTCCAAGGAGTACGGTAAGGACTCCATTTAGTTTACAGACATACTTTCCAAAAATCCATTCTCCATGATTGATAATGGTCGACAGCATGAATATCAAATTAGCCGAGCCAAAAATATCCGCGAGGGCGAGGTTTATTAGGAAATAACTTCCTGTTGCGCGGTGAGAACGGCGCTGCTGTTGCCATAGAACGATTATCACGAGGATGTTCCCAATCATACCGCACAGAATGATAACAGCGACTACGGGTGCCAATAAACTGATAGCCAGAGTGGACCAAAGGAAATCGGGATCTACGGGTGACGTCATTATCCCACGAATAAAACAAGATCTAATCTGAAAAGAGTAGACAAATTATGACATTTATCTCAATTTATCTTGGATCAGGGTAAAGACATATTATCAGGTGGTTTGCCACGATCTGGGTGGTTTCTTGGCAATTTTGTCTTGATACATAGACATATTAGTAACATGCGATACATTCATGTCAAGGAATTCCTAATTCACCTCCAAAATGACTAACAATCATTTTCACAATGTTTTCGTGAAAGCTGCTTCGTGGAATGTAATGCAAAATTAAATTTAAGTCAGATAACTCGATATTTTCGTAATATTAATACTTCTGCGAAATAGTATTTCATTGTAGGTAATATGATGTTTGTCCTGTTGCATCGCAGGATGCCTTCTTCTTTAAACTTCAGATTTAGTGAGTGTGTTCTGCTTACGAATAGCACATTGGGGAGGTTTGATACATTTAACTAGATCTCAGAGATGACCTCGTACTGGCTGGTTAAATCTGTGGACCATAAGTTAAGAACAGCAGAAAAAGGATATCATTTTAACCAGTTCTGATGCGGTAAATGTGACGCAAGATTTAATGTAGATCCAAGCGAAATAAGGTGAACTACTGAAACATAGTTACGAAACGTCCACGGCATACTTTAAACTCTTCCAATATAAACTGTCGTGTTATGTGCCGAAATTACAAATAAACGTACCAATAAAAAAATCACTTCTTTTTTCGGGCTTCGGGCCTCTTACAGAAGAGTTTGAATCTGGTGATCTCCCTATATACGAACAAGCAGAAGGGATGTCTCTGAAACAGTTTTTAACAAAAATTCTGGATCGGCAGACTGTTAAAAAGTTTTAATGCTAAAACTACTGATAGTCTCCGGCTACAAAGTAGCCGCTGAACAATCATAATTCCCTTAACAAAGATTTCACGAGCTGGTGTCATCAGAACCAATTAGTGAATTCGGAGTGCTGCAACCTACAGAAGAACCTAACTGAAAGTACAGAATCCGAGATGGCAAAAGAGATGAAAACAATGTCAAAGGATAAAAAGAAGAGAAATTTTGTTGAGATACGCAATAACCTCATTAAAATGAAACAGAAGAGTGCTGTGCAAAAAACATCAGAACCACTTACTTAAACTTATAACAAATGCGTTGCAATGGAGGTCAGGTGCTACGGAAGATTCGTGAATGGCGTATCAACTTAACTTGTTCACTTCCACTTCTTCAATTTTTAAAAGAGGCCAAAGGGCTGATTTCTCGTCTGAAATATTCTTCTTGCATACTCAGGTATGCTCAAACAGCTATAGGAATGTAGTTAAATACTATATATGCGATACCGTCTGGGGCATTTGCCCGGGCTTGGCGGCGATGCGGCCGTTTCATCTGTCAGCTTATGTCATCTTTTTCGAGTACCGACTTTAATTCCAACGTAAATATAGAATAACAGCGATGACACTCGATTTGAACATTCTTTGCGTCTGGCGCCTTCAAATAATTATTCTTGTGATCAAAAGATTGATTAAAAGAAAGCTCAGCTAGAACGGGTAAATCCTTTTCGTCCAAACAGTTTCTCAGAGGGCGCTTTTGTCATGAAAAGTTCGTACATCGGAAATGCCTTCTGGTTCAACTTGACCAGACAATTGACTTCCTTCACCGTTTTCAATAAAGCCAACTAAGTACACGACCACGGATGTAGATAAATTTTCCGACAAAAGAGTTGATAATCTGCTTAAAATTATCGGAGACTGAACACTGACAGAGGAAGACAATGCTGGAATTTTCTGGAATCGTTAAGCAATCTCATTTACTGGTTTTTAAAGTCGCATGCAAAGGCATCGGAAATTCGTTCTAGGATGCGAATCAAGCATTGTGTTCTTTCCGTTGCTTTGAAAAATAGCGGTGTTTTTCTATCGCCCATCTTTTCCTTTCCTTCAACGCCACATTCTTTCATCGGAAAATACCGACCAGTCCTAGATGTACATCTTCGCCGCGTAGACATATTTTTTCCGTTTAATTAGCTAAAAAAGTGTGCAAAGTGGTAATGACAAGCTCTATAAAGCGAACAACTCTCGAAGCCCAAAAAACAATAATTCCTTATTAGGTTAGGTTTGATAAAAACATACGAAACTGACAAAAAAAAAACCCTTGTATCGAGCCCTGTTAAATATTGAGTGATATTCCCTTCATAACGAAACTCAAAATTCGCAGTTCCACTGTTTAAGATCTCCTTTTGCCTCGTTCCAGTTGTGGAACGTGCGTCTCAGCCAACATAATTCAACTGTTCCTCAGACCCAAAAGGCTCAAATCTATACTGAACTTCTGGCCTGAACTGGACGAAAATTAATTTCCCTTTTGCGGCATGTGGACCTATTATGTTGGGAAAACTGCACTAAGTTCTGTTATCGGTGCGCCTTGTGCTTTTATCAATGCTTTGGGAGAGGGTGGGAATGTGAGTTTTGTTTTCGTTTTTGTTTTTGTTTTTGTTTTTGTTTTTTTATTCTTTTCACTCTAGCCCCTCCGATTGTATTAGTACCTCGTTTGTAGGATTTTCGTAGCACTTTCAACTTGGGTTAAATGTCAAAAAATAAACATTTGCTCCGCACAGATAACAATCAGACGCAAGATGCAACTACAGATTAAAGAAATCCGCTTAAGTACGAAGATATTTCTACATGCGGGTGCAACGTCATTGGGGCTAATTCCATCCGCAATGAAGGGGAGTTTGCTTAATTTAACGATAGGTGATGTCAGTGATAAAAAGCTTGCTGACTTGCCAGGGAAATTGAGGTTTGCCTGATAAAAAGATACAGAAGATAAAAACCTGGCCCTTAATTGTCCATTTTGTAATTTGCCACAGCAGTGGTTTAAACGTACTGCAAATCACGTATGTGAGAATTTGTGAACCGATTTAAAATGGAGTGATTTTGTCAAGAACGGCAACGTTTAAAAAACCGACATATTACTAAGCAGGGATGGATCTGCACTCAAAGAGGTGCGCCAGTGGATTATACAAAAGATATGTCAGCATCACCGGCTTAATTAGACAAGGTCAGGTCACACGACTGAAAATCTATTACAATTTTTTTGGTTGATTCTGTCAAGTTAGATCCATGAGTCGATGTGTGCCTTGTGTGGCTCTGGGATGTTTCTTTGATTCGTGTAAACCTCCTGGAGTTCTTTAAAAAAAACTTCGTTTCTGCACAAGGCCAGCGGTTTGCTGACTAAACAACCGTCTATTCTTACCGAAGACTTTCGCCCCAAAATTACTTCTCATCGCCCAAAGCTCTTTTAAAGTATTCGATCTTAATGGTATCTAATTGAATAAGCTAAAATGCTGGCTAAAGACCGTGAAAAAGCGAAAAGAGTGTCTTTTGATGACATGAAAACTGCCTTCGGGTTGCGTTTCCTCGTGGGGCCCGCCGCCGATTTTGCATGCAAATTGAAAATGATATTCGGCAACAAGAAAAACAACGCACCGCAGAGTAAAAATAAACTGTTATCACTCTTAAAGGATTGCTCTACATTTAAAAAACAAAGTAATATACCTCGACCTTTGGTAGAAGACGTAAACTTCCTTAGCTTAATAAGTTTGGCAATAATGTATCATCAGTTCTTTGTCGCACAATACAGACAAAATCATGGCGGATTGCAGTTTTAACAACACAATGTCGGTCTTTCTTGGACGCCTAAAGAAGACTAAAGACACTATAGCACTGGAAGAACAGCAGGTAGTAGGAGGCAGGTCACAGATCGTGTTCCCCTCATGAGTGATTAAATTGTGAGACCAGCGATAATACATGTACATACTTCATTAAGACGGTTTTCACTACCATGAAAAAACACATACTTTTTTACGATGGTTTACGTTTGGCTGTGAAGTGAATGTTAATTATTACCACAGATAAACAGCTGGGGTAAACTATTACCGCTACGTGACGAAACGATTTTACACCAATATCGTGTTTTTCCCATTATTTCAGAAGCATAAAATGAAAATAAGTACCGCTCTTAAGTTAAGAAAGGCTTACCAATTTCTTCGTCAAGTTTTTCGTTTGCTTTAGATCCTGAGTTTGTCCAAATAAATGGAAGGTTTTCACCTCGTTCTCTAAACTTTTAACAAACAATCTAAAAAAATCCCGCATTTAATAAGGTTCTTATATACTGCCCTCTTGGTCGGATAAGAAGTCTTAATGGAAAGTTCTATCCCGCTATCAATTTCACATTCCACGAAGGACTTTAAAGTGCTTAAAAGATAATCCCTTCCATATTTCGAAATAAAACTTATAAATACAATGAAGAAACCTTTCCGGTAACTCAAGAATCGACTGGTTTTTTTTTGTTGTTTTTCGATGATGTTTCAAAGAGTCTTTTGATGCTGTCACGTAGTCCCCTGGGGAAAAAACTGAGAGCTCGCAAAATATTTATTGATCTCATTAAAAGCTAAGTCCCGGAAACTAAACCGAAATATGTTAACTAGCCTTAGGAGACGACCTTACCATATCGACAGACAGATTCTCTATACTAATCTCTATACATCTAAGTGGGCGCACATTGGGAGAATTGATAACGACATTTTCATAGTAAAATATCCTTTTTTTTAACGGCTAACGCACTGAATGGCATTAAGATTAAACCTGTTTTAAAAGCATGCTCTAAGTCTTGATGGAATCAGCTTTTTTAAAGACTTCGGATAAAACCATTGTGAAAGGCATACAAAACCGACGCAAGATTTGCGGTACTTTTGTACCTTTTTACGTATGGCTTTTCGTAACAGTTGTGATTGTTTAAAATGCTCAGTGAGGTGGTTGTAGGGAGGTATAGGCAAATAAATGAACGTTTTGCCTGCGTACATTCGCATGAAAGCTTCTAAGCAGCACTTTCTTCATGATGATGTGGTAAGCATTTTTTGTCTGTCGCATGAAACCTGAGTGTGTGACGATTCAATTCTGATAGCTACATTAGCAGCTGTTCCTTCGCGTGGCACTGTAGGTCTATGTGACACAAGCTAACGTAGCTCTAACATTTAGTCTGTGATCATGAATTATGAAAAGTATTTCTATATGGTGCTGTGTGTTATGCTCATAAGTTGGTTCTAACTTTTCATTTTGTGGATTAAGCCCTAATGTTTGACCATTCAAATGAAAGCTGCAGAGCAGAATTCTATTTGATTCCTTTTATCATGCGGTATATGATAAATCTAACTCTTCATGCTACGAATGAAGCTAGTATGTGACCATTTAAATGAAACTACGAAGTGGCTTTTTCATATTGCTGTTTAATATACTGTTTAAGGTAGTTCCAAATTTTCCGTCCGTGGATCAAACTTTGGTTGCGTGACCATTCAAATGAAAGTTTTAAAGGAGTTCTCTCATGTAGTACTATTTTGGAGGGCTCGGATAGGGGAGGATCTCTGTAAGGAAAACACCAAGAGCGTGTTGCCATTGCAACATTGCTGTTTCTCAAACAGGGCAGGCGGAATTTAAAGTGTTCGTGATCTCTTTCTTTCTTTCGTGAATGAAGTAAATGCGTTCAATTCACTGTGAATTTTATCTGTCATCACAAAAGATGCAAAGTTTCAATTTTTGTGCTCGTGTCTTTCGCTTTGCTATCGGAGCGCTTGCAATGTTATTGTACCTACGACTTCTCATGCGTTTTTTGGGCACGTTTTTTTCCGGGACTCAAGGACTGACCTCGAGAGGTCGAGCACTGCATTCTCCTGGGACCTGCGGTATATGTTTACGATCTGGCTCCACGAAGAGCAATTCCTCTGATAAATAAGGGACCTATCAATCAGCGTAGAGAGTACCCTAACTATTTTTACCACGTTAAGGGGCTTACAAGGATAATCTCCCTTAACATATTATGCACTTCTTAAAACTCTCACTTTCACTAAATCCCCTTAGTTTCTGTCATTATCTTCCAACTGCAAAAAGTTATTCATGTTGACCTGATTTTACTATGTTGCCTTAAATAGAGGTGCGTACAGTTTTATCAGATGGCTTGCCTAACTCGCTCGCTACCTTTTGATACGATAGAAAACTTAATTCTCCTTGGCTGTTCCATACATTTTCCTCAATGTTAGTTTTAAGAATTTGTTTCAGTATTTATCTACAATAATCCAATTTCGTTTATTCTCATCACCTCTTTGAAATCAAATCAAACAAAATTAAATTAAAAATGAAACAGGATTTGGCAGTGCCTCTACTACAGAAAGGCCCCGTCAATATTCCAGATCAAATTGGAATTTAGTTTTTGTTTGTTGCTTCCTACGCGTAGGACTGGGAAACTGAAGGAATCTCGAAAAAAAGTCTTTGGCTGTAGGATTGAGAAAAAACCTAAAAGGAATCTACCATCTTCTGATTTTATGATGTTCCTGGAATAGCCAAGACCTAGAGACGCCAACAACTCTTCTACACTATGACGTCACTCACTGAAAATTTACTTCTAAGCTTCATTTGCACTAAAATATTTCTTGAATCTTTGCCACTTTCTTGATGTTTTCATGTGAGTATCGTTTTGATTTCAGTGATTTGAGAGAACTCTCTTATTAAGACTGATCAGTCCGCTTCATGAGAGCGGGGTTATAGGGGTTAAAAAGACGTAAGTTCTATCACGTAATAAAGACAACACAGAACTATAGTTACTTGTACAATCAAGTGATTTTTATAATGAGGTCCTACTGTTTGTCTCTCTATGTGGTCAATTCTGATATGCAGCTCCTACTTGCAGCGACTCTTCTGTTTGTGTTCTTCATCGCCAGAAGACGATAATCAGTGTCAGTGAAGTCGAAACGCCGAGATCAAAATCTGAAATGACTTCCCCCAACAGATTATTCATAATCTCTTGCTTCAGTCTGGGAGAAACATTAATTCTTCGTAAAAGTTTATTCACAACGATAAATTATCAGCCTCTTTTTATGATCAGTGACGTTGTTGTATACTTGATGTTTCACTTTTTTTTTTTTTTTTCTTTGTTTGTTTGTTTGTTTGTTTTGCGTTATTCACATTTCTTTTGTTGCTTCTCTAATGCGGAGTTGATGTTCGTTGTGGTGAAAAGTGTTAATATATATTGCTCTTTTACCGAATAAAGGTCTGTACGATTCTTTTAAGAAACTCCTATGGAAAACTGAAAGATTTGAGAGTAATGATATTACAAGTATACACAACCTCTATTGTATTTCATTTGAAAATTCTCGAAATTTGTTACCGGATCCCGAAAAAACTGGTGAATTTTGTTATCAGTCTATCAGTAATTTAAGAATTGTTGCAAATCAAAGTGTGGAAGTCGCTTTGAATCCAATTAATTTTAATCCTGAATAATCTTAATCAAAAAAAATTTTCCGGTTTTGTTTTTTTTGGCTGCTTCAGGAGCTTAAGATTCCAACAAGAATCAAAGAAACCTCTTTTCAAATATACATTAATATAGTTATGTTTTTCTTCATTATGATTCAGTATCTAAAATTGTCAGTGGGGATATATACGAGAACTGAATAAAAAAAAATAGAAAATAATGCTTACATGCTGTGAAGTTAACTGTAATTTAACCAAAGATTTCCTTGCTAATAATTTGATTGTCAGTAGGCTTTTTTTCTGGAAAATGTAACACTTAAATTCTGTTATCCTATTATACTTGAAAATATGAAGATTTCGAAGAATGACATAGCTTAAATTCTAGCAATATCGGTCTGAAAAGTTGTTATGCAAGCAAAAGAATAATTAATTTCCTGTAAAATGAGTTGTGTAGAAAGAAATGAAATACTGCATTGCGTAAGAGTTTCTATTCCACTGATTAAAACCGAAAAACGAAGGCCAAAGATAATCGCATGATGGTCTGATGATATTACAATCAAGCTGCTGGGCGGAGTGGATGAGTTTTCATTGAATCTTTGTAGTCCAGCTTTGGCCGATTAAAGCTTTGATAAAGAAAAAAATATTTGATCATGGAGGGAAAAACGTGGCCAGAGTCAACAATGGTCAAGTTTAAATCGTTCTTAAGGAAAGTTCATCCTATGTTAAGCGAGGGCCGGGAAGGTGTCTGCAAAGTCGGCCTGAAAAACGACTAAATTAATCACTGTTTTCCTAAAACCATTGGATAAGTAGCTATTTATTTCACGTTTTGTCAAAAATGTCAGAAAACACATTGCTGTCTTCGATAACTTTTTCTTTTTCGCATCTGCCAGCATAAGATTTGGAAATTTCTCAGCTCTTCTCTGTACTTACTGCTTCAAAAATAAGTTGTGAATTTATGAATTGCACATATGTGAAACTGCTGACTCATTTACCGAATTTAACATCATTCAGCAACTTAACCTTAACGTTTCAGGTTTTAAAATGACATTTAAATTTGGAACACACCTGAATATAAAAAAAATGTTCTCATCTGCCGAAAGTTTGTGTCATAAATGTCAAAAGTTCATTCTACCTTCTTTGAGAACACATCTGCACCTGTTCCAAGAAGATTCACAACTCAAGCGCTGGTCAAATCTGTTTCCTTTGCTCATAATAATATTTCCTTTAGATTATTGACTGAAAGCACTTTTAAATGTATTCTTTCGAAAACCGTTCGGGCAGTTGTTCAGGCCAATGGACTGTTCTTAAGATACTGACAAAGACTGTGAAAGCCAAAAGCTTAAGCTCGACAGAAATCTCTTGTAAAAGACTTCTAAAATTATTTTCATGACTTGACAGTGTTGATCGCGGTGGAATAAACGAATCGCTTCCTCGCACTTTCCTCGCTTCTCGATTCAAATCTTCAACCTTTTGCTATAAAATTAAATGTGAAATTTTGAACTGCTTTTTGAGAGACATTTTCAAGGGCTAGACGCCGAAAGTGTTTCTTTTCCGAGTACAGAGGTCAGAAAAGGCATCGGAGTCATCGAAGAAATTCCGAAAAACGCCCCGTCGTTCATTCATCCAATCACTGACGTAATTACGTGACGCTACAAGGGGTAAATTGCGTAGGAAGCAGTTGCTAAACCTCGGAACGGAAACTTAAACAAGAAAAAGATTTCCAACTCACCAAGACCCATGCGGTTGTCCAGCCTTTTAAAAAGTGAGGTAAAACCTTTAAAAATTCTGCTCGAGGTTTGACAATATTTACTTCATAACACTGCTGGCCCCTACACCCAGGTCAAAATAAACTAATTGCTGACGGAAATGAAATAGAAGGAATATCTAATTGCTTTCGATATCTTAATGAATTCGAATATTCCATGTTCGATTGTTGGATGGAACCTGTCGAACGACTTTCCTTTTTTTGGCCAAGAAAAAAAATATACTTTCTGTGAATTCGCTGCTGTTGAACAAACAACACATAAAGTGTTTCGAGTAATGTTCGATATCCAGTTCTTCTCGGCTGACCTAAAATTTTAACGGTTTCTGGAAGTTGAGGTTAGAATTAGCAGTTATTTCCCCGAAGCAGATTTGCATTAAAAGAAATAAGATTATTACATATATGTGGATTTGTTACAAGATGAACATTAGTGAAAGCAGAATGTTACAACGTTCTCAATCGATTTCAAAGGAATTTTAACAAATAATTTTTTTCTGAAAATTTTCCTCGATTTGTTTAGAGATGGCATTTTATATATAAAATATATAACAATATATATAACAATATATATATATATAACTAGTTAAAAGGCCTCGAGCCAACAGTGACGCCGCGCCAGAAGGATCCAAAAGGATTCACAGTCCAAACCTCGATAAATGGCAGGAGACGTAGTGTGGCACACGAGGACGGATAACTTCGAGAGAAGGAAGACATATACTCAATAAAAAGTCTAAAAGGTTTAATAAAAAACGTTTCGGTCCGAGACCTTCATCAGTTGTAATACAATGACTTAAAAATTCCTTAAATAGATTTATATAGGGCGTGGTAACACATGTAAACAAACACAGTAATTACTACGCGAAAAATTATCACTATAAAAAGAAATGGAAAAATTGTCGAACCCACTGAAAATGTAAAGGAACCAGCGTTGACTTCAAAGGCGAGAATTGCACTAAAATTCCCAATTAACGCTAAGACTGGAACCTTTGATGCCTGCCCAATTTGAAAAAATTCTCCTCGTTAATTATAATTTATTCTTTTTTTGGAGTGAAATTCCTGGCGCTTATTCAAGCTGAAGGGTGCCAGAGAGAACAGCTGTGCGCTCCAATATGCTTCTTTAGTAATTAGAAGATTCTCGATGTTACCTGAATTGTTTACTGTTGCCTGCACTTGATCAATGCATTGGAATGAGAAATCGCTTAAATCATGTGGTGTTTTGTTAAAATGTACCGCTACTTCACAGGTCTTTTTCTTAGTGACCATAGTAGACTTGTGGTTGCGAAATCTAACCCTAAAGTCATTTGTTGTGGAGCCAATGTATTGTAGGCGACATTTCTTGCACGAAGCCAAATAAATTATGTTCTTAGAATCACAGGAAAGTTTCGATCGTATCTTGTAACTTTTGCCTGTTTGAAAACTTAGAAAGGAATTAGATTCAACCAAGAAGTTGCGACAAAGATCGCATCTTGTTCTATCCCTTGACCTCGGCAACCCCTTCGCTTTCAGTGTTAGGGCCATAACGGGATGGCGCCAACAATTCTTTAAGGTTTTTAGATCTGCGGAAGGATGCTATGATGGAATTTGAAGGAAAAAGCTCTTTTAACTTGGGATTGGATTCCAAAATACCCAGATGTTTTTTAATGATGCGACTTACATCAGGTAAATTTGGATTAAATGTGGTCACAAATGGGAATAATTTCTTCTTAGATCTGGCCCGAGTCCTAAGTAGATCACTTCTAGGTATGGTAGAGGCCTTACGAAACTGGTCGTCCACTAATTTGGAAGGGTAACCCTGAGTAACCAGATAGCCCTTGTATTCGGTTATTCTCTGGACAAGAAAAGCTTGTTCGGAGCAATTTCTTTGTAACCTCGTCGCCACACTATAAGGGATAGCTTTGAAAACGTGTTTAGGATGAGCACTTGATGGTGGGAGATACAGGTGACTATCAGTTGGCTTTGAGTAAACGTCTGTCCTAATAAAACCCTCGATAAGATGTAGAGTTAAATCTAGCACATGGAGCTCTCGTTCGGAAAAAACTAATTCGAATTTTGTAGTGGGGTACAAAGAGTTTATAAATTCAGTAAACTCATGCAGTGCCGGAAGGCCTTGTTGCCAGAGATCAAAAACATCATCACGGTATCGCCACCACAAAGCCGGCTTTATGTGGCCAGAGAACTTAGCCTGAAAATCTATTTCACCCATGGCAAGATCTGCATAACTGAAGGCGTTCTTAGGGCCCATGGCTGTGCCATGAACCTGTAGAAAGAATTTTTCTCTGAAAACCGAATGAGTGCTCTTCAAACAAATTTTAACCGCTTCTAAAATGCAATTAGTGGATGGAAGCTTATTTTCTCTGGCATTCAGTGCCCTCTTCACTGCGGTAAGACCGAGTTGATTATCAATGTTAGGAAACATTGAGACAACACCCCATGAAACCAATAGAGTGCCCTCGGAGAAAGGGCCATTCCGATTAAGCTCCTCAATCCTGTTGAGCAGATCGGTGGAGTCTTTAATGAACGATGGTAATTTACGAGCCAATGGTTGCAGGTAAAATTCAGTGAAGGCCGAGAGATTTTCTATTTGCGTACCGCAGCAAGACGTGATGAGCCTAAGTGGATTCCCTTTCTTATGGGTTTTGACATTTCCGAAGGCAACCCCCAGTTTTGCTTCCTTGTTAATTATCCAATTAGCTATTTGGTTTGAAATTTCCCCTTTTCTGACCCATTTGTCACACCAGCTCTCAACTAAATTTAGTTGAGAGCTGCAAGAAATGTCGCCTACAATACATTGGCTCCACAACAAATGACTTTAGGGTTAGATTTCGCAACCACAAGTCTACTATGGTCACTAAGAAAAAGACCTGTGAAGTAGCGGTACATTTTAACAAAACACCACATGATTTAAGCGATTTCTCATTCCAAAGCATTGATCAAGTGCAGGCAACAGTAAACAATTCAGGTAACATCGAGAAACTTCTAATTACCAAAGAAGCATATTGGAGCGCACAGCTGTTCTCTCTGGCACCCTTCGGCTTGAATAAGCGCCAGGAATTTCACTCCAAAAACAGAATAAACTATAATTAATGAGGAGAATTTTTTCAAATTGGGCGGACATCAAAGGTTCCAGTCTTAGCGTTAATTGGGAATTTTAGTGCAATTCTCGCCTTTGAAGTCAACGCTGGTTCCTTTACATTTTCAGTGGATTCGACAATTTTTCCATTTCTTTTTATAGTGATAATTTTTCGCGTAGTAATTACTGTGTTTGTTTACATGTGTTACCACGCCCTATATAAATCTATATAAGGAATTTTTAAGTCATTGTATTACAACTGATGAAGGTCTCGGACCGAAACGTTTTTTATTAAACTTTTTAGACTTTTTATTGAGCATATGTCTTCCTTCGCTCGAAGTTGTCCGTCCTCGTGTGCCACACTACTTCTCCTACCATTTATCGAGGTTTGGACTGTGCATATCAAACTCACGGGGTACAAATAGTCTCTTACTGAATTTCGTGACCACACCCACTTCATCGGCCCACTCAAATCGAGTGCGATTTTTGGATGTTATATCATCTTGCCGACTCTCTGTATTAAAAGTTGACAATGTACCACCGAAATATTGAACTATAATATCATGGCTTTCCATTTTGTGTATTTTCGTACTACAAAGTAAAATTTTTCCCTCGTCATTTTCACCTTTTCCCGAGCGGGTCCGTCAAAATTAAGAAGGCGTTCGTGGTCAAAACAAGACCGAGCAAGGAGTCTTGGGCGATTTCTCTCTTACGCAAGCGCAAATTGAAAATGTACCGCCAAAATCAAAGAGAGGAACAAATTTCCTTTGTTTTGATATGTAAATTGTCGAAAAAGGAGCAGAATGAACCTCGTCAAATGGCTAGTCAAAACAGCCACACCTTCCTCCTTTTGCTCGTTTCCTGTTTTATAAGCGTGAAAGCAGTGGGAGAAGAATCGGGTAGCTCGGAAAGCGCTTCACCATCGTTTACTTACGAGATAAACAAGTAAGACTTGTAAAGTTATTTTCCGAAAGAGTCGGAATAAATACATTTTTTTCAGGTTAGATTGCTGTTTTTACCCTAAACGTCGTCCAATAAATTTTTGTTGCAGCCTACTAATCTATACAATTTCGAAGGAAAATATTCAGATGCTTCACCGTCCCCGAAGGGGGTTCTTTCCTGGTGTACCGGTTCACAAGGGAATTACCATTGTTCTTTCTTTGTTTAGGAGTTATCGGTTAGCTATTGTGCATCGTTTGGTCTTTTGTATTGGCTCTTGTGAACCGGTACACGAGGACAGAACCCCGAAGGGTCTCCACTCATCGAAGTGTGTACTGTAGCCATGTAGTGAATTTTCAGTCTCTTGTTTGGTTTGTCAACCTCCGTGACTTCAATATCATACAATTTTGTATCTTTTCTCTGTGAAGTGACCTTTTTAACAGGGGTGTAGGCTGAGTATTCGTTGCAGAATCGCTTTGGTTCTCTTATCTCTCTCTTTGGCTTGTCCGCCATTTTGAAAATTTGCGCAGGAGGGCATCTGGTTTAGCGGCCGCGCCAGGCTGGAACCGACAAAAACAAATGTCCATCGCAGTGGGGAAACAGTTTAATATACCCTTTGGATCCTTCTGGCGCGGCGTCACTGTTGGCTCGAGGCCTTTTAACTTGTTATATATATATATATATATAGACTTTCGTAAAACAGTGCTCAATACATAGGAGTAGAGCGATGTATATATTGTGGGAGGAAAAAGACAAATAAACTAGAAGTTTATTCCTACAAGCCTGTTTCGTGGTTGCCCACACATCTCAGGGTATTTCATGAGAATAATCTCTACCATCGCTTATAGACAGTATGATCTAATTTATGCAGCGCGAAATTTCACAGTTTAGTTGTTGCGTAGGAGGGCTTTGTTTCTGTGGCGGCAGGGAGACACGAGTTCATTACGTTTGTTTAGTGTTGATAGTTCGGGTGGGCAGATGATTATGAATTTTTCTTTGAGGCAGAGATTACATCTTTTACTTGAGCTGTTGTACGGCGAGTGTGATGAGAGAATGCACCAGGATAAAAAGTGTTCGATGTTCGAATGAAGTCCGCATTTCGATTTTTCCGTGTTGCAGCACTCCATATATAAAAGTAGAGCGCAATATATGTTCAGTTAGGAAAATACAAAAACTACGCAGTTCATCCCCACAAGCCTGTTTCGTGATTGCTCACTCGTCAGAATATAAAATCTCTATATATATATATATATATATAAACACCTATTCGTGCAAAACCCAAGTTAAATAAAAGTTAACAATTCAGGGAAACTTAAAAAATATTTTCGAAGTTTCGCTCTCTTAACGATGTACATTTGGCAGTCTAATAGAAAAAAAAAAGGAAAAAGACATGAAAAGGAAAATAGCAAACATGGTAAACAACAACAGTTCTATAAATCATATGTGATTAATCAAAGTTTGATGAGTTTAAATTTCTCATTTATATCAAACACGGCGGCACACGAAAAACTTGTTTCTTCTTCAATCACAATTACTTTTTGAACATCTGCAATCAGTATAATTTCTAGCCAGACATGGAGATATTTGACACATTATTTGCAGAATAATGAAATAATACGACTAAAAATAAACAGCAGAGAGTTGATATCGAAACTTAGTGTTACCTGTATAACTTTTGCTCTGAGATATTGAAAAATCATTTTCTAAAGCAGACCATGAACATGGAAAGCTTTCCGCTAATTACATCATAGCTTTGCGTTATTCTCTGGTTTGATGTTTCAGTGTCTTAAAAACTACATTCACGTCTTTTGTGTGTTTTTCTTTTGAGGATTTCAAACATTGAGGAAGTTAGTTAAATTTGCAAATCTCTGGAGATGTGGTGAAGAAATTGATCAAGTTGCTATTACATTCTTCAACCAGAAGAGTTTCTTACCTTCTCCGACAATTTGGCGCGGTTTAGTCGTGATAGAGTATCAGCAGTTGAGCTTAAGAGATGCCTTATATCGGGCGTTTCAATGTTACTCGTTGACTCAGTTGATCGAAATCATCTAAATGCGCGAATAATCTGCTTATATCAAAACATACAGTACTGATCTTGGCAGCAATACAGAAGCTGAAAACGTTACCATTATAAGGGAACACATAGGAGATTTGTAGATTTGTTCTTCACAAAAACTGATCCTGCAGAGTTTAATTTTTGAATGCATGATTAAAAACTGCGTTCTTCTCTAATTGATAATTCGTAATGATCAATTATTTCATTCAAATCCAATCTAGAGGTTTTATATTTTCTTCTTTTCCGGCAAAACACGACTAACTGGGCGGGGAAAATTTGGGCGGGCGCGAGAACTGAACAAAACCTCGTAAACAACCACATTACATATATGCAGGGGCTGAAAAGCGGATCACAATTTCATTCTTAAAATATAAACATCTTGATGTTTCTCCTGAGATTTTTCAAAAGCAATTTATTTAGCCTTAAGTCAAAGTTCAAGTTATTATGAATGAGCCGATCAAGATAATGTTTTGAAAGCATAAATCTGTACAGAAACATTCTACTAATATTTTTAGCGGGTTTCCATATACATCCGCCATGCAACAAGTTATGACATCGAATAAAACAGCCTACGCTACATTCATGTGTGGACGATAATGAACTGTTCAAATACCATCTATTGTTGACTCGCTTCATTAGCTATACACCCTGCAGTATTCTTAATTTAACTATGAGGCCCCAGTGCGTGTGTGTGTTCAAATGGTCCTAAAACGTTTTATCTACTCTGCACTAGTTACACGACTTGTACGCCCAGAACGTGCCGCGGAAAGCAAGAAAAAAATTGGTTCAACTCGGTAATAATATAGTGCTTCTTTACCCCCATAAATGTGTGGATGAATGAAAAGTAGATAAAAGCTCTTCAACAAAAAGCTCCTGTGGTGCATAATATTTTCTGCAGAACTGAATGTATTGCGGCATAGTGTGAAAGTTTAGTCCACGGTTAATTAGCGTCTTTGGGAAAGAGTTCTTTGAGGGCTTGACGTCTTACTTCGCTGGATTGCGCTTAAGAGCTCAAACACGAACATTTTTAAACTTTAAAGCACTTTATTCAAAAGACTTGTCTTTATGCGCCTTAAGGTCGAAATTTCAAGCTTTGTTACTGACGAAGATTAGCAGAAAGCTGCGGTGTATCAAAAGACAGCAGAACTTGAACCAATATCATCAGGCTCAGCTATGTAGCTCATGCATAACACCGTTAGCAATAAATTCGAAAAAATATAACAGCATTGGAAGAAAATCGGAGAGATCTCTAAGATAAATGCAACGATTGAATCCATGCATGTTTACTATTGCTGTTTACTCTATTTGAAAAAAAAAAAAATGTATTCATATCAAAGAGGCGTGGGCTGTTGTTGTTGCGTTTCGTCGATAAACCAGTATTCTGATTGCAAGAGCTGCCACAATTAGATCGTTTTATTTTACCATTCTAGTTTGCTGAATGTAATCAACTCGGTGGTTTAACAAAATAATCAGTTTTCAAAAACTTCGCATATTTCTTAACATTAGACCATAGCTTCAAAGTAGCTGTCATAACAGTTTACACAGGCAGAGAAATTTGGGGTTTAGCAGATAGAAAACAAAGATTAATTCTTTACACATTTCAGTAACTGAAAACAAGAATTTCTTATTGTGACTTTACCTTATAAAATAGTTCCGTTCCTCTAAAGCTAACGCCTTAGGACGCAAAACTTCAGTGAATAAAATTGGAAGATGTGCAAGGCATTCGCGAAGTGAGCCGGACAGTTGGAAAGAATGATTCTTGGCGTGAAAACCTGACTCTTTCGTGCGTTGAGAAGGCTCTTTAACGAGCAGTTAAATATAATTTCCGGCTCTTAAGCTTAGGAGGGGATTAATAAATCAAAACACGTTGTGGTTTATCTTGGATTGAAATATTTATTTGAATCTCCTTGGAGGGCTTTTGGAACAAAAACGATCGGGATAACTAAACAAACTCAGCAAAAATTTCAAATAGAGAAGTGCAGTTGTGTTATCTCATCAAACGTTTCGGCAACTGAAGTCCTTGAGCAAAGCTTGAACCAATATTTACTACAAAAAGTCCGTGATAATGTCATTTATTTGTTGTTTATCGGTACAGTTTTGCATATGAATTCCGCTTTAATGAGTTGCAGATCTGCTTACACAAAAATGTGAATAATTTTTTGTCTCTAGGAAATTGCCGAACACAAGTTTTTTTTAGTTTTCGCCTTATGTCGAAATCAACTGGAAAAAGCCTGTGCATGATTTAAACTGTTTTTAACGTTCAAAGTTCAGAACTGATCGTTGTTAGACTACAAATATACAAAAAGAGATTCTAGATTATTTGTAACTTGATCTAAGCCAGATATAGTAATGTTTTAATTGAATTCCCAGCAAAGAAATTACTTCCAAGTAGATATCTTTCGCAAGTACGACATGTGCTCACTATTTTATTGTAGTAATTCTCAATACAGTCAGAAATTCGTCGTCAGAAAAAGGTTGAAACTTTCCTGGAACAGCTTGAAACACCTCTTAGATAATCTAGCCTTTGAACAATCTAGCTTTGCTAATTGCTCGAGCTAAAAAGATGATCATTGTATTCGAACTGAATATCACTATGATTAAACAAAGAATCCAGCACCTTACGCCAGATTTCAGGGGCATCTAAAAATATAAAATCATAGCAATAAACAGTTGAACTGATAAAGAAAACCCTACTTTTTAGCTAGGTACTTCTGTCGCCCGTTCAGTTTCTGCGAGGACATTGATGCTAGAAAGAGGTTATCTGGTGAAGACACACTGTAAACCATACTTGAAGTGTAGTCAAACGTTATTTTAAGAGGGTCTGATAAAAGGCCTGGGCAGTTTAAGCAAAGGGGTTCCTATAAAATCATAGTCATAGCCATTTTTTCCATAAAAACCTAAACAAAACATACTAACCTCGGAACAAAAATAGCCAATTCTATTAATATTGAATATGATAGTCATATATCACAGCAGCATTAAAAAACTAGGGTAACTAATTTATCAGTCAGCACCGAAAATAAGAAAAAAAGTATAACCCATTTCAGCTGAAAAAAAATTGATGAATTTTGGCATATTTTTACGTCAGAAAAATTATCAGTAATTTCGAGAAAATCTAATTGTAATCTTTGAATTGAAACACCTTTGCCGCCCACAGATTTATACGTAAGCCTAATACTGTTGATATCTTTGTGAGCGAACTTACAGCCAGTATCAGTGTTATAATCAAACTTTATTTTGAAGAACATGAAGATGATTCTCCCCTGTACTTCAGATATCGTGATCCGCCCAATATAATGTATTGTGCTCTTCACTGTCTCTCTTCAAGAATTGACTTTTATGAAACTATATATCAGTATTGTGGAGGCGCGGTGGCCTCATGGCTAGTGCGCTCGGGGGTAGAAATACTCTTAGTCGCTTCATGTTACAGAAACCGGAGTCTAATAGGCCACTAGGCTCGCAAACAGACTTTACCTTATATCAGTATTAGGAATTCCACCAATAACAGATAAAGATATAATGTTTACTTAGACTAGGATATAGTAAATCAGAGGTGAAAATTTAGCAAATTACACATAGTAACCGTCAATTCAAAACTAAGCCAGTTACGATTACAGAAATCGTGCTTTCTCAATGTCAGAACGTAACTAATCAGAGCCTGAGCTACGAACAAAGGAGTAGGCTTTCTCTACTTTACCCAGAACGTAACTAATCAGTGTTAAAAATTGAGCAACTTATAAACAACTGTGCTCTCTCTTGCAAGACATATCTGATCAGAAGTTGGAGCTTACCGCCTCCAATAAAACGTACCTTCTCTAGTTCACACGTAGCCAGTTAACCAGTATAGAAAGTTAAACCAACATAGAATAACGAAACCGTGCTGTCTTTAGCCAGACGCAGCTTACCACTATTAAAAATTGAGCCCAAACTACAAATAAAAGAACCGAGTTTCTCTAATTAAGAACAGCTGATCAGTATCGAAAATTGAGCTTATTTAATATTTACAGAGGACCGTATATCCTCTAGACAGAATGTGACTAACCAATAGGCCTTGGATTGCACTGATGTGTCTCTCCTTTTTAAAGACTAAGAATGGTACACTGGAAGAAAAAATAAAAGATTAGTAGTAACGCTATCAAATGTTAGTAAGGCGCTAGTGTAGAGTGCAATCAATCCGGCCTAACAAACACAGGTGCGCTTTCATAACCTCTGATGTAGTGGAATTCTACCCTTCCATATCAGAGACACTACTCCAGCGTGCCCTCGACTTCGCAGCTGATTATGTGACCATTTCAGATGATGATCGTCGAATAATCATACAAGCTAAACAATCCCTCCTTTTCAACAACGAAAACCCTTGGCAGAAGAGAAACACCGACACGCTCTTCGATGTCACCATGGGTAGTTATGACAGAGCTTAAACATGCGATTTAGTAGGAATCTACATGCTCTCGCAACTTAAAGAAATACCTCACGGTATGGAAATTGGGCTTTACAGAGATGACGGCTTGGCAGTAATCGACCAAACTCCACAAACTATTAAAAAAATCAAAAAAGAAATCTGCAAAGTGTTCGCCAAAAACAACTTACGCATTACTAATTTGGTTCAACCCACCATTTAGTAAAAATGTTCAAACCAGTTACCAGTTTCCTGTTTCGTGGTCGCCCACTCATCGCCCCTGACGAGTGGGCGACCACGAAACAGGCTTGTAGGGATGAACTTGTATTTTACTTGTCTTTTTCCTCCCACAATATATATATATATTATATATATTATATATATATATATATATATATATATATATATATATTATCAGCAACGAGTTGGGTTATTTGGTCCAAGAAATTTAATTGTTACTCAGAGTTTTATGCTCCATCAGAAGCAATCATCAGACAACTGCCTGAAAAACGTGAAATTCAAAGTTATTTGAAAAAACGTGTGCTGTGTAGCGCAGCGTGCGTTAATAAGGGGATGAAATTTTTAGCAGAAATTTCCTAGTGTCTACATTTCGGTTGTTTAAGGTTGACGTCATTTCGGGCTTACACAAAATAGAATTCTTCTCCCACAAACACAAATTACAATTCTTGGTGACGTTTGAGTAAGATCTTGCCCGTTTTACTTTGCGCCACTTTGCGCCATTGTAGCCGCCTATAACGTGGTGCCGCTCTTTCAGGCTCTGGTGCCGAGAGATATCTGCCATCGGAAAAACACACTTTTAGTTGTTATTACTGAGTTTGATTTGAAGTTTAACTCATCCGGCTCACAAACAAAATTGATATCTTGGTGAGACCATTCGGAAATTTTTGGCCTTAAAAATTACTAGATAACCAAAACAGAAGAAATTGAAGGTGGTGCATGTGGGTGTTTTGGTAAAACTCCCCCATTATGCAGCTGCAAATATATATTTTTTGGTTATTTGTCAAGTATTTATTGACGTAAAGCTTTCATGGAATAATCTGATGACTGTGTAATCTCAAGTAACTTCCGCTGGGAAAAGTTGGCTTGTTAGCTCAATTGGTAGAGCGCTGCACTAGTATCGCAGAGGTCAGTGGTTCGAATCCCGTACAGGCCTGAATTTTTTTCAGGTCTGATTTTCACTATTGCTTAAATAGTGCTATACTGCGAAGGATCGTGCACATATACGTTTCATAACCGCAGTTCATATATATGTATTTCATACGTTTGTTGTTTAACTGAATATAGTTAAAACAATAAAACGCTAAACCCGCATTCAAAAAGACACCTTCCTGTGAATCAGTGCTTCTCTGTTCATGAATTTGGCTTTGTTTTTGCCGCTGTTTACTATTTTATAGTATGAATGAAATATAAAATAGTCCGGACCAATACGCATGGTCTTAAGGTTACTTCACCCTTCGCGGGTGTCCTTCGGGAAAAAATTCGTGCGCGCGCTAGTTTGAAGAAAACCCCAACAAACTATACATCAAAAGAAAGCTTGATAAATGCAGTTTACGATAAAAATATAATTTAGGCGATTATTTCATTTAGGAAGTGTCAGGAGCCGGTAAGGCGTGAAACGACCGAGGGTCCTTCTATTGAATTAATCGGGTATCGGATCCAGCGGCACGAGAAAAATGGCTGCGCAGTCTCATTCACAAGGCATCAATCAACAAAAGTATGTCAGGCTTTTCCGATATTCTGATTGGTTGTCTAGATATTCGCATCTAAAGTTAGAGTAGCGAAAAATATGCGAACCGCGTCGAGTAAATGGACACCACGTAAAAAATCTTTCAAGTATCAAAATTTCCTGACACACTTTTCTTCGTCATCATTCCAGGAATCTTTTGGCGAAATTTCACGAAAATCGGTCAAATCTACATACCCAACTAATTCGCTCAAAGTGGATGTATTCCTCAAAAAATCAAATGCGAGATTTTAGCTCCTAAAGGTTTGTAAACAACTAGCGCCACACCAGGAGATTATCCCGTCTCATGAAGCCGCGAACCAATGAGAAGACGAGGCCTTCTGGCGTCAATGACAATGGATCAAGATTTTCCCGCGAACAGTATCGCGTAGCAGTCACGTTTTTTTATCTTGCTCTGTTGCTTATTTAGTAATGGACAAAGTCGGCGAAGGAAAAACCCGCGGCAGAAAGGGTAAATCAGTCGCATTCTTTTTCTCCATCGGTTTCGTCAGATTCCGACGAAGAATCTTGTTTACAACCCTCTATGGTGTTGACTTTAATTTTTAAGTTGCTAGCCCTAAGGATAATCGAATGCTGCCGATCTTCAGCAGATACCGAGCTTGTCGAAGACTCCTGGCCAAACCAAGAGCTTGTATCGCTTTCAGCAAGGACTGTTTTCTTTCTTTCTTTTTTTTTTTTGACAAAATGCTGGCATTTCTCTTTTCTTTAGGCCTGTTATTTTTTTCTTTTTCTTTACCCAAGGTCTCCTCTCTAATTTTGAGTTATGTTTTTTATCCATGAGAAAAGACTTTTCACTAGCAGGTAACTTCCACGTGTGAATTTTGTCAAGTGCGCGATGTAAATGAAATATGCAAACGACTAGCCTGCAGTGCCGGCGTATTTTGGGCGCACGAGTGCACATTTTCGTATTGGGCCGCCATCTTAGATTTGGTAACTGTGGAGGATTGGGGCGAGGAAATATTTGCCGAGGGCTTTTTCCTTCCTCTCCCTCTCCCCCGTTGCCCATTTTTTCACTTAACACCTACTCCCTCGGCAAATATTTCCTCGCCCCAATCCTCCACAGTTACCAAATCTAAGATGGCGGCCTAATACGAAAATGTGCTATCGTGCGCCCAAAATACGCCGGCACTGCAGGCTAGCAAACGACATGAAATTGCCGCGAACATTCCCCCGGGGGGTTCGCCCATTTAGGAGATTATGAGACCTTCCTGATTTATTAACTTTTACTTGAGACTAAGTTTTTGTAAATAAGTCGGACGCTTTTTGAGATTTTTAATTTTTTTTCTGTAAACGTTAGTTAAAATATCTAACTTTAATCTAGTCCAAAAAAAAACATTTTTTCGGCCTCTGAAGGTAGGAAGTAACCTTAAAATAAGTGAGGAGAATTTGCTACCTTTCTATAATCAAGAAATGGATAGATATTCTAGTCTTCTCGGAGAAGGACGAATAAACCGTAGGCCCCGTCTCCTGCAGGGTTAGGGGTAGGAGACGTTACTTTCCCACACACGAGATTACTGTGTGGTGGATGTCCTCCCCTGGGTGGGATGGGTGGGTGTTGGCCCTGAAAAGCCCCTATGTGGTCAATTAACCTATGTATGGATGTATGTATGTATGTATGTATGTAACTAGGCTTTCCACCAAAAAAATTCATTTTAGCTCGAGCAGCTATTATCCATAACAGAGAAAATCATTTTGACGGTTCTAAAAATTTATGTAATATAGGACATCGTCCCAACTTCCCCCTGAAGCACGGTTAAACCACGTTCGAAGTGCATTGTGGATGGACATCGGCGTTTTGCTTGGTAGCCTGGCTAACATTCTATGTTACTATTTACAAACGCGACGAATTCACAAATTATTTACCAATCGTTTGACATAATTTCATACTTGTCATTCGATGGTCTGGAAGCAGATGCTTGATGTGATTGTTCTGTTATAATCTATGACTCTTTGATACTGAGGAAAAGAGTTTTGAAAGTTTAAGGAACACAGGGATTTGTCACTTTTTGGAGAAAACAGCGAGTTATATTCGACCACCATGCCGACTTTAGCAGGTCAGAGCAATTAATTTGATTTTATCGGTCTTATAAACACTAGTTATGAATCGTACCATAGTTGAAGGTTCTGTTCTAATGTATTTTAAATTTTGTTGACTTTCTTTGAAAATCGGACCGTTTTCAGGTCGCTACGTTAAGATATTTCTAGTTCGATTTACAGCTTGATTAAATACGAGATCATTCCTAAGCTAAGATGTCACAATTTTGTGCTTGTTTCTCCTCCAGTGCATCGCTCCAATTCACTTAGATTTCCACGTTGAAAGTGACACAAGTAATTTTCAGTGTTATATTGTTTCTTGCTTTCGAAACCATTCAGCATTTAAGATCCCTGAGGTTTATGATCGGCTTTGTTACAGAAGCTGCTATGCATTCCATTCATATTTCAGCATTAGTTGAAAGAAGCTAAACTCTTGGTCACAAGGGTTGGGAAATTTTGCTCTTTGTGATCGCTGCCCCAATCTGAAGAAATCTTTCTTAGAGTTAAACGAGGCGGCAAGATGTAATGTTGCAATCAAGATTATCATTATCACCATTTAACGAAAAAACTGTAATTTATTTTTCCAACAGATACATCGCGTGCTGCAGAAATTTTGAATGGTCTTCAACAGAGGCTGAAGTCCCAGGGAGACACAGAGAATGATGAAGAACTTGAAAGGATCAAACAGATGCTTGAAAGCCCTCTGTTTAGACAACTCTTGATGATTCAGCAATCAGTTAAAGAACTTAACAAGAAACTCACACATTCACCACCAGATTCAGTTAAGGATTTTGACTTTTCTCCCACAGGAGAGCTTGTATTTCCACACCATTCTGTATCAGACACAGAAGAGGTGGCAGTAAGAAATGAACCACCATCCACTGCAGGCGTATTCAACCAAGAACCCAATCACTATGAAACAGTAACAAGAAATGGTCATCCAGAGGATTGGCAGGATGCAGCAGCGTCATCATCATATCATTATGCATCTGCCGAAGCTGCTGTTGATATAGACTATGATGTAACCCTTGACAATCGAGATCAAGTCATGGCTGAGCTTAAGAAATCCAAATTTGCCAACAGTGAAGACTTTCAAAAAGGAATGGAAACACTGGCCCAGGGTCGAGAAATTGAAACAGTGAAGTTGATGAAACCAGATCAGGGTGGTTTGGGTTTCAGTGTTGTGGGACTGAAGAGTGAAAATCGTGGAGAGTTGGGAATCTTTATTCAAGAGATACAGCCTGATGGTGTTGCAGGAAGGTAAGTCTATAAAAAAAATAAAGTTTTTTGACCAGATGGGAGGTTAATGTGGTTGGAGGTTTATGAAAACCCTAACAAAGAACAGGGTTGATATGGAGCTAACTTGACGTAATACTCTTGGTCAATAAAATCTTTATTTCATGGCCAAGAGTTTTCATTTGTCAAAAAACATTACAAAACTCATTGGTTTAGAAAGTGTAGGAAACCATTTTTTGTTTTAAAGAAATAAAACTACAGTCTTAAATTATACAGTACCGAATCCAGTAACTAATAGTGTCTTGCTCTGCGGGACCAAAGAGGGCTTGCCTTACCTATTTTGCAGGCAATAACATTACAGGATTTATTGTATCTGCATCATTGTCCAGATGGTCATGGAGAATTGAGAAATGAACAAAACAAAATGAGGAACATAACTGTTCCATAGCACTTGGAATGTCTTTTTATTTCAAGATCCCTCAAACATGTCAAACATTTTGTTTGTATACACACAAATATCATCACAGTACTGTACCTAAAAGGTGCTAGTTATATTGGAAATGCAGGCGCATGTACATGCAGTATACACGTAGTATATTTCACACTTCACTTTCATTCTCAGGGATGGAAGGCTGCAAGAAAGTGACCAGATTCTTGCGATAGATGGCAAACAGCTTGACAGTGGCATGTCTCATCAGCAAGCTATTGGAGTTTTACAGCAAACCAATGGTGAAGTTGAACTGATTGTAGCCAGAGGTGGAATTCCACGCTCAAGGAATCTATCGCGAACTACATCTGGAGCAAGTTCAGCATTGTCACGCACACCTTCAGATGTCAGTACTGTTTCGCATACATCTGTGACAGTACCTGTAAGTAAACCATGGAATGTTATGAATAATCTGTTGATACACTTACAGTAGTTAAGAATTAAATATGAAATGCACTTTGGACATCACACAGAACCTTATAATTATCCAGTCCTTTTACTACTTTTTAACAAATGGTAAACACCACAGCATACACTACTGAGTTTTGGATGCACGAGGGAGGTTGCTAAGCACAAAAGAAGTGTAAGAGTCGCTCGAGGCAATAGCCGAGAGCGACTCTAGCTTCTTGAGTGCTTAGCAAACCTCCCAAGTGCATCCATAACTCAATAGTGTACGCTGTGGTGTTTATTATTTGTTTTATAACATAACATTGATACATTGTAGCTAAAGAGTTCCCTTTTATTTAACAAATCTTACGCGACCAGAAAAAACATGTGCGCGCGGAAAAATAGTCTTTGCATTTGCACACGTCAGCAGCATACACCCATGGGCAAATGGGGGATGCTAAATTGACCAATCAGAGCGTGCGCTTTACTTTGGTTATGTTATTATTACTTTGGTTATGTTATAATGACATATGCTGATCCCAGCATTATCACTGTTCTACTTCGATTTTTGAGTTGCTTATAGCCGAAAAAAATCTAGCTGTTAAGCAAAGGTGCCCAAGATGCAAAAATGCCTTTGATCAAGACAGGTGTTTTATTGCTTTGTCTGATTTTTAAAAGTGGCTGGTGCCTCAGAAACGAGAGGACTGCAAAAGAACACTCACTGATGCCCTTGGAGAACACTGAGCATGCAACACACCTGTCATATTTGAACCTACATGACTAGTAATGGCCTGCAATTGCTTATTGCCCTTAAACTCTCCCAAGATGCAATTGTTAACTCTCCCCTTTAGCTCATGCTACACATTTCATTGTAGATTAGAACTTGTAACAAGAATTTGGTGTTAGATCAAGATGACAACTTCTACCTGACGAGTTTGAGTGTTCTCATTATTTGTTTTCTGGATACTATATAAACATTATAGGGAAAAGCTACATGTTAAAGGCACATTTCCATCCGAGATCCTTTGCAGTCGTTTGTTTTTGTTTTGGAATCACGCTATTGTTAAATGGCAAACTCTGATAGTCATTCAAAAACACTATTACAAAGGAAAACAAAGATTTGGTGAATAACACAGTAAACAAATTTGCAGCTAAATATTTGAGACTGAAAAATCATAAATCAAGTCTGTGTATAAAACTTGTACAAAGCTTACCTGATGTTGAAGGAAATTATTCAGCTTCAACACTAAATGAAATATAAACAAATAACCAATATTGGCCAAAACTGATTTACTTTACGCATTTCAATTATAGAATAATGACTTCTACAAATGAGATCGCTTACATACATATCTCAGGATCTCAAGTAAAAATCAGTCAAACAATCATTCTCACCTCGAAAAAACCTCCCCAGAGTCTCTAGTTCCATCGTAGGAACATAACATTTCTGCAAAAGCACTTTCTGTAGTGTTACCAAAACCCATGGTTGTTTTCCTTGCCCTCCATAAGTCATACACAGACTCTCGAAGTCGAATAACCTTTGCCGAGCTGGGCAGACTTGGCCTTCCTCTAGACCGCTTCTTTGGCAGCATCAACTTTTCAAATGACGTTTTTCACTGTCATACATGTAAGAATTAAAAACTATTTACTGATATGGATACTACGATAGTTTGTTGTTCGCACATGATTCAAGAAGGAACTTTGAAAGCCCTAATTAGTAAGATGGAAGAAGATATCAAAGCGATTCCGCAACTACGAGGAAAATAGCGTATTTTTCGTATATGAAAAATGATCCGGGCGCACAGGGCATCTCGGTTGGAAATGGGCCTTTAATCACTTCTGGGATTTAAAGGGTAAATTAGTGTTTGGTAGCTCAAAAACCCAATGAATGCAGAATTGACCTAAGCACTCTCAAGATCTGATTAGCAATTCTCCTTACTGTCTGCTATACAATTTTTATGATGTGAGTTTGGGGAATTTGGTATTGGATCAACTAATGATCCCCTACTTGATAATCTTCTGGATTCTCATTACTTGTCTGCTTCGTATTGTATTGATATTGCAAGCAGAAATTCTGTCTTGGTCAGTTATAATTATGGGAGTTAAAGGAAAGGCCTGAAGATCAATTCTTCTTAGAGGCTTAGATTTGTTTATTTGCATGACATGCTTGTGACGAAAAAAAAAAAAAAAAAAAAAGAAACATCTCTCTTTATTTTAATAATACCTTTTTTCTGTCTAGGCTGGGGATGGAGAAAACCTACGACACATTGAAACAGTTGAACTTCACAATGACGGCTCAGGGTTGGGGTTTGGTATTGTGGGAGGTAGGAGCACAGGGGTTATTGTGAAGACCATCCTTCCTAGAGGTGTTGCTGATAGGGTATGTTCATTTTGTTTCTATTTATAAAGTTGGTGAAAACTTTCATTACTGCATCAGGCACAATGCATGGTGTAATGCTTTTTATCCTGCAAATTAGAAAAGGTTGGAGGCTTCAAGTTGCGTGAAAAATTAACTAAAATTAATTTCAGGTTACATCTGTTTATTCTCTGGTTGACAATCTAGGATGGGCGATTGCGCAGTGGTGATCACATTCTTCAAATTGGAGAAGTAAATGTCGGTGGTATGGGAAGTGAACAGGTTGCCCAGGTGTTACGTAAAGTTGGACAGCATGTAAAACTTGTTATTGCCAGACTGGTAACGGATGACTCTAACATTGACGCCTCCTCCACAGCAGAGGTAACAAATAAATGCAACTTGGCAAATCTTAGCAAGTTGTTTAGCCCTTTCACTCTAAAAAATGGTCGAAGAGGAATTTCTTCCTACAGTTTCCATTTATTTTCTAGCAGAAAAGTGATAAGAGAAATAATCATTCAATAATTAGTAGAACCTCTGGTGTTGGTGCATTGTGAATCTCATAGACAACACAAATTTTGTATTTCCAGCGTGTACAATATGAACATTATGATGCTTTACAGGAAAGCAAAGATGTGGAAGCATTTGATGTTGAACTTGTGAAGGACAGCAGGGGCCTGGGAATAACTATAGCTGGATATGTCGAGCAGTCATCAGGTGAGTTGGCATGATGTATGTTGCTATGGTGATCATGATCGTATAATCAGTCCTAATTTATTGAGTGTGAAGCTGCTACCTGAAGTTATGTGGGCTCATGAATATTGCTGACTTCTGTCACAACAACTGTAGCAGAAGTTATCATCAGAGTCCAGTGACAAGAACTTGACAGAGACAATTAACAAATGGTAAACACCACAGCGTACACTATTGAGTTATGGATGCACGCGGGAGGTTGCTAAGCACGAAAGAAGCGTAAGAGTCGCTTGAGTGCTTAGCAAACCTCCCAAGTGCATCCATAACTCAATAGTGTACGGTGTGGTGTTTACCATTTGTTTTATAACATAACATTGATACATTGTAGCTAAAGAGTTCCCTTTTATTTAACAAATCTTACGTGACCAGAAAAAACAAGCGCGCGCGGAATAGTCTTTGCATTTGCTCACGTCAGCAGCGTACACCGATGGGCAAATGGGGGACACTAAATTGACCAATCAGAGCGCGCGCTTTACTTTGCTTATGTTATAAAGACAACTATGCTTAGACAGGGTCAGTACCGGAGCAACTATGCACTCACCCCTCCCCTAAGCCAACAACAGTCAACTGATAACATGCCCCTGCTTCCCATGTGTCTCACTCCCATAGTTCAGTGCAGTGCACTAACATCAGTTGTTTTGCTGATTTTTTTAAAGTAAGTTTTATTCAATTGTTTTTATCATCTTTAGCGGAATTGTCAGGAATTTTTATTAAAAGTATTGCAGAAGGGAGTACTGCTGCTGTTGATGGAAGATTAAGGATTAATGACCAAATCATTGAGGTATGATAGAATTGACAATCATAATGTTAACAGGCTTTATTTATAGAGTGTAACTCCTGCCCTTGGTATAGAAATATCAGAAGACCTCATTGAAAAAGGAACATGGGGTATGGGTTTTGTTTGGGGAGTATTTAAAGCCCTGACTGCCTCCCTGCTCCACCCAGCTTTGGGTGACCATTCTTTGTTAACTGCTGTTCCTTGTTAACTGCTGTTCCTTGTCAAATACTCCTACAGGTTGATGACATTAGTCTGCATGGCAAAAATAACCAGCAAGCTGTGGAAATTCTTAAACAAACTGGACCTGTTGTTCGACTAAAGGTGGCTCGTCATGTTAAGCATCGCCTTAGTAGACAACAGACTCCTGTTGGTATGTAATACAATTATGCATTTCTTTTAACATCAGTCTAAATATAATTTATATAATAGATTGAATAATTGATAAGTACTTGCATCTTTCACAGATGAGGCTCATCCAACTACATCATTAAGCGCCCAGTCTAGTGCAAGTCTTGCAGAATCTTCTGTGACGCGACTTGATTCATCTGCTTTTGAAGCAAGGCATGTTACTGGTAAGTGTATCCAATCCACAGGTGTTACATGCTTGTGTGTACGTTTGTTAGTTTTTTTTTAATTTTTTTTTTCGGTGAGCAAAGGGAATGAAGTTAGTACACGAGGACTAAAAAGAGAGGTGAGAGCTCTTGCAATACTCCCCCAACACCCCCTCCCCAACACCCCCTCCCCAACACCCCCTCCCCAACACCCCCTCCCCAACACCCCCTCCCCAGCACCCCCCTTCTCCTTGCCTTCGTATTCTTTCTTTTGCTCACAGTTCCTACAGGACCATGACTTGGTCTTTGAACCAGCTAGTTTTAGTGATACACATAACATTTACACACATCAATTTTCAATTGGATGTAGTAGTTAGTCAGGGATAGGATTAGTTCTGCTTCACTATGGTCGTTGATTGGTCCAGAAGATGTACATGTAGGCCCCTCAACAAAACAAGTGCAAAACTGAAACCAATTGTGAATGGGTCACCTACTTTCTTCCCACGCCATTCAGTTTTCTTGTGTTTACTCTGAGTTCTCACTGGCTCCTTGTGATAGGTCCTTGTTTTTATTTTGATCTGAATGGTATTGTGATTACTTAGGTTTTTCTTTTACAACTCTCAAGTGAGAAATGCTTGATACAGCTACTGACTCACAATCTGCTGTAAGAACCCTGAGTATTGTTCACTTCAGCGCACACAATCTGTCAACACAAAAGACACATATCCATGAATAGATGAAGAGATAAATTTTGAATTTTTATGTTTATTTCTTTAGATCCAGAAAGTATAAAAGAACATTACAGCCACTTGGTAGGGGATGGTGTCGATGTTCTGGTTGCTGACATTTCCAAATTCCATGAAGGAGGTGGCCTGGGTATCAGTTTAGAAGGAACACAGAATCCCCATGGTAAAAGTTGTTTTGCAATCGGAGTTAACCTTTTTGGTCCCAATAGTGACCAAAACGGAAGTTCTCTTCTCAGTATCGATACATTTTCAATAAAAAAGTTGAAGGGAATCGAGAAATATATCAGACAGACGATATTGTTTGATTTCAAATCAAAGTTCCAGTGCTAAATTGTAAAATATAAACCTTAAGGAAAGACAAAGTGGAGAAGTGACAATGTGGGACAAAAAAATAAGCTTATGTTCAGATATAGGCAACCTATGTTTTGTCCAAAAGAGTCCTTAAAAAGAACTCACTGATATACAGCTATCGTAACCTTGCACCTCACCAGAAACGAAAAGTTCGGAAGCGGAAACGGAAATCAAATAAGCACGTTTATTCATAACACGGTAAACGGTAAACTCACGGTAAATACGGTAAACACCAACAACCGCCAAAAAATTTGCAACTCAAAACTTTTTACTCCCAAAACTTGCACACGCCCTAAAAAGTCCGCGTGACTTGCTGATGACAGTTTAACTTACGTAATCTCAAAGCGCGCGCGCGATTAAGTTCGGTAACGTCTTCTTAACACTGGTTATCTCGGCAACTACTTTTTTTATAGCGGAGATAAGGGAAAGGTTTTATTATCAAAATACCCCCGTTTGTATTTTTTTTAAGATGGTTCCCTGCCGTGGCACAGAGTCCATGCTGTTAGTTTTGAGGGACCGGTGGGTCAGAATGGAATTGTCAAACCCGGTGATCACCTTGTTGAGGTACGGTGTGTAATGTTAAGTACTGACGCCCGCTGTAAAAGCCACACTAAAGCGAGATAATTTGAAGAAATGTTTTATCGCGTTGGTGACGTCATTTGACGTCTTAGTCTACCCATGGTTAATTCTGTTTTTTTAAAGAGAGAACCATTCATCGAGAAAATTCTTGTTATCAACTGCGGCGTTGGCTTTTTAAATAAAGGGAAAGATAAGAAGCAATGAAATTGTACTTTAAGTTGTGATCCAGTGTTATTCATTTGTTTATGGTACGTTTGTGAAATTTCAAGGTAAATGGTGTCAGTGTTCTAGAGATGAACCATTCTGACGTTGTCGCGCTTATACAAGGATTGCCAGTGGATTTTCGACTGGTTGTTGCCAGAAAACGAGAGTCGACAGACGAGGAAGTTATCGCAGCAAGGACTGGAACTGAGGTGGAGAGTCAACCAGTTGACACTGAAAGAGAAGGTATGAGATGGGGAGAGAAATTAATGAGTGTTCATAGCGGATTTTGCATCTTGCGCGCGCAAAAATAGTAGTAATGATAGTGATTTTGGGATGGCAATGCTTTTCCCTTTTTTGCCTCGGGATTTGTTTAGAAAACTCGTGTTGCCCTCTCAACCAATCAGATATAACATAAAGCCAAGCGTGATATGGTCGATTCATTTTCCCGCGCTCCGGATAGTTTGCTTGATTTCTCTTTGAGTTCCTGTTGGCTCCTTTCAACATTTTGCTTTGATCTGATTGGCCATTGTAATTACTTGAACCTGTTCAAGGTTTTCGGTCCGTAGAGATGGACGACAGAGCGAGCAAGTGAAATTAGTGGAGGTCTGAGATTGAGCGACTCCCTGTCAGAAATGTTTCTTCTGACAATATACTCACGACTCACTTTCAATTGAATAAACTGAACAATTTTAATTCCGACCTCTCTAAGTTTTCCAACTCCCTCTCTTCCTGTGCTTTTTTCTCTTATCCCATTATGTTTTTTCTTTCGTTCCCAGCCTCCGCGGCTATCCTAGCTAGAGATGCCTGACTAATCTTACGATTAAGCATAAACAAACAAATCAAAATGGCTTAAACTTAACATAATCTCAACATCCCCTCTCCATAGTCCCCCACGTGTTTTCTCACTCTTGTCCTACGTTTTTTGCTAGTCGCCAAATTTCCTGGAGCAAACTATGACTTCTGTGCTTTCGGCATCACCACTCTCACTCGAAAAGTGGTCTTTAAGGAGGTACAGGTAAATGTAGCACCTTCTGTTCTCATCGTAATATTTCATCTTATTATATTTCTCAGATAATGCTTATGAACAGATTGCCATGACAACTCCTAGTCCTATGTTGTCAGCCTTGCCTGATAGCCCCAGTCCTACTGGTCTTAATGAATCCGCTATGTCTCAGTCCATGTGGTCCGACGAGATCGAATACGTGGAACTGGACAAGGAGGACAGAGGACTGGGATTTAGTATCTTAGATTACAAGGTGAGCAACTGTGAAATTTCAAGAATTTCTTTCTTTTCGATGACTAGAACGTGTTCGTGCCCCATTGGATGCTAACTAAATTGGCGAACCGCACAAAATGAAGTTGACAGTCTCGTATCGAAACTGGATTCTCGATTCTAGAAACTTTCGGGAAAAGGGAATCGAGGTTCGTGAATCAGTTTCGAGACGCTTATGAAAAATGTAAAAGAATTTACACATACATTTGTCAAAGACATCACTACTGGGTTAAAAACCGTAGGTCTTTTGATTTCGCTGACGAGTGGTCTTTTAACTCAGCTCCAGAGAGTTTGCGGTAGATTAAAATGTAGGTTCGTATGTGATTGGGATCCTTGATTAAAGTGTTTAGCCACTGGTCGCACTCTTAATCCCATGGGATTGGGATCAACGAACGCTTTTCATTCTACTAATTTATTCTTGTTTTTCTCGACGTCACCACGTTCTCACCAATAGCGTAGCTCCACTTTCTGCATACAAACACGCACACAACCCACAATTCCTCTATTCGCTCTGACGAAGGGCTAACGCTCAAAACGTTAGCTTTTAAACCTTTGCGTAATCCTCTGACAAGCTTGTTACTATCGCTAGGACCCAGTTTCACCCGAAAAAACTGTGATTGTAATTCGGAGTCTGGTACCTGGAGGCGTGGCTGAACAGGATGGACGACTGAAGCCAGTTGATCGACTAATGTCTGTCAATGAAACCAATCTGGAAAATGCCTCCCTCAGTTATGCCGTCGAGACACTGAAAGGGGCCCCACAAGGTATTGTACTGATTGGTTTCAACGCGTCATATGACCCTATACGCCTTTGCTGTGTTCTGTTAACCAGTTAACCTGTCTACGACATTGTGCTTTGTTATGGCCGCTGCTGATACGAACCTCTTCATTTCAGGAAAAGTACGAATAGGTATAGCTAGGCCAATACCTGATGAAGATGAAGAATATGAAGAGACTCCACCAGAAACCGCCAGGTACATGGGTGAACAATTACTGGAAACTACCGCACAGAACAAACGAGGTAAACTTCGTCTTTATAAATGTGCTGTACTGTTCTACACAAGCACTTGTAGTTGTATATTCGCACACTAGGATTTGATTTTTGTAGGTGTATGTAACAGTCGGCCAGCACCCATGAACACTTGCGGGTGAAAATAGACAGTGAGAGTAGAATGTCTCGGCCTATGACTCAAAACAATGGACAGAAAGCCACTGCGTCTCCCATACGCAGTTAACAGTATACCACATAAAATTAATGCGTAGAAGCTTTCCTTTGAACAGTGATACGTAATAAGGGTTTAACCTCGAGAGGCGTTAGGGCTAGGGCCATCTTTTCTATCATTATAAACCCTAACCCTAAATACTTCGCCCCCTCTTTCTAATAGTTACTCTTAGATAATATTTTAACTTCATTTTATTTTATTTTATTTTGATTTTATTTACTTATTTATTTATTTATTTATTTTTTTTTATGTTTTAATAATAATATATAACACATATTTTTTTACAATTTTAAATTGAGTTTAGGAGCGTGCTGTTGTTACAGAAGTCGCTCCCTCAATTTTAACACCTAACTTTTATGTTCATTTTACACACTCATTCCCACCCTTGCATACGCTTTGTTCCTTTTTTTACCCACTGATCACGAGTTTGCTCATCAGTGGAGTGGGAACCCATTTTCATGGGATCCCATACATCAACACCAAGGGAAGCCACAAAGGTTGCTAGTGAAACTACTGGTTAATATATTTAATACTATACAAACATACCACATAAAATTAATGCGTAGAAGCTTTCCTTTGAACAGTGATACGTAATAAGGGTTTAACCTCGAGAGGCGTCATGGTTAGGGCCATCTTTTCTATCATTATAAACTCAGCAATACATCACCTCAACGTCCCGCTCAGAAATTTTTAAAAGAACTGGCCCCGGTTGTTCTAAGGTTGGATAACGCTAATCATTGCATAAATCTCTGTATGGTGGATAGCGCAGTACGTTTTGTTCACACATCTGGTGGATAGCGATTAACCCGTCGGATAGCATTATCTGTCGTTTGAAGAACTAGGTCGTGATCGTTAGCTTTTATTGAAAGGTTACACACGAGAGTTTTATCTACAGACGTCTTAGTAAAGCAGTCTTAGATCCTTTCTCTACTATTATGACTCCTTCAGACAAGCACACTGCTTTAATGGCTGACATCGAAGTGGAAAAAGAGAGCGACAATGAATTGAGTGACAGCGGAAGTGAACGTTCGTCTAAGTTTGACTTCGGTCCGCCTTTGCTGTTCTCAGGAGATTCTATAGATATGGACAGTTTACCTGAAAATATCAAATCCAGAGTGGAGACTATAACCATTAGAAGGCAGATGGTTGGAAAATTGGGTAAGTTGAGTGATGTTGCACGGGCTCATAGCTGGTTGTTCAAAAGCGCGTTTCAGTTGAGTGTCGTAAAGCTGAAACGAGGCTAGCACAACGGTCAATCAAGGCAAAGGAGATTTTCCAAGGAGCCAATGAGAACTCAAAGGAAAAAAGGATGGAGAAGAATGGATTTAAGCGCGGGAAAACGAACGTGATTAGGTCGCAGTTGGGTTTAATTTGCCTCTGATTGGTTGAGAGGATAGCGCTAGTTTTTATGAACCAATGACGGAGTGCACTAATGCAAAGCCAGTGCAATACCAGGTTACTTTCGACACTCAATCTCAAACTGATCAGTTGTTGTGGCAGTGCTCAACCTACGCTTTTGCCTTTAATAACTCCATCGCGCGAACAATCTCGCTCGTTTGATTACCTCAACAAGGGACTTCGTTTCCAGTGGGTGAGCTTCTTGTGGACTTTCCCTTTTGTTAATTTTTTCTTGTCTTTCTTCTAGGACTAACTCTAAAGGGAGATGAAGATGGCTGCGGTTGTGTTGTCAAATCAGTACTCAAGGGAGGCGCTGTTGGACTGGATGGACGGATTGGGGTCGGGGATCATATTGTTGCTGTCAATGATGAAAGCATGATTGGACTCGCAGGGCACAGAGCCAGGTGCAGTTCTAAATAAGTCACCTTTGCAAGCACGTGCCTCCCCTCCCGCTTTACCTCCCAGTCTTCCTCCCCCCCCCCCCATAGAAATTAACTAGGCGAGGGAGACAAATTTAATTACGAGAAGTAACATCCATCCGGAGATGAACAAAAGTAATTTCTAGTGGGTTTTAGTTGGATGAGAATTTCTTTGACCTCATTAATGATTTTGATTGTTTTTGTTTCTAATAGGTCTGTGCTCAGGAAGCAATCTTTGTTTAAGGACATCGTGTAAGTAAAGAAATCTGCTGAAGCTTTTCAGACTCAAATAAGCACACTAATCCTTGTTTGGTGTTAGAATTGAGCTCAGAAGTGGCTAAGTGGTCCACGCACAGTAGATTTGTAAAGTTGGACAATTCATGGAACAATTTTAATTTGTATTTAGGGACAAATTGAGGTACACAGTTCATAGAAAAAGGATGTACCAATACTTAAAGGCTCACAGTGAAATGGGCCTCAAGGTCACGACTGAGTCTAACATATAGTGTCAGAAATTAAACAGTACAATCGACAGATCAACAAATTTTGAGGAAATATATGGTTTTTTGTTTCTATATTTTGCTATGTATTATATATTTCTTTTAAACTCATTCTTCTCTTTTTTAGGTTCACATTCATTCGCAGCGAGATGACTCCTGCACGAGCTATTCAACAGTCCCCCTCGTCCTTCCTTGAGGATAGTTCAACTTCATCTGTGCATTCCTCGTCCCAGTCTCTCGAGGCTGAAGCTGACCGAGAGCAAAAAAGGTGACTGCGAAAGGACAGTGTCAATCATTTTGTCACGAGCGTGAGACAAGGAAAATTCTAAGTCCCCCTCCCCCTCAACAAGAGGATCTAGCTTCGTCGAAAGCATCCTAAAAGAAAGATGTTGAATATATATCATTGTGTAGGAATTAAACATGACTCTGCTCAATTTGGACCAACTTCTCAGTAGAGCCATGAGGTATTTCAGTTATAGATCTTCCTCTTTTGAAATATCGACGGTCGGGAAGAGTTCAACTAAGCGTGACGAAGCGTGACCATCGTGATAGAGCGTAATGAAGTGTGAAAAGACACGGCGAAGCGTGAGCAAGTGTGCCTAAGCCCCAGCCTGTCATTTTCGTTGTCTCGCGCGTTTGATTTAAGCTGTTTTACGAATTTTTTTTTACAAATCTTTGAAACTGCAGGGAAGATGCCGAAGAGTACGACATTCCCGATACAGTAGATAACCCGCCTGAACTGCTTCAGTCGGTTAAACCTCCAATCTATAATGAACCTGGAGTCCGCGTGGTCGAACTCAACCGAGAACCTGACAGTGGACTGGGGATAAGCATCATTGGTGGTAAAGCTGGTCCACAGGGCCTGGGCCTCAAAGGGATCTTTATCAGACACGTACTAGAATCCAGTCCTGCTGCGCGTTTAGGAACACTGGCGACTGGTGACCAGATATTGGAGGCGAGAGTCTTTCAGTTTGTGTCTAAAACACTTTCACTGACTTCAATGCGGTTGAAATTTTTTGATATTTCTGTGTGATTAGTTAAAGTTACTTTCTACTCTTAACAGGTTGATGGGCACGATCTACGTGAAGCCTCGCATGACGAAGCTGTTGAGATCATCAAACGGGCCAAGAATCCGGTGCGGTTTGTGGTCAGAACAGTGCCAACTTCTGATTTAATCCCTCCGCCCAAACCACCACGCATGCCTGAACTCAGCGGTCTTAACAACGTAAGCAAAGGCCACTTACTATAACATGACATTGAATGTTGAGAGAGACTGCAAAAGTTGTACTATTTTAGCATTCGAAGTCGGGTAGATCTTACCAGAGTAGAGTTATTGACAAAGACGTTAAAAATGTCTATCCTTGATTTATTAAGCCAGGAGAGCTTCTTTAAAATATACTTTTTTGTGTATGAATTGAATTATTATACGCAATCGTCCTCAGGAGACGAGGATCGACAACAAATTCTGAAATAACGAATCGTGAGTGGATTGTTTCGTATTTCTTTTTTCTTGCGATCTTTTACGGTCACTGAGGACAAGAGAGCAAAATACATTTTGTTTTTCGTGCAATTATTAATGCCAAAGACTGCTGTCTGCAGTGTTAAGTACTTTGAAATGCAGTAGGAAATAATTAAAAAACAAAACAATAAAACATTCAAAAGACCTTTAAAAGCGCTGAAATCCCAGGTGTATGGATTAAAAATGCTTTGCCAAGTATTGGTTTGTACTCGAAGCAGCCCAAACATCCTGAATAATTAATTACTTCTTTTAATTGATTGCGATTCAATTTTCTAATTGGAGAATTACGCTTTCCATTATAAATTATTAATTGCTGGAGAAGAAAACAATGCTATGTTTTATAAGAATAAGCTCATTGTTATTGCTGTTATCGCCAATTTCGTAATGAATACGAAGCATAAGCCACTTAAGCGATAAATTTGCTTCCGATGAGCATTACATTCCGCAGACTGGATGGAGTTCTTCCTTGAAAAGCTCGCACGTAGCTAAAAGCTGTGTGTTTCTTTTGTTTTGGATTATTTTTCTTCGTACCGATGGAGAAAGCGCTGCAACGAGAACAATTTCTATTCGGCGAAGGTTATCATGTATTCGCGACAATTTTTTTACAAGACGCGGGGCTGTTGAGATAAAAGAGACATTAGAACAGAACAGGTATCCGTTGGTTCTTACTGTGAGCTGAGTTTTGTTGTTGTTTTGAAATGCCGTTTCGCTTTGGTAAATCGAAAGGTTTAACCCTTGCTAGGGGTCACACATCTCAGGTAATGATAATAACATATACCTAACATTTATTTAATGATATGTATTTTTCAGTTCGTTTCGCGAATTGGATCGTTTATGTTTGAGAGCGTACGGTTTTCGTAGTTCTTATTTTTGCATTTGAATCCTGCCAAGCTTCAAGGCAACCTTTAAACTTGTTTTCAAAGTTTTGTTTCCAGGATTTATCTGGCAAAAGAGTTGTTTCGTGTTTGTTGTTGTGTTCATTATACAATGCGATCGAAATTTTTAAGTTCTGTCACTTGAACATTAACGAAACTTTTCTCACAAAGCTTGGTACAAGTTCTGCGTTAGGGCCCTCCTGCCTCAGGTTAAAACCATCTGAGATTCAGGGGGGTGGGAACTGGTGTGCAAATGAATACATTTTCATGATTTCAGGCGGAACCTAGTAATGTGACCGTTACTGGTGCCAGGCCCTCATCCGAGGCTGCCAATCTACCATCGGACGAGTCCTTGAAGAAAGACATTCCAATTCCCACCAAAAATCTGACAGCTGAGGAACCAGCTGCAAGCGTTGTCCAGGCCGAGGGAGTAAAAGCAGAAATCGAAAGCAAACTGTTGAATCTGCCGTCCAAGTTTAACATCATCAGGAGCAACGAAGATAGGAAAAGTAAGTCAAGCCTTAGTTATTAACGTGAAATTTCTCTCTCTAATTCTTTAGATGTTAGCTCGGAGAACTTAGTATTTGGTTAACTACCTTAGTTGATATTTTCCTTCATTCTCATTACTTGTTTGCTTGATTTTGTATTGATATTGTAAGGAGAAATGCTCTCCTGGTCACTCATAGGAATTAAAAGGTTAAGGATGGAGAAGATATGGACGGATTGCTAATGAGAACCAAACGAAAATGAAGTCTGAATATCGTGTCGTCAGAACTGTTCTTACTGAAGGCCGAGAGAATGCCGAACACCTTACAACTCACTTGCTATGTTTCGTTTCCAGGGCAACTGAAGATCAAGTACCCGGATGTCACTGGTGATTTCATTCTTGTAGATCTGGTTAAAGGGGGAACTGGACTAGGTAAGCCGACGAAGGGCTAACGCTCGAAACGTCAGCTTTTGTAATCGTTACGGTGGCCAATTTACCATTTCAACTTTGTTGATATATCCAAATTATTAGGTAAGCCCAAGATCGGTGCGCATGACACAAACTCGCGTGTTTGCTCTTTTGCGCGCGTTCTTGGTTTTTTTTTTTTTGTTTTTGTTTGTCAAGCGTCTGTAAAGCTAGGCATTTTGGTTTTAATTTTACTCCTTGTGGGATTGCTACATGACTTTTTCTTCTTTAAAATCATGTGCTCAACTGTCTCTTCTGATTTTCTTTTTTTTTCGTAATTTTGTACAAGGTCTGAGTATCGCGGGCGGAAAAGGTGCAGCGGCAAACCGTATTTTCGTTGTGGACGTCAAACCAGGCGGACCAGCGGAGAGAAATGGAAAAATTAAACAAGCTGACGAGATCCTTGAGGTGAATGAAGTCTCCATTCGGGGCCTGACTCATTACGAGGCTTCTACGATTCTGAAAGTAAGTCGGAGTTTCTTTTTGAAAGATTTAACCCATCAGCCCTTCATTTTCTCATTGTCTTATGCAGACTTAATTAAGATGATATTTGAAAATTTCTCTTTCTTTTCAACCGACAGAATACTCCACCGGAAGTTCATCTCGTATTAGGCAGGTCCCAAGAGGCAGCTGATTACCTCAGTCGATCCAGGACACCGCCGGCTCAGGAATCCCCTAGAGGCCAACAATGGCCCGAACAGGAGGTAAAACAACTCAATGTTCGTTCCATCGAGTCATCTCCGTCAACACCGAGGCGAGAGATCGGAAGTCCCCGGAGATCAGAGCCTAGTCCGAGTTCCAGTCCACCGCCGGTTCCAGAAGGTATTACCGTGTCACCGACCCTTTTACAAGAACTGTCAGGGGGTCAGAAAGTAGAGCGAATTGACTTTGTTAAGGTATGTCAGTGACGAATTATATTCCTGAGGTTGGCCGATTGTGTGTAGAAAGGTCGTATCCAACTGTTAATTCTCGTGGGGAAGCACTTGCATAGGTCTTTTTTTTTTTTTAAAAATTTTTCTATGTATTTTTTTCGGCAGAGCCCAACTGGTCTTGGATTTGCTGTAGTGGAAGGTCCCGGATTCGGTGGAGGCCAAACAGGGATTTATGTGAAGGACATCACTGAAGGAGGATCTGCCCAAAAGGTACCAGCTTGCTTCCCATTTATATAGCGCATATTTACATGTGCTGATCAATACCGCTTTACATGTTATTGTTAAGGTTGAGATCGGAAGTCAGCATTTTACAAGGCGCCTCTGGCAGCCGCTTCAGTCCATGTAACGATCTCACCTTCCCACCCATCCCACCCTAGGGGAGGATATCATCACACAGTAATCTCGTGCGTGGGAAATTAACGTCTCCAGCCCTTAACCCTGCAGGAGACGGGACTTCTATGTAAAGACCTTCTGTTGAATGTTTTGTGAGTTAGAAGCTATTTTATGTATATGAGCACGATCCTTCGCAGTAAAGCACTATTTGAGCAATAGTGAAAATCAGACCTGAAAAAAATTTCAGGCCTGTACGGGATTCGAACCACTGACCTCTGCGATACTAGTAGAGCGCTGCACTAGTATCGCAGAGGTCAGTGGTTCGAATCCCGTACAGGCCTGAAATTTTTTTCAGGTCTGATTTTCACTATTGCTCAAATAGTGCTTTACTGCGAAGGATCGTGCTCATATACGTCTCATAACCGCAGTTCACACATATGTTTCATATGTTTGTTGTTAAGCTATTTTATGACGTCATGTATTTAGCGGCCTTCCTAAGGCCTTTTTAGTCACGGACTCCAACGCTTTTTTTGTCTTTGGAGTAGGAGTAAGCTTTTTAATGTGAGTATTTCTTCTCGTTAGGACGGGCGATTGACAAAAGGAGACCAGTTGATTGCAGTGGATAATCAACCGATTGTAGGACTAACTCATGCTGAGGTAAGCTGTGTGAAGTGCTGATGCGATGAGAAAAAATTCAGCCGTATCAATGATATCTTTAGAAGCAACATTGAGATCCTCTGATTTTTCTTAATGGTTAAGACGTAAGAGGATAAAGGGAGATGTTTGCCATTTTTGTCTTGTCACGAGCGTGGGATAAAGAAATATTTCTGAGTCCCGTATGAAGAATCGAACCTCAGACCTCCGGATTCCATGCTCCAGTACTATTCCACTGAACCTCAGAGAATTCTTTGGTGAGCTTGGTCATGATGGGTTTAGTTGTGACGACATTTCATGAAAATTATATGTTCGCATCAGCGCTTGATTTAACATTAAATTCTCAAAGCTGAAAATAAAAGAAATGTCCGGGAGATAGTTAGAAGAATTAATATTGAGACCTTGACATGCTCGTTACAGGCCGTCGCCATATTAAAAAGAACCAAAGGAAAGGTGTCTCTTGTGGTTGCCAGGAAACAAGCCCCATCCGGAAGTCCACCCGCAGCAGCAAGAGCAACTTCCGCCAATGTGTCACCAAGGAAGGAGACTGGAAGTCCCCGTACTCCAAGGAGAGGCCCCCCCGTCTCTAAGAAACCAGTCAGGGATTCAATGCATGACGGCAGCAATCCAGGAAGTCCAAGAAAACAAGGGAGCCTTGAAAGAGTGCCAACAGAGATTGTGCCAACAGAGACCGGAAGTGACCAGAATGGTAGTCCTGTAGCATCAAGAAGGGAGCCTCAGCAATCCCACGTTTTCGAGCCAGAAGTTCAGGTGGTCCAGCAGTCTCCTAGACAGACAGCAGGTAGGTTCTTGCAGCTTCGTTAACGGCAATTATTGGAAGCAAGCATCTCTCTTATTTTCTACTGACCCAGTCTTCAGTGGGAGAATCGTGGTTGTCGCTTCCTTTATGATGTCATCTGGTTTGTCATCCTCAAAATATTCCTTGTCGTCAAATATGTCATCTTTTCCATCTTAATCTTCATCATTGTCTTTAGACGAGGAAACGGAGTGTGGAATTCCGCTGTTTTCATGTTTTTTCCCGTTTCTGACCTCATCTTTGTAAAAAGCCCTAGTTGGGGCTTTTAATCCAAGAAAGTTTGGCTAGGATCAAATGTTTGTGGCTCTTTGAGTAGAGGGATTGTAGACTATCTGGAGGAGCTAGGCGCATTTTTACCTTTTACAATGACATTGGCATTTTAAATTAAGCCTCTTCTTTGTATGACTGTTGTGATGCTTATTGATCGACAAACTTATTGATTGACCGTCCAATTGATTCTTTTTTACGCAGTAGTTACACCAACGTTAATCGCGTCTCCAAATCCCCGCACTGCGCCGATCATTCCTGGTCAGGAATGTGTGATAGAGATTCCCAAAGGCAACACAGGCCTTGGCCTCAGTATCGTTGGTGGCGCCGATACTCTGTTGGTGAGTTATGCCAGAAGAACAACATTGTGGTGTCATGAAGATTTACGGAGTGCCTTATTACCATAGGTATACAAGTATAAAGATTTTTACTACTTTTTTTCTTTATTTTTATGATTGAAATTACTAGGGTGCGATAGTCATCCATGAAGTGTATGAAGATGGAGCCGCAGCCAAGGATGGCCGACTTTGGGCTGGAGATCAGATCTTAGAAGTAAGATTGTCAATCTCTGTAGTGATGTTTTCATTGCTCTGTATTTGTTCGGCTAAAGAAATCGTAACGTCAATGCACACAGAAGAAGAACCGAGAAGAACTTTAGCCGAAGTAGGATGAACCCAAGAAAAGGGTGTGAGTTTGTCAGTGAGTGCGTAAGCGAAACACGCGCACACTGACGAGAAGACTTTATTCTCGCGTGTTTCCCTCGTCCACGCGCGCTCTCGATTAGACGAGTTTACTTTTCAACCTTGAAAAGACGCGGATTTTCCAATGATGCAAGGACCATTGAAAAAAAAAAAAAGGAAAAAAGGAAGGAGGGGAGTTACTAATTGTGCTTGGGCAACTTAGATTTACTCATAAATTCTAGACAATCCTTGAGCTGTGCTAAGTTTATCATGTCTGTTTGTTCTGTCGTCACTTTTAGGTCAATTATGTGGATCTGCGAGAAGCCACACATGATATGGCTATTACTGCACTAAGGCAAACTCCTGCTGTTGTTCGATTGGCTGTTCTGAGGGACGAATCGCAGTTTAAAGATGAAGGTATTATGCACGTTTTGGTCTTCTATAAGCCATGTCTCGCTATTCAGTTTTTCTATCATTTTCCCAATTTGAATGATCGCTTTAATGAATGAGAAAAACCAATGTGTTATTTTGAAGACAAACTCTGGATAGTTGAAAAATTAAATCGACAACTAACAGGTTAGTTAAGGTAGACAAGATTAACGCATATTATAGGATATATGCAATAAACGAAATTCAGACAAAATTTCACAAATCACAACAATTCCTCTTAAAGACGTATTCACCTGTAATGATTCTTTCACTTTTATGCAATTTAGAAATCTCTACCATTTAGAGGCCTGCTACTGACGTATAAGCGTTTCTTTCTGCATCATTGTGATAGACGCCATGTTTTTTCGTCCACAGAAGCCTTCGAGTACATCACGCTTGACTTAAACAAAGTTCCCGGTCAGGGACTGGGTTTGAGTATTGTAGGAAGAAGGTAGGATGTACATTCACGGTGTTCCCTTTACTCTGTTTTATTCTTCCGTATGTGTTTTTGGAAAATTTTTATATGGGAGAGGGTGGGGGGGGGGGGGGGGGCTTGGTTTAATGGCTAGAGCGCTGGACTCCGGGTCTGGAGGTCTGGGTTCGAGACCTGGCCGGGTCATTGTGTTGTATCCTGGAGCGAGACACTCATACTCAGTGACTCTCTCTCCCCAAGAGTAAAAATGGCTTCCGCCGCTGAAATTATTTTTAAAAGTGATTCTGTTTATTTACTTATTTATTTATTCATTTATTTTCACAGGAACGATACAGGAGTATTTGTTTCGGACGTGGTAAGTGCACTGTGGAGTGATTTTCTTAAGACTAAACGGAATATTTCAACCTTACCGAGCAAGTCGCCTTTTTAGCTAGCCGTTTTTGGACGTCATGCTTGACCGAAATCCTCCAAAATCAGACGAAACTTCGAACTGAAGTTAGACGAAACTGTCCGAAAACGGACAGAACTGACCGAGTTGGACGAAGTCCTCCGAAATCAGACGGAACTGAGAGAAATTGGACGAAACCGTCCGAAAATAGTCGGAAGCGTTCGAAACCAAACGAGGCTATTACTCACGAATTTCGACAGCTGTAAAATTTATTTTTTTTCAAAGAAAAATATAAGTTTTGCTTTTACGACAGGATTCATTTTTGTATTCCTTCGCTTTTGAATAATCATAACGAAAACAAGAGCAAGGACGATGATAAATCAGTGCCTTTCAGGTGTTTCCTGGATAGCTAGATCAGCTATTGCTGCTCTTGATTCTGTTTTACTTGCCTGGTTTTACTTGCCTCGTGTCAAATGCAGTTTTATTGTCTAATCCCAACTTTAATTTACAGGTGAAAGGTGGTATCGCAGAGGCTGACGGTCGTCTTCAAGCTGGTGACCAGATCCTCTCGGTCAACGGTGAGGATCTTAAGAACGCCACTCAAGATGTTGCTGCGGCTGCGCTCAAGGTAAAAATGGCTTGTCTGTGGCCTGTAGTCAATGTATGACCCACAGACGACGGTTTAAAGGTTGAGTTAGTTTTGCGAGCCAATACACGCCAAGTACTTCTTGCGAAATCCGTGCTCGCCATCTTGGATTCGCATACCGGAAAAAGGTCCTAGGAAGAGATGAACGTCTACGAAGTGGTGGTCGTTGGGAGAGGGTAAGGACAAGGGATACTCTCGTCTCCAGTCCTTACCCGCCCATACCTGTTATTAGCTACGATGGAGTTAAATATGTACTAAGGACGACGCTTATGAGAGATGCTCTCATAAACGAACCTTCGTTTCTATTTAGGGCTTTACGAGAAGTTCGAAGTATTTACCGTCTCTAACAACACCAAGTCCCCCCTTAAACGGGGTTTCTCGTTCTCAGAATGTGCAAAATTAGGTGATTCTTTGATATTGTTTTGCGTAACGCGGCCAATAAATGAACGTTTTGTTTGACCACCTTCTCGTTGGCGTCCCTTGTAATGCTGATTCATGCTCCCTTTTTAAACGTGCTTGGCTGGTTAGATTTAAATACTACTTCTACCCTTGTAAAGTCTTCGGCTCGTATTTTGTTCCCTTAGCGTACTTCTGGTCGGGTCATTCTTGAGGTGGCTCGTCTGAAACACGGCACAAGTTCCCGGCCGTCCTCCATGAGCAGTTTACCAAATATGCAGCCTGGGACCGAATCTCTAAGCAGCATGGAAAATATTGCGGTCTCAATCCCACTCGGTGAGTTAACTGTTGTGAACTATCTGTTGGCCAATCAGGAAAAAAAGGAAAATAACGCAAGAAGCCAATTAGATCTCGAAGTGTAAAGAAGCAAACTGGTCGAAGCGCGGGAAAATGGGAGTAGGCTACTTACTATTGGTTTTGGTCTTGCATTTGATTGGCCGAGAGGGTGACTTTAGTTTTCTGGACCAATCACAGAACAGACTGCGAACGCAAGGTGCGTGTACTCCAAAAGTAGACTTGAGCCAAGCTCCTGATTATTAATTTTGTTTGTACTCTTCAGATTTTGAACAACCAGAAGTCGGCCCTTCATCAGCTTCCGGTCTCCCTCTGGTCAGTCTGTCTCCGAGTTCTTCAATGGCTCAGGAAGCTGATGAACTGGTTCAATCTGACGAGGAAGGAGAGGAAATGTGAGAGAAGTATTTTGGTCTGGTAATACAATCATTTAGAGGCAATTCTGAGGCTACACGAAATCATGAATTCAGTCGAGGGGTGGGGTTGTCCTTTCCTAGAAACCTTCGTCTCAGTTCACACCTTTTTCTGATATTTGTGTCCAACGAAAACGCAGCTAGCGTTGCAAGAATTCCCCGAGCTGCTCACGACTTAACGTAAATTACGTTCCTTAACAACATAAGGTTGAAAATCTGCATGCCCTTGTGCAACTCTCAGTTGTATTCGAATCATTTTGAACCAACAGATCTTTAGAAACTTGCCATGAATGGATTCGGTCACAATATGTGGATAAGGAAAGGGAAGGATTTTAAACGATCAGGAAGCTTCCAGCCGAAACTGCAGCACCACGGTTTTTGTTTGGATTTTTTACCATGTTTGAAAATAAGTATTGAATTCACTGTTTTTCAGGCCACTAGAAGCGAAGATAATTGAATTAGAACGCGGTCCCGAGGGCCTGGGTTTCAGTATCGTGGGTGGTCATGGGAGTCCACATGGTGACCTGCCCATCTACGTCAAAACTGTCTTCCCGACTGGCGCTGCGGCCAAGGATGGGCAACTCAAACGCGGTGATCAGATTGTTGCTGTGAATGGAGAGAGTCTCGTAGGAGTGACCCACGAATCTGCCGTGGCTATGCTAAAAAGAACCAAGGGAAGAATTGTTCTCACAGTGCTTTCGTAAAGAGTTAAACTAGAGTTACAAAGTGACCGTCAAATTTCCTAGTGCAACTTAAAAGAGCTACTTCGAGAAAAAAAAATACCTTCAACTCGAAAGAAACTTTAAAAATAGAAATTCTTTCAGAGAGAAAAAGAATATAGTAGTTTGGTGAAAAAGAAAAACACGCGACAGAAATTAAAAACCAAGAAAGATCAGGATGGCCAAAAGTGAAAAAGATTGACACGGATTCCAAATCATGAACTTGAAGAATTTAGGCGAAATTTCGTAAAACAAAGAAAGCGTAACGTAGCTCTGTTAATGTTTCACGGGTGATTTCTCCCTTCTTTTTTCGATGTGGTTAGTAACCACGTTATTAACTACTTTTTTTCGTTTTAAACCGTATGTTTGTTAGCTTTCTCTCGACGTTTTCCGTAGTATTCGTTTTTTCACTAAAGGATGAATTACAAGATTAATTTTACATCAACATAAAGAAGGAAGCTGAAAAGGCAATGATTACGCTTATCAAACAATCTTCGCATTGTGTAGCTTTTTATAAGGAGCTTTTTTTTTTATAAGAATCATATCATACATCGTTAATAGATGAAGACGCACGCCCATTGACTACGTGTTTCGTCAACTGTGGTTAACTTGGATGGATTTTTATTTCTTCGAGATGCAACCTTAATGGGACTTACATTTTGACGCTTGTTTCTTTTAAAGTGCAATACTTATTGCTTGAACATTTTATTGAGTGAAAGGGGTAAGTTTCTAAAGAAGTTGTGGCGCTGATCGGTGGGGTAGTACAAGAAAATTGGAAAGTATCAATTGAGTTGATAAGGTGAATTGGACATTGAAACTCACCTTATACAACTAAACTGCTTTTGTAAAGTAAGTATGAGAACCGCAAAATTGTTTACTGGTTTACCAAGATAAAGGCTTTTGTATAGTTGTTACAATAAATAGAACGTAACAGATTTCTATCCTGTATTAATTTTGTCGTTTCTTAATTTCGATCGCCCTTGGCGAGGCTTCTCAAATACTACCTTTTTGACAACGGCCATTTCCGTGCTCCAAAAACCCCCGCCTTAAATGAGGAAAAGTGTCAAACTTTTATTGTATAGATAAGTTTTTTTGCTTTAGAATAAAGAGATAATTTTCTTACGAAGGCTTCGCACTTTACCTCGATTCAAAGCAGAGCCTTTGGGAATCTAAGAAGTTGGTTCTCAAACGAGAGAGACTGGATCAGAGAAGACGTAATACGGGCAGAAAAATAATTCACAAAAATGTTTATTGACACCTTAATTTAAACTTAAGACATCTCTTTGAAAACGTAACTACACCAAATCTTCAAACTGTATAATGTAATCAACACGAATAGTATCGCTTTGTTAACTTTAAGCAACTATCATAATCTCTAATTTATCAGTTACAAAAAATTCTTGGAGTTTTTCGATGACAATCTTACAACTTGCCATTAATCAATGATATCTCTCCCGTTTTTTTAAAGCTGCTCTTCAAATCCCGTGCAATGATCGGGATTAATTAAACAAAGTTTAAGTATTCTCATTAACTGTTGCGGATCACTGTAGGATATTGTGGGGAGGAGTCACACGTCAATCTCCGATAGGAGCGAAAGGGTTAAAGAGCCAAGGTCAACGAATGTTACTTTGGTAATTTCAGCAATGTCGAGCTAGTCACAGAATTTCCTTTAAAATCAGATTTGAGCGCATATCGATCGAGCGTTATGAAATCAATACTATGGTGATTACAATGTCAAATCAGAACAAAGAAAAACGTCACAGTTCGCCAATAGGGACACAAAAAGAGTAAAAATAAAACTCAGCGAAGCGCGGGAAAACGCGTGTGACCAAGTCGTGATTGGTGAAAGCTTGTATCTGATTGGCTGGGAAGGTGGCGTAAATTTTTTAAACCAGTCACAGAGCACATTGAAGCGAAACTAATGCAATCCCTGATCATTTTCGACATACAATTATAAATTGCTGAAATCAAAACTAAACAGAATTACCCAAGTTCTTTGACAAAGCCCCATTCAAACCTTCCTCAATCGTATGCAGGCAAAGGTTATCCACCACTGTGTACATCAATATCATAAACAATCTGTAATATCTACCCATGATAATTTAACTAATGTTTCTTCTTCCTCTTCTTCTTTCGTTGCTTATTTGGTCCATGAAATCTGTCTTCTTCAGGACCAAACTGCCCGAAGAACGCGCGCATGAAATTCTCAAAATCCCTCTCTTCTGATCTGCAATCAAACAGGCCAAGCATTATTAATCAGTCGCCAGTGATCCGGCCTTTATTTGGCGGCTGGTTGTTACTGACCACTCACAGTATAGAAAAGTCAGTACAGCAAAAAAGACATGGAACTGAATGACAAACCTGGAATTGAAGCCGCTCTGCTGCGTCTGACGAGTCTTGAGTTTCAGATGGACAGTATGAGGGTTGGCTTCCACTCGTCCGATACCCTTTTCATCAAAACAAACAAAAATATTAAACAAGGAGAAAATTGGACTAAAAATAGTTATGATCAACACATAGACCGTCTATGAGAGCGCGACTAGGGACTAGGGACTAGGGGGTTTTAGTATGCTCCTGCCCCTCCCCCCCACACTCGAAACGAAAATGTCATGGGTGAACAAGAGTTGAGCACAGCTGAAACGGCTCTGTGGGCGCTATCTTAAATTCGAGAAGTAGAGAAATTGGTGTGGGGGGAAGGGGCAAGAAAACAACTTTTCCTTACACTCCCACCCCTCCCTTCCGACGTTAACCGAATTCGAACATAGCAGCTCATAAATTTATTGCTTACTTGCAGCATAACGTAAATTTGGGTTCCCCTAATCATCTGCAATGCCTGTATTGCTATCTAGCCATTCAGTTTATAGGGATAAAACAAGATGCACACCTGACAAGCCGCCCACTCCGTGACATCAAATATTTCACCCTCCATACAAGCGTAAAAGTGCAATTTGTAGCCAAGAAAGCTACTCTCTGCCCATAGATCTCCCTGAAAAATAGAGAATAAAGGAGTGTAAAATTGATCACCTTGTTCAACTTGTGCTAAATGAAAGACATTAGGAACTTTAAGGCAAGTTTTCAAGAAACACTTAACGGAAACTAAAGCATTAGAGCATGAAAAACAAAAAACAAGTTTTCAGACGCAGAGCCCTCAGCCACACTCACTTCTCACCCTTCTGTTACGATTGGCCAAAAAATAAACACAGCCAATCAGGACAAATACCGACACCACAACGAAAGCCAATGAAAGCTCAGAGCATGACTAATCGATCTCGAGCGCGGGAAAACATGGATTGCATTGCAATGAGGTTTACATCTGATTGGTTACAGAAGAGGCGCGAGTTTCTCTGACCAATCACAGAGCGCGGTAAAACAAAACCAAATTCATCCCAGATTACTTGCGTCCCTCGATTGAAGTTGCTCTTAATTAGTCTTAAAGTTACCAGAGCCGTCGCCCTACAAATGTGTGCAAGTACCTCTTTAGCAGCATGTCTTGTGTTGCAGCGACTACAGTAGCGAGCTGTCAAAATAAACCGGTCTGTGTTGTAGCGGCGGTGTTTTCCGTCACACACGTTACAAGGTAAGGAGTTCTGCATCTGTTTTTAAGCAAACAACGTCAATGAAGTATTCATTACCGCGTTACAAAAATCTGCTGAGTAATTCTCCTTTCCCCCATTACGAGAATTAAGAGGTGCATCAAGACTGTGCCATTCAGCAGATAAGTTTGTCTAATTGAGCGTTTTTCAGCTGAAGGTGAATAAACTAAAACAAAAGTTATCACATCTTCCAATCATCACAAAGGTTAAAATCATTGTTAGCCAATGAGAACTCAGAGTGAAAATAAGCATGCCACCAAAAGCGCGGGAAATGCTGGTAATCAAGTCTCGATTGGCTTTCGTTTTGCGCCTGATTAGTTTGAAGGATGACGCAAGTTTTCTCGACCAACCACAGAGCCAAATAAACCAAAACACTGTTACCCTTGACCTCTTCCGAAACTCCACTGAACACACACACACAAAAAAGAAAACAAGAAAACACTCCGCTACTGACGCGGTTTGAATTTCACCATCGCGCTCCGTTTTTCTTAATGCACCCTTAAAAAGAGGACCCAGATTTTTTCCACGTCCCACGTTTGAGTATGATATATAATATCTTTCTCTAGCAAAATACTGTACCTCTTGCATCTTTTTTCCTAAATCAGCGAAAAACTGTTCTGGACTCGTATGCCGACCGTAACGTTCCTGCTACAATAATTATTCAGCAAAAAGGGAGAGAGAAAAAATTCCTGTTAAAATCCTCAAGAAAAAATGTATAAGAAAAAAATCTGACATCTTTTGTAACCTGACTCTCGTAAGGTCCAAGAAACAACTCATTGGCTTAACCTGGGAACCAGTCTAACAACAGTTGCTATATAAACGACTCATTGGCTTAACCTGGGAACCAGTCTCTCTCCACCATTTCACTCACCCTTTCTTCTGCCCTCATCTTCCAAGCTGCTTCGACATCATAACTGGCACGCTTCTCCTGTTAAAAAGACATTGGACGAACATTGGACGAACATTGGACGAACATTGGACGAACCAGGGCTCGACACTAACGGTAACCCACTAGCCACAGACTAGTAGAAATTCAGTTTTAGCTACTGGTTTGTGATTTCCACTAGCCAGTTTGGCTAGTAAACAAACTGAAATTGTTGTAACATCTAAGTTGTCACTAGCCACTTGGCGAGTAAGTTGAAAAGTTAGTGTCTAGCTCTGCAAACGAGCAACATATCCTTACTTTCATTGGTGTGCCTGTGGCAGTAACAGACATCGGTATATTCAGAGGTAACTTGAAGCCGTGTCAACCGTCCATGACCTGCTGGTTTTTTGTTTCATTTTCTGTTTATTTGTTTGTTTGCTTGTTTGTTTGTACTGTTTTATTTTTTTTGAGGGGGAGGGGCAAATGAGGCAAAAATAATAGTCATTACGATCTACGCCCCAGAGCGCCTTCTGTTTCCAGTCTCCATCAGAGTTAAGTAACGAATTACTGTTCAGCTACAATGAATATATGAAGTTCATATATTTTGAACTGCGGTATTAGATACGTATGATGCGCGATCCTCGCAGTAGAGAGCGCTATTTATGCAATAGCGAAAATTAGACCTGAAAAAAATCAGGCCTGTACGGGATTCGAACCACTGACCTCTGCGATACTAGTGCAGCGCTCTTCCAATTGAGCTAACAAGCCAACTGGGAGCTGGCTGTTAAGTTGATTCGTAATAAACCCGTGATGATAAATCAGATACAATGAATATATGAAGTGATTTATCATCACGGGTTTATTACGAATCAACTTAACGGCCTGCTCCCAGTTGGCTTGTTAGCAGAAATTGGTAGAGCGCTGCACTAGTATCGCAGAGGTCAGTGGTTCGAATCCCGTACAGGCATAATTTTTGTCAGGTCTAATTTTCGCTATTGCATAAATAGCGCTCTCTACTGCGAGGATCGTGCATCATACGAATTACTGTTCATTAGAAAGTAAAAACGACCTTCATTTGAATAAACTCATGTACTGCATGTAACCATTTGTTATCACTCAGTGATTACATATGAACAATAAATGACTCACAGGATCACTAAGAATGTCAAATGCATTGGCAAGTGTCTTAAAAGCCTCATCTGCTTGAGGGTGGGTATTCTATAAAACAGAAACAAAATGAATGAGAACGATGAAATACACTTGAACAAGACTTCTTTTAATAAGGCAATATTTAAGCAAAGCAAGATCTAAAGGGACTATTTAACAATTACTCGCCATGGGCAAAGTGAATATTGTTGAATTATTCAACAATGTTCATTGAGCCTCAGGCAAATACAGTCCAATCTATGTTTAGTGGTTCTCCACGGGGAATGATGAGGTGACCGCTAAATAAAGGTTCACCGCCTAATAAAGGTTCCTCAGTAAAGAGGTATTATAAAAGACAATTAAAAAAAAACGCGATTTTTATTCTATAGTTTACCACTTGATGTACAAAAGCTGGCTTGAGAACAAAATAAAGTTTAAGTGAATCAGTGACATTTCCTTTTGTACAACTTCTTTCTCAAATTTTCATTCAAGGTACACAAATTTGACAGGGCAATGATGGGGTTAAGATTGATCATAAATTCATGTTCTGTTATTTTATTTTTACCTATTCATTTATTTGTTTATTTTTTTGCGGGGGGGGGGGGGCACTGTAACATCAGGCCTTTTAAAGTGCGAGCCATTTGGGGGTTGCATGACGAGATTAGGCAACCAACTTAACCCACCTTGTCTGGATGGATCAGTACAGCTAATTTCCTGTATTGCTTTCTGATGTCATCTTCCGTAGCATCGCTTGGTACACAAAGGACACTACATATGAAAAATAGAAATCAATCAGTTACTAGATCATTTTTCCATACCAGGTACCCGTCGTCTGGCCCGGTGATTTCGTCGAAGTCAAGGTACCTGCAGAGCTACGAGCCGAATCCACAATTGCGTTAGAGCCTGCCCCCACCTCCTGGCTCCAACCACAACTGGTAGTCATCATAGACGGTAAAGCCCGCATAACGAACGGACACCGACAAACCACAGGCCATTAGACGGCACGAACAGATCTGCTTCGCCCGCCACACTACTCAAGATGTTCCAGTTATCAATCCCTCCCAAGTCCCTTCTCCCCCCCTCGCAGCCAAAGGTCAACACTCCATACTCCCACGGCGTTCAGTACCAACAGCGTCTGAACAACCACTCATCCAGTGAGCATGCCAAGAATCCCAGAGGCCTCGTACCACCCGAACCCCAGATCAAAGTTGGCGATCTGGTCTATCTAGTGTCAGACCGGAACAAGCTCCACGCCCGAAACCGCAACCTCGTTACAGAGATAAACGACCCATGGTGTTTTGTCAAGAAGTTCTCCGGCTGTCAGTTGAGAGCTTCTTCTTACAAGGTCAAGCTGTCCGAAAGCTACGTCGTCCCCTCACAAGTCAACTCCCCATCTTCTTGCGTGAATCGAGCAGATGATGAAGGCCACGATGAACAAGCGTCCGTTCCCGATCCCCCTCAACCACCGTTGGACATCACTCATCCGTTCGATACCAACCCTGAATCCTTGGACTCCTCTATCCCATTCCCTCAAGGCGACGGTGGAGAAACCCTGTCCGATCCTATGGAACCCGAAGTTCCCAGAGCCCCGGTCGAACCCGACGTGTCCTACTCTAACCCTGACGAAAGCTGTCCGCAAGCAGCCCCTCCAAGGCCCCAGCGGTCCCGTAAACCGCCATCGTACTTGAAAGACTATGTCATGTATTAGGGTCCTACCACTTTCAGCATTCATACTTTTGCAGAATCCCTGAGCCGTTGTTATTATAGTTTGTTCTCGTTAAGGAACGAAAAAGACGTTGCGCCAGCAGGTTGTCCTGCGGTGTTTGTTTAGTTTTATGCGCGCGCTCATACGAGTGACGCCTGACTGTTTTCTCTCCATTGTGTATCTGCCATCTTGTTTCGCCGTGAATGAATAAAGCGTATTCGTTGTGTAGATCGCGTTACTTACTGGCGAATCTTTTTTAAAATTCATATAAATATCAGTTTAGTGCAGTGCTCCTGTACCAACCTGTAGGGATCACTCTCTTTATTTTGCAACATGAGCATCACTGCAGAATCTCCTACGAAAGATAACAGACAAAAAAACAAAATCAGACATTAAGTGCCCAAACCTAGGGTGGCTTTCAAGGGCCATCCACCTACAAAAATTTTCATGACTTTATCGCGCGATAAGTTTTGCTAAGCCCATTCATTCAAAAAATTTGCAATGAACATTATCGCGCGACAGATAAACTTATCGCGCGATAGGACTTATCACGCGATAGAACTACTTATCGCGCGATAGAACAACTCATCGCGCGATAGAGTGTTCTATCGCGCGATAGAACAACTTATCGCGCGATAGAACAACTTATCGCGCGATAGAACAACTTATCGCGCGATAGAACAACTTATCGCGCGATAGAACACTGTATCGCGCGATAGAACACTGTATCGCGCGATAGAACACTGTATCGCGCGATAGAACTACTTATCGCGCGATAGAACAACTTATCGCGCGATAGAACACTGTATCGCACAATAGAACAACTTATCGCGCGATAGAATAACTTATCGCGCGATAGAACAACTTATCGCGCGATAATTTTATTACTAGCTCTCATGACCCCACGACCATTAGCACGTGGTCACATCCATAGCAAGATGGCGGACCAAGTTTCGAACGTGAGTAATTGTCCAAGAAATAAAGACTTTTATTCTTGATTTTTGAGCAAGAGACGGTAATGTTTGGGTTAAATTAAATCATATTTCTATGCTTTCTACGCCTTGTATTCATAAACAATCTTTCACCTTATACACCTTATAAAACCCCAGGCGGCCCAAGCTCTCTTTGAGAACCACACAAGGAACACAATTTGCATATCGATTTATCAGGATTTGTATGGGATTCTCTACAAGATAGCCATAAAGATAGTTAAAAGTGAAAATATTAAATAAAAATGGTTTACCTTATTCCATACGTGTGTTGCTTGCTCCTTCTTTAGTTATTTTACTGATTTCGCTTGATTTAATCGTTTTTTTTTTTTAATCCTAGTTTTCTCTTCTTAGAAATATAAGGCGTAGAAAGCATAGAAATATAATTTAATTTAACCCAAAGATTACCGTCTCTTGCTCAAAAATCAAGAATAAAAGTCTTTATTTCTTGGACAATTACTCACGTTCGAAACTTGGTCCGCCATCTTGCTATGGATGTGACCACGTGCTAATGGTCGTGGGGCCATGGGAGCTAGTAATAAAATTATCGCGCGATAAGTTGTTCTATCGCGCGATACAGTGTTCTATCGCGCGATACAGTGTTCTATCGCGCGATACAGTGTTCTATCGCGCGATAAGTTGTTCTATCGCGCGATAAGTTGTTCTATCGCGCGATAAGTAGTTCTATCGCGCGATAAGTTGTTCTATCGCGCGATAAGTTTATTTATCGCGCGATAATGTTCATTGCAAATTTTTTGAATGAATGGGCTTAGCAAAACTTATCGCGCGATAAAGTCATGAAAATTTTTGAAGGTGGATGGCCCCTGAGAGCCACCGTACAAACCACAGCGGACCCAAATTATCTTTAAAAAATTCTCATTACCATTCTTAGGTAAATCATAAGTTTGCCCATCTGAGCATGCCTTCCTTCTTTCTCTCTGTTTCCAGCGGAGTTTAAACAACGCTGACAGTTTCTTTCTTCCCTCAGCTAACCATCTGTCCACTGGAACAAAATGCAATGTTCTCCTGCATGCCCAACAGCTAGCAAACCAAAAGCTAGGGTGAAAAAAAAAAAATAAAGCTAGCTGTGTTTAAATTTCCAAAAGTTTGTACTTCAACATAAAGGGAAAATTATAATAATTTTAATTCACACGTTTTAGAACAGATCTCTGAAAGATACAAACTGTAAACTCACCAACAAACGAAAAAGCCAAAAACCAATGCCAGAAGAAGTAGGATGTAGTAGAAAATAGACTTCACTGTCTGACCACTCTTACTCAAAACTGCTACACCTTCAAGACAGCATACAAATATCAAAATGTCACAAGTTACACTTTTAGAACGAAGAAGAAAGGACAGATGGTGAAGAAAGTGAGGACAGAGTGATGTAAGAAGGAAAGGAAGGAAAGAGGAAGGAAGTGCTGGAGGATGGACCAAGAAAACAGGGAGATAAAGCAGGAAGGGCTAAGGGACAGAGAGAGGAAGGAAGAAAGGAGAGAGGAAGAAAGGAGAGAGGAAGAAAGGGCTAAGGGACAGAGAGAGGAAGGAAGAAAGGAGAGAGGAAGAAAGGAGAGAGGAAGAAAGGAGAGAGGAAGAAAGGAGAGAGGAAGAAAGGAGAGAGGAAGAAAGGAGAGAGGAAGAAAGGAGAGAGGAAGAAAGGAGAGAGGAAGAAAGGAGAGAGGAAGAAAGGAGAGAGGAAGAAAGGAGAGAGGAAGAAAGGGCTAAGGGACAGAGAGAGGAAGGAAGAAAGGAGAGAGGAAGAAAGGAGAGAGGAAGAAAGGAGAGAGGAAGAAAGGAGAGAGGAAGAAAGGAGAGAGGAAGAAAGGAGAGAGGAAGAAAGGAGAGAGGAAGAAAGGAGAGAGGAAGTAGAGGCAGAGGGACAAAAAGAAGGACAAGGTAAGGTAAGAAGTAAGGCAGAGTGTAAGGAAGAAAGGAAGGAAGAATGGAGGGGAAAGACAGAACCAGGGAAGATGAAAGGAAGAAAAGGGGGAAAGAAGAAAAGAAGAATGAAGGGAGGGAAGATGGTGTTAAGCAAACTGAACAATACCTGTGCAATAAAGACTAGAGGTCAGCTTAGACAAGTTAAACTCTGTGCGAACAGTTCTCTCTGTCTTGGGTTTAAATCGTGACCTCTCTCTGACATGTGTATCCAAAGGTCTTCTTGTTTCAGTGGCATCTACACTCTTTACCCTGTGACTGACTTTAGATTTCGTACCAGCCTTAAACCGTGATCGCCTATGAGAATCAGTTCTTTCCTTGAAACTCTTAACATGTTCAGTGTCAATTGAGGACTTGGTGTCACTTTCAACTTTGTCATCCACCTTCGAACCTCCACTGAAACTTTCCTGGTGAAATCTACCCTCACCAAATGACTTCTTGTCTTTCATCATTCCACCTTTGCTGAATGATGACCCCAAACCTCCAACCTCATCAGTCAGTTGTTCTTTTGAAGAAAAATCAACAGAGTGTTTACTATCTTTTACATTACATTTGTTGCTTTCTGTAACATTCTGAGTAGATTTAACCTTTGATAGTCCATTGCTTGAAAATGATGAATCAGAGCTTGTCCCACAATTAGCATCCATGCCACCTCGGGAACTTTCTTTCCTTGCTTTAGAATCTGTCTTTACACTCTTAGCCTTTCCATTGCCAAAGTAATTCTGAAGGTTTCGATAAAACTCTTGTTGAGATGCAGAAAGAGGTGTCTTTCCAGACTGTCCATTTTTCCTGTTACAAGTACAATTATTCATAGATGAGTTAGTACTTGAGATGCAAGTACCATTTACAAAGTGAATTCTGTTCTTTGTGGCATTACAAGGTTGAGGCCTGCCTTCCTTCAGTTGCCCACATTTTGAACAAATATCACAGCTAATTTTAGATTCGGGTTTCTTGGAATTTGCCTTTTCTTTCCCTGAGTTATTTCTTTGTTTCTTGTCTTTGATATCTGTTACTCCACCAAAACTGTCAGAATTTTCCAAAGGTGTAGATACCCCCTGATTCAAAACATCTGATTCACAGCATGATGACTCTTCTTTCAAATCACTATTTAACATATCATAGTATTCAGCCCAGTCGTCTGGAGCCATTTCACGTGCTGCACATAACTCCTCAAGAAATCTTGAATCCAAGTCTTCATCATAGTTGCCACTGTCATCATAATGCCCCTTAGGGTATTTTTCCCTTTGGCCAATAAAATCATCTACTAAATCATCACTGTGATTTTCTTGTTTATGATTGCAAACACTGCTATCCTCATTTAATGCTTCCTGTGAACTAATGGGTGTATTTAGCGATGAACTGAAAAAACTGTCAACTTCATCCCCATCTTTGTGCTCAAGATCTTGTTTGGAACTTTGACTTCCAGAACTGTACCACATGTCCTCACTCGTCTGAGGAAGATCAATTTCAGTTAGTCCATCGATTGGGCTACTTGGAGTTGTCTTCTTTCGATAACTTCTGTTTACATAGGTGGCCCAAGGATTGTCAATGGCTGCTTGTTCATCAACATGGCTGTGAGAACAAGGGGAGACATCTGGATCTTTGCCTCTTACATTCTGTACATTCCAGTCAGCAAAATAACTTTTCTGTTTTGTTTTCCCACAGCTTGATTTTGGCCTGGAGACACTAGCAAAGCTCAATCGTTGTGGCTTGTAGTCTAAAACATCTGCGTTTGCCTGAAAGTAATCCAGTGTTTCCTTGTAGACTTCACAGTCAGGTTTTAACTGATAAGCCTGGAATGAAATAAAACTTCAAATTACATATGCACATATCTTTGAACAGGAAGTAAGAGAAACTAATTGATGATGAAAATAAAGAATTATTGACAGGTCATCAACTTTTTTTATCTTAGCTGCCATTTATTCCCTTCTAGATCACTGATAAACAGAATATGGTGTTGCACTAACATTAACTCTTTGATCTCTGAGAGTAGTGAATAGCATCTAAATTCTCCTTAGAATATCACCCCTGAGTCAAACATCAAGGTCATGAGAATAAGGAAAATGATCACCAACTCAAGAAGCTCTTGATTGTTAAACAAAATTCTCCTTGTCAGCACCTTAGGAAATGTATAAAGAACAGAATGGAGAATATGCACTTTGATGTTAGAGTGTAAAGGGTTAAGCCAAGATCCTTTAGCTGATCACTCTTTCTCTTCACTTTACCAATTTACCAAATAATACAAATGTATATTGAAACTGTAACAGGAATTTACATCCTGATCCCTTCTTAAAGTTCAAAGGTTAATTCAGCTTAAAAAGATCCCTGAGATCATGATGTAATTTACAGAAGCATTCCAAAAGTTCAATATCTCAGATCATGTGAGTTTTCTACATTGATCTATAGGAGAATGGCAATGGGAAAATTGAGATGGGAAGGAATGGGTGAAGTTTAACTTGACCCAAATATAGCTACAGCAGCTGTAACTTTCAATCAGAGGTCACCTCATTTAAATGAAAAAGCCACAAACCTTTTCAAATAATCTAATGGCTTCAGGAATCTTGCAGCAATCCACTAAAAGTAGAGCCTGATCATAGAACTTCTCAGCTCTTTCACTGCAAGATGAAATAACATAATACTCTCTTAATACTTTACAAATAATAGAGCTTTACATATACATTGTAGTTCAATTTTATCCTTGGTTCAAATTTTATTTTCCTTTGTTTCAAACTCATTATCATACATTAACATGACCGAGAACAAAGGAAAATAAAATTTGAACAAAGGATAAAATTGAACTACAACACATACCTAAAAAAACTTATTTCATGGTCTTTAAATATTGCCCAAGACATTTGTAAATGGTCCTTCAGTCAAATAGATAATGGATATTGGATAGGTAGTTTATACCACACAAGTGAATAATAATAATAAAAGCTTTTCATGTGCACTGATAGGGCAGTTCAGAAGTGAAAAGCAAGTACTAGCTGAGACAAAATAGCACATCAAGAGTTTAATTTCTCACCATTTTTTCATATATTGAAAGAAATCAACTTAAGGTTTTTTGGGATCTGTGTGGTACTAAAACAAGTATTCACCCCAGTGTCAGTGAAAGAGGTGGATATTTACCTCACCACTTCATGGCACACTAAATACCCATCACTTTTCACCTCCACTTTTGGTGAATAATTGTTAATAACCAATCTCACTGCCTCTGTTTAATTTTCGCTTAGAAACTGGTCATGAGGGGGACCAATTGGTAGGGAAACCATCAATCCTCTGTTCACCTGCAATAATTATGGTTTCTGAGGTTGCTGAGATGAACGACATGCAACTATCAAAATTTTGTCCTGGGAACTCTGCTTGAGTGTTCTTATGGAAAATTTTTGGCAAAATAACTAGGAAACACCCACACTTCACCATCATCATGCATATAAATATTTAACAATAGCAAAAATGGCAAAAATGATCAACTACCTTTCAGACTAAGGCTTTGTCTTGGAATGGCATGGGGTAATACAGAAATCTCTAGCGTTATTCAGATCTTGTTCGAAAGAAATAAAATGTCCCACACCAAAGATCATATCCTTCTTAAAACTATTGTACTGAATTTTTTGCATAGAAAAGAGCAGCAAGGTGAGATCTCAAAAACTGAACCTGACTGTTTATCTTGGCTCCTCAGAAGGGACCCTCTACCTGATTAACAGTAAATTAACACCAATAACCTTGATTATAAACTGAAGAAGCCATATCTCTTATTAATCAAGCATGAGGGCCGTACTGGGAGAATATTGGCCTGAGGTCTTGACAGTACGGACCGAGCACAGCGAGGTCCGTACAAAAAAGACCGAGGGCTGATATTCTTCCAGTACGGTCCCAAGCAAGCTTGGTTAATAAGAGATTTATTATACGACTGAAGTTCCAAGGGACACAGGTGCAGTATCATTCGGGACCATTCGGGACAGTGCCCGGTCCAATACTGAGGGAATATTGACTGGCAATAGAGCATTTTGATTGGTTGATTTTAGTTATTGGCCCTCTGACTGCCCGAGTCGTGTAATAAATACCATTATTGGCTACACAAAAATTATATCATACTGCTCTTCATACAATAGATCTTCCGCTCAAAATGATGTAGTCCAAACTTTTAAAAAGTGAAGATGTTTACAACTTCCTCACCTCGTTTCGGTTTATGATTAACAAATCCCGATTACCAAACGCCTACACATGCATTCATTTTAAGAGAAGCCCAGCATCAAAAGAAATGCAATTAGAAAAATTTGTAATCGACTGACTAAGTTGTTTTTACATGAGCAACTAAGCGGATATTTAGTCGAGACGAAAACTCGTACCTCAGACAATTCACAGACACATCTAAGGAACATGTCCGCGCAGTATTGGTTCATTTGAAAGGGCTTCAAAATTTCCATTTGATAAGGAAGGTTTGGTTACGGTACGTTTCTTTCTAAAAATTACATTTTCAGCAAGAAATGAAGAAACACAGTTGAAGACAAACAAGAATAAGGACAAATAGAGCGAAAAAATCAAAATAGCGTTGTCTCTAAATAAACCACTCGAGCTTGAAAATGATACCCCATAACCATTTGTTTTTTACCTTCGTTCATCGCTTGAAAACTTTTCAGAAGCTTCCATAGCTTGTCAATACAATCCGTCGTGAAAGATCATCTTGCAATGACATGGCAATCTTTCATTTTCGTGATTACAACCGAAAAAACGGACCTCGCGATCACAATCTCGTCACGCTGATAAAGAAAATTTGGCAACCTCATAACGAGGGCCCCCACGTACAGCGGTGCTACATATTTCGCGGGAATTTCATAATACGGACGTACAGTTGTTCCAGTTCTCCACGGTCAAGGATTGGAAACGAGGCTGACTCAGTCTCCCCTGTCTTCTGACAGACGACACGTGTATTCAACATGGCGGCGTTCGAGGCCCTTTCTCGAATGGGGAAAATTTCTTTAATATTCATCTCGATTTTTCTATTCAACATGTATATAGCTACGGCGTCCACCATAAGAGGAGTGGCACTTACTAGTAAGTAGATTACGGCTTAATATGAATTTATTTGCTTATTTTCGACGTTTAATAAGGAAAGATAACATCTAGTACTGACATTACTGGACAGAAAAAAGTGACTAATGTCGCATTTTGATTTCTTTGCACAATGCATGTACCTCTCAACACGCAACAAAAAAAACTGCTATCTCAAGCACCTGATTTGATTTAATGGCAGTGTTATGCACTTTAGATTTTTACAATGTAGAATTTCTTAAATTGGCGATGCGTGAAAATCGCATAGGCTTAATTATGCCTGCTTCCGATTTTTTTTCTTTAAATAATTGCGCTATCGGCTACAGTCATTCATGGTTTATAAGATGTGTGTCGCTGAATGCTGAAATCGTATCATTTTTAAAACCTATGGACAAATTCTCTCAACCCTGTAACTCCCAAGAGTGATCAAGATAGAAATTCTCCTTCCAATATCAATACAATATCAAGCAAACAAGTAGAGAGATATAAAAAAAACAAATTCTCCCAACTTAGGTCCTAAGAATGGTATGGCAGATAGAGAGAAAATTACTAATGAGATCTTGGGAGTGAAACAGTTAACAGTTTCTTTGGATGCATTTCTTTGTTCACTGTTCTTGACCTCCAGGTGCCAGTAATTTGAATAGTGGATAATGCTATCCACTGGATAAATCCCTATCTGTTGTACAGTGCAGTACATTTCGTTCACATTTCTCTGCTGGATAGTGATATATCCATTGGATAGAGTTATCCGCCCATCAAATAGCCCATTTCCGATTTACCCTTGGCCTCATTTTCAAAATGAGTCCTGGTGGTCATCTTTTCATATGATTATGAGTTTTCATTCACATGCAAATTAAACTCATTTTCGCAAGAATGGTTGAGCACCAGGCCTTGTTTTGAACAAGAGGCCAAGGGTAATTTGGAAATGGGCTATTATCTGATCCTGGTCATTAGTAATGTTCTGATTTTTCTCCACCTGCCTGCTTGTCATTGTATTACAACTGTAAGGATTATTTGTATACAGATCATCTCTGGCTGGTGAAGAGTTAACTGGGGAGCCTGCACTGTAATCTGATACTGCATTCTTAAAGACTAGTATGTTCTTTTCAGGCAAAGGGAACTAGGAAATAATGTAAATGTATTTGTCTTTTCAACTCTCAATGAATAAAAGAAAAAGAGAATTAAGATATATCCCTGATGCTGAAATTTTCAGTTTGAACCACTCTATATTTAAAGTGTTTTATGACATTTTTTAAGCCATTGAAATGACTTTGATGTACAGTTCTTTTTCTTTTTGTGATTTCAGGGTTACCATTTTATGATCCATCCAAGGACTTCACCTGTTTGGATAAATCTGTGACTGTTCCATTTAGTAGTGTAAATGATGATTTTTGTGACTGTGCTGATGGGACAGATGAACCAGGTCTGTGCAACTGTCTATACTAATTCCAGCGTGAACTAGAAATGTCCTGTGTACTAAGGGGTCTAGAATGAAACAGTTGCAAAATTTCTCATCTCTCACTGCTATGATATTGGAAGGTTTAACTCCCAAACCTAAATTTGTAATATTACATTTAGGTTGATTTGTTGTTGTGTTTGAGTTTGTCATTGCTTTGAGAGTTTTTTCCCATCCCAAAATACCCCAAACCAACTTAGAACAACACTATATATCAAATTTTCCTTGTAACTCACTGTTGGTTTACAGCAATACATTTTGTAACAAATCAATTTTTTATTACTCTGCTGTTTCATAATTTTAAGGCACATCAGCTTGCACTAATGGAAAATTTCACTGTACAAATGCTGGCTTCAGACCCTTAAACATTCCATCTTCCAGAGTCAATGATGAATTATGTGGTATGTTGCTATCCTCTTTCTAAATAAATGGGCACTTTTGATGGTTAGCCAACATTTTTTTTTAATAATGCTCTATTATGACCATAATGCAAGGCTCGAAATTAAAAAAATTCCAAGTCGCCTTTTGGCAACTATCAGAGAAAAAAATGGTCGCCAAGTGCAAAAATGCAGTTGCCAGATAGTACAAGAACAGAAATCAGATGAGAGCCTAATTCAATTGGCATTCTTGTTCGCCTTCTGGTGGATTGTGGCTGCAATTGTGGGGTAGACCGAAATGCTCGATCTTGAATGACTTAAAACATGAAAACACAAAAGAAGAAACTCCAAAAGACTTTAGCATGACAATCTTACCTTAAGCAGTCAGCAAAAAAAGTAATGAGAACATTTCAGGGCTACTTTAGCAAGGAGAATATGTCACATCGCACGCAAGAAATCGTACAAAGACATCAAACATTTATCAAACATGGCGGAGAGGCATTTAGTACCAGACCTCCTGTTCTCAATGGATTAATTTTAAATTCAGAAGCTTTTCAACAAAATATTGCTCCTGCGATCACCATGAAGAAGCCACTGTAATGTGTCGTCTCGGAAGATACAATTTGAAAGCCATTTCAAGTTTTAGCTTAAAGATAAACAGACTTAATTTGCATTTCCTTCGGCAGAAAAGCAGAAACGCATAAACGAGACTTAAGAAATTTTTCTCATCTACAATCTTTTATTTATCAGAGGAAGTTAGTTTAGTCACCAAAGTGGCGACTAAACTCGAACTTTTAGTCGCCAAGTTAAATGATTTAGTCCCATTGGCGACCATATCGGTCGCAATTTCGAGCCCCTGTAATGAATATCAAGACTAAACTTCCAAATTGTATTTCAGACTGTTGTGATGGTAGTGATGAATATGATGGTACTGTGACCTGTCCAAATACTTGCAAGTAAGCACACTCAAAAAATTTTCTTGTCACTGTTATGCAGGGCTGTGCTCTAGCAGCACCTAGTGGCCCTTGGCGCCTTAGTTTTGCTCTTGGGCGACTCAGGAATCCTATTTTTTTTTTTATAAAAAGCATAATGCTGGTCACCCTGGATTTCACAGTTTAAGAGCACTGGGCTCCCTTCAATTTTTGTTAGAGCACAGCCTTGTGTTATTTGTGATCTGTATTTGTTCAAGAGAGGTCCGTGGTGTTAGAGGTCAAGGTCAAGGTCAAGGTCAGGGTCAGGTGATTTTGCAGTATGAAAATCCTGATAAGCTTTTGCTAGCTTGCAAGTAGTGTGGCCCTCATCATAAGAACTGTGGTGCCCGTGTTTGGTTGCAAGGTAGTTAAAAGCAAAGGCCCTAATCCTTACCACCCTAACATCAGCATGCATATTCTCCATACTGTTCTCTATACATTTCCTAAGGTGCTGACAAAGAGAATTTGTTTTACAATCAAGAGCTTTTTAAGTTAATGGTCTTTTTCCTTATTCTCACAGCCTTGCTGTGTGATTCAGGGGTGATATTTTGAGGCAAAATTAGATGCTGAAGTCAAAAAAGGTTGAGCAAAATGAGTCGAGGATCTGGTACAAGTAAAGAGGCACCAGATCCCTTGCAGACCTTTAGCCAGCTGGCTTTGCTTAAGGCCTTGCCTTATGTAGGCAAAGAAACACTTGTGCAACAGTGCTAATGATGAGGCCTGCCCCCAGACTGGGCTTTTGTAATGAAGCTCATGACATAACTAAAAGTAGTTTCTATATATAAACTTTAACTGGAGATAAGTTGTACCCTTTCTCTGTGAATCGCACTCAGTTTGCTAAACATTGACCATTGCTGACTTGAGCCGAGAAGAGAAAGGAGAGCAAGATGCCTGTTACCAATTCATTCAGTGCTGAATTTGTTGCCTGGGTGAAAGTTTGCATGGCAACATTTTATAACCTAAGGATTCAGGTTTTCTTTTTGTTAGTCTGTTTGTGTACCTCCTCTTTTCAGGTCTGCAGTCTCTCTTTATGTTTTCTGTAACTCTGAAGTAACATATTGGCTAGAATGGTGTGCAAATTTTGTCTATGAAAGGCACATGTATTTGTGACATCTTTTAGGGAACTTTATAAAGAGTTGTACCAAAAACAGAGAGAAGAAGCTGAACTGGCAAAGCAGGTTAGTGGATCAAAATCTAGAGTATCTGAATATCTGTCATATACTTGTGTGAGCACTTTTCATTCAGATTCCTTTACAAGAAAGATGAACCCTCTGAAATTTGCCTTGCTCCCAACATGTGGCTTGGTGGGTCAGTTGATAGAAGTGTCCAATTAGTACCTGGGAGATACCCTGTATGGATTTGAATCCTGTCAAAGCCTGAATTTTCAAGCTTCTTCCCTGCAATTGCTTAAATTGCAGTCCATCTGCAATTTGGATCATTTCTTTACTTGATGATATATGCTTTTCTTATCTTTTCTTTGCCTGCCATTTATGAAGTTTGATTTTCTTTTTAAGGGGCTTGCTATAAAACAAGATTACAGTCAGCAAGGTCAGGGAAAGAAAGAGGAAAGAAAGGTATGGTTACACCACTTGTGAACCCTTCAACCCCCCAAGAGTGATAAGCATCTGAATTCTCCCAACAGCATCACCCCTGAATCAAACACTTAAAGTCATGAGAATTAAGGAAATTATTATGAGGTCCAGAAACTCTGAATTATTAAACAAATTCTCCTCATAAGTACCCCAGGAAACATATAGAGAACAGTACAAAGAACTTGTAGGTTGTGAAGGGTTAAAATGTTCTGGTAACAAAGTATTTTTATGAAATTTCACTTACACTCGGTATTTATTTAAAATTTGAAAAAAATCAGATGAAGAAAAGGCACCAAAACATCCAAACTAAATTCTGAAATTTCACTTACACTCTGTATTTTATTACACAGCAAAAGCTTGAAGAATTGAAAAAAGAGCTGGAGGAGAAGAAAGCTATTGTTGAAAACTTGAAAGGTAATGACATATTTAAAAAGCTACTTTTTGTCGTTTTATGTGACAGAGGTGAAGTTGTAAATGCATTTTTTTGTGATGGCAGCTAAAAAAGAGGAAGTTGAAGCAGTTGAAAAGGAAGCTAAGGATAAACATGAAAAGGAGTGGGAAGGTGAGGGACAGTATGAGGTGGCATTCATGACATAAATACTGCAATAGTGTAAAATGTTTGTGTTTTGCTTAAAGAGATGCAGTGATCTTAAAATGTGCCGATCAACTCAAAGCAGGGACATTTAAACACCATTCAAGGCTGTGTTCTAAGAAAAATTGAAGGGATCCTAGTACTCTGAAACTGTGAAATCCAGCATGCCCAGCATAATTATTTTTTTAATCAAAAAACTCGGATTTCTGAGTTGCCCAAGAGCAAAGGGGCCTGGGACCACCAAGCCACTGGCTGCGGCTAGACCACAGCCCTGCTATTTTTGCCTTGTGGGATGGAATGTTAACAAACCAATCTATAAATGTTCAAATGCCTGAATTGATTGCCTCATAATCAGCATCGTATTTGTCTGGTGTTTTCGTTTTTAGAAACCAAAGCAAAAATTGTGGCAGAAAGAGATAAAACATCCGCTGAGACTTCATTCAAAGCTCTGGATACAGATGAGGATGGACGGTAATTCACTTTTATCATCTCCCACTTGTAATTTCCCTCCTTGTATTTTAATTTTTTTTATCAAATTGAAGAGAATAATTCAGCACAAATTAATTGTTTACATGAAATCTAAGTGGAATTTCTTTCTTGTAGAGTGACAACACAAGAGGTTATTAACACTGATCTTCTGGATAAAAAGTATAATGAAGAAGAGGCCAGGGTAATGCACAGTTAATGCAATATGTTGAAACAAGAAAAATTTAGTTTGGATGTTTTGGTGCCTTTTCTTTATCTGATTATTTTCAAATTTTAATTAAATACCGGTATCGATATTTTTTCAGGAGTTGCTAGGAGGATATGAGGAATCAGATTTTGAAGGGTTTTTTTCTGCATTATGGAGCACTTTCAAGGAAAAACTTGGTGCCAAGCAGGTATTGCTATCATAGCTTTTGTTAAGGGTATGTAGAGACTTTTTGCTTTTGGGAGAAACGTGGAGAATGTTTGTGAAATTTTATAACTATGTAACATAGATTTCTCTTTAAATCCCAACCTTGAGACAAAACAGAACTTAATACATTCCTACATAATGATGAAAACATCGCTAGTAATTTTTTTATAATTTCTTTAATGTCCTTGTTCTGTGATTTTAGCCCCAGCCACCACCAGTAGATGGATCAGTAACAACTGAGGGAGAAGATAAACCAACAGAAGGTTTGGTTTGAAATTTGTAATGGATGTCGTTTTATGTGACCAATATAGACAAAAGAGCGTGAAAATCAGAGTATAGAGTAATTTGGATATATCAACAAAGTTGAAATGGTAAATTGGCCACCGTAACGATTACAAAAGCTGACGTTTCGAGCGTTAGCCCTTCGTCGGAGCGAATAGAGAAATTATGGGTTGTGTGTGCTTTTAAAGGAAGAAAATGGAGCTACGTTATTGGTGGGAAAAGTAGAGTAAAGAGTACTTTTCAATTGACTGTCGAAAGTGATCAAGGATTGTACTGGTCTTACTTTACTTCCCTTTGGGATTGATCGAAAAAAAATTGCTCCATCCTCCTCAACAATCAGTTGCAAAACTGAAACCGATCGCAACTTGGCTCTCGTGTTTTCCCGCGCTTGAGGCAGTTTGCTTGTTTCCACCTAAGGGAAGATAGTACAGCGTATTCCTAGGTAATCAGAACATCCAGAAAATCACTAGGAGCCAATGAGAACTTGCATTTAAAGCGTGGGAAAACGCCAATGACCAAGATGCAGTTGGTTGTAGCTTTGCATCTGATTGGTTGAGAGGGGTTGGCGCATCTTTTCTGAGCCAATCAGACAGGGAGATAATGCAAAACCAAAGCAGTCCATGAGTCATTTCGAATCTTTTGAAAATTGCTCCATTGGTTCCTTCTGACATTTTCCTTCTCCCTGGTTAGCCATCGTTACTACTTGAGTTTTGGTTTTACGGCACTAAGTCGAACAGGGCTCTAAACATGACCTATCCTTATCCAGCAGGTGATGTACTCGAGTCTCCTCCCCCTCCTCCTCCAGTTGATGAAAATTTTGATGATGAAGATCTTCCTGACGTTCCCGGTGAAGAAGATGACGAGGATGAAGACGAAGATGATGATGATGAAAGAGACGAACACGTGGACGAAACCAAACAGGAGGCCGAGAAGAAAATACCTGAACAAAACCCAGAGGGTGCGTTAACCACTTAACTCTATAACACCCACAAGTGATCGACTTGTAACTTCTCCCTACGATATCCCTACATTGTCTACCAAACAGGTAATGAGAATACACAAACTTATCAGGTAGAAGTTGTTATCTTAATGTTACATAAATTCTCGAAACTAATTTACAAGCAAATATGTAGCAGCTAGGGGGGAGAATTCGTAATTAATCTTGGGAGTTACAGAGTTTAGAATATACAATGACTGCAATCTTATTAGCGCGCCTTTTGAAAAATTTTTTTACGAGGGCCGCAAGCGATGGCGCGAGCAAGTTTTCTGATTGTAGAATTCCGTTGTTTTTCAACTCACTAACTTGTCAATAACTTTGCAGATAGCAAAGATGATGATTTAAAGATGCCTGACTATGACGAGGAAACAAAAGCAAAAATTTCTGGTAAGTGGAAGGTTTATTGGTGCTTAAACATTGGTTACATTGTTGTTTGCAGTGTGCTTTCTGCTCTCGAACTCGTTTTAGTCTGACCTCTCGTCTCCGATCTTCGCGATCTTCCTCCCCGTGAAGAGGCTACGTTCTTCGGAAGAGGTTCGTGGGCTCATACATCCCGGCCAGTGGCTGCTCATAGAGCTTTGGTGTGAACCAAGCCTTTTTGGTTGACGCTAACAGTCTTCCGCTGTGGTATCTTTGCCAGGTCGAATTTTTTTTTTCTAGTGCCTTTTTTCCCTTCATTTCTTTTTTCTCCATATTTTAGCTGCTGATGATGCTAGAAAGGAGTTTAATGAGGCAGAAACAGCTTCAAACGACGCAGAAAGAGAAATCAGGTTTGAAGATTCTTAAAGAAGCTGTTCGTTCGGTTGCTCGCTCGCTCGTCCGTTAGTTCGTTACTTTCTCCGTTTATTTTTTTAACTTTCTCGTCATACCGTAGCTGTTTATGCATTCATCGAGTTGTCATATTTTTCCCCCATTTTAGCGACCTTGAACGAACGTTAAACCTGAACCTTGGTCAGCAAGAAGAGTTTTCACCCCTTCAGGGACAATGTTTTGAATACACCGACAGAGAGTAAGTAATACAATGCCAGACTAAAAACATACGAAGTCCCTCCGGAATTTAGGGGATCATGTTCGGTGCATGGGGGGATAAGCTAGGTGCAGGGTGTCTGTTTTGCCCTTCTAGTATGCAACAGACCTGAGCCGAGTCCAAGACTTAAGTAGCACTTTTAAGAAATTATTTGATTGTTAATTAAAATAATGGGGCAAGTTCTAAAGAACCTGTGGTGCTGTGTAGATGGGAGTAACAAGGTAATTGGATTTTTCAACTGAGTCGATAAAGTAAATTGGCCACCGTAAAAAGTTTCAACGCTGACGTTTCGAGCGTTAGCCCTTCGTCAGAGTATTGTATTGTTGGTGGTGGTGTTTTTTTTTTTGTTTTTGTTTTTTTTTTTCTATTTTTTTTTCTGTTTTTTGTTTGTTTGTTTTTTTATTTCTGCATGGAAAGTAGATTATTTCAGCGTGAAAATCCTGTTTATGCTAGTGTGTGTGTTCACAATTGTTAGGTATGTGTACAAGCTGTGTCCATTTGACAGAGCTTCACAACAGCCCAAAGGTGGAGGCTCAGAGACTTCTTTGGGGTGAGTTCACTGGGAGCCGTTGAACCCAGGCCAAAATGGTGTCTGTTGAATGCTTTCAACCCTCTTACATCTTCCCAAACGAGAAGAAAAACTTGTCATTTATTAAACAAGAATTAAAACTTGTCATTTATCAAACAAACCATTCTTTTTATTAAGTGTTTGTGAAGCTAAATAACGAATGCATGAACAGTTTATAGAGTTATTACCAGTGATCAAAGATGTGAAATTCACTCGTGGTCGTACCATTCGCAGAACGCACAATATGCTGCCCAAAAGCGTGATTACGTGGAGAAAAATTCTCTTCTGGGTTTATCAATCACCCCCTTGTATTCAGTTATTGTTAAAGAAGGAAAAAAACGTTTAGGGCCATCATTGAAACCTTATGAATAATTGGAACTAAGTTAATCTGAAAGTCGCAGATCTGGTAACCTTGTAATTTTGAGGTGAATCTTTTGTAGGACATGGGGAGAATGGACTGGAGACCCGAATAAGTACAGTCGTATGAAATACTCTGGAGGACAGAGCTGTTGGAACGGACCTAGCAGATCAGCCGAGGTGAGTAAAGATTTGCGTTAAATGTCACCTTCAAAGTTTACGAACTAGTCTTAGACGCTTTTCTAGAGGACGTGGTGAAACCGAAGCCAAGTAACCAAAACGACCAGTCAGAACGAATGAAATATCCCAAGGAGCCAATGAGAACTCAAGTTGAGACGAGTAAACTGTCAGAAGCGCGGGAAAACGCGAGTAACCAATCGTGCTTGGTTTTAGTTTTGCATCTTAGTTGAGCCGGTGGCGTGATTTTTTTTACCAATCACATTGCGTACTAAACTAATGTAGTATTGTAGTCCATACTTGATAGAAAATTCCTCAAATGCTGTCCTTTTATTGTCGTACCATCGTTTACCCGTCTTCTACAAGCAATTGTTTAGAGAGAGTATTCAATACTTTTTTGCGACTCAGTCCCTCTTAAAACCTAACCAAAGGGATCAAAAAATGATTACGTTTTCCTGATAATTTCCTTTACCCATGGAAGAGTTTCAACGAGACTCGAACTCATAACCTGCAAAATTCAAGAACAAAGTGAACTTCCTTATGACACAAGGTCTAGCGAACCCGGCGAATATGTTTTAGTTATACAGAGAAATGTTCCCTTTTCATTGCAGATAATCCTTCGTTGTGGCTCAGCCAACGAGCTCGTACAAGTATCAGAGCCGAGCAGATGTGAATATCTCATGGAATTTAAAACTCCCGCAGCTTGTCAAGACATTGATATAGAGGGCGCTCATGCGCATGAACATGGCGGAGAACTGTAATCTGAAAGGACTTATTTGTACAGAATTTTCTACCAGAAACGAAACAAATATTGATACTGTAAATTCTGAAAACTCTGATTTTTTCATAATTACCAGAACTCAAGTTCTTGCAGGTCTTAAAGGGTGTTAACTGATCAGATATAAGCGGTAACTGACTTCTCCCAGCTGGTGCAAAAAAAAAGAAAGTAGAGACCTTAAAGGAGAACAGTGGTGCTAGGATCATACAAACTCCAGATTCTCCCCATTGTTGGTATAAGAAATGTGTGGATAAGTGCAGTGAGATTCTATATGTCGATAACAGGTCATGATCTTTCAATTACAAAAACACAAGTTAAAACAGGCGTGGTGAGATATTTGATACATGGATACCTCACGAGTTAGGAAATGATGAAGTTACTTGCACCAAATCAGGAACTGCAACTAAATCTCAAGCTGGAATGTCAGACCTCAATTGGCATGCGAATTCGCCTTGCTTTGTAGTTTTAATTTTAATAAAAACGATTCCCTTTGTTTGAAATAATGATTTAAAATGGAGTGATTTTGTATTGCTTTTTTACGACATAAATGGCCACCTTTGGGGCGGTTAAGAAACGTTTCTGGTCGAAGCAGGGTAAAGTTTACTGGGGGATTCATTGTTTATATTTGTTTCACAAATCAGCGTCAATTGAAATGAAAGGCAGAGCCAGGAAAGATTGCTATGGGTTAAGTGGGTTGCGCGGTGTTTGTACGTCTTTTTCCAAGCTCTTAGAGTCAATCCCTCTCCCGTCAGTCTTGTGAATGAGTCTGTATACCCCCTCCCCGTGGTGTTAGAGCTTTATAATGAGGCCAACGCGTGAGTCCCATGTTCGTTTCAGTCTCTTCTCAAGCCATTTTTACTCCTAAATTGTCAGCGGTTGCAATTTTACTTTCAACATGGCGGCTAAACTTGCAGATTTTTGCGATCGCACATTTGAGAGAGAAATCGAGTGTAAAGAAGGAATACTTAAGATAAAGCAAGCTGAAGTAGGTGACGAAAGCTGTGTTGTATGGGATGCTGCCCTAGTTCTCGCGAAATATCTACAAACAGAGCACTTTTGTCCCAAGGAACACCTCGTGAATAAGCGAGTTGTCGAACTTGGTGGCGGCACTGGTGTTGTTGGACTAATAGCTGCCTCGTGCGGGTAATATACAACTTCATTGTAATTAAAAATGGTTATACCTTTTTTATAAGTATCACATCTTTACTTTTTCTTCACGACACCCGTTCATTATCCGATGCCTTTGTCCGGCCAACTCTATGTGATGGAAGGGTATGGAACATAATTTGCTTGCCCTCCATTGCTTGCCTTGAATGTGTATGCATCTCAAAGTAGAGGTATCCACACTAAAGTTGGCTCCACTTAAAGCAGTTATCCAACTTAGAGAGGTATCCATGTTGTGGAAAGGTCCACTCACGATAGGTGGGCACCATAGGTGTATTTCCAAGCTTTAAAAAGGTGTGTACTTTGGACAAATGTCCGTCTTTGAAAGTTGTCCACCTAGAAGGGCTTGCTACCCTCAGAGAGTTGTCCACCTAAGGGGGATTTCTAGCTTGGAAAGTTGTCCATGTATGAAAAATGACTGTCTACTTATTTAAACTAGTTTTCAACATGAGAGCTTTGCAATTTTTAACTGAGTGTGTCTCATGTGTTTTCCCCTTGAGGAGTGTTGTTTGTTTTAGTAACATATGTATTCAAAAAGTAAGTTGTGTAGAAGTATATGGTTTTACGTCAAATTATTTAATTTGCAGTGCACATGTGTGTTGTACAGACTTGCTTGAGGTTGTTCCTCTTATTGAACTGAACAAAACCACTAACCAGCATATGATCACTGGAACATTCACAGCTGCCACCTTAAAATGGTAAGAGGCCTTTTTATCAACCCTGTTCCTTTCCATTTCATCATGCATTTCTACATGGCAGGATGTTTGTGAAATTTGTCATTTTAATTCTGATGTTGCTCAAGACTGCAAGCAGGTTTTTGTTGGCCCTGCTGCCCAAGCATCTCGCAGGTTTCTTACAAAGTTCCCAGGGGTCAAGCTGGCTGGCTTTGATCTTCACCTTGATGTCTATAAGGGATCTGGCAAAAGAAATGAACCAGACAGATCGTATACCTTCCACAGGCTTCACAAGAAGCCTGCAAGATGCTCATAAAGCAGGCCCTTAAAACTCTGCCTTATGTCTGTTTCTCACGTCTGGAAACTTAGGGGTCAAGATGTGTCAGCATTTCAACCCTACCCAGATCTTGTCTTAGTCGCTGATTGCATTTACTATGAAGAGGTTAGAAAACTTTTGTTTAACTATGTATTCTCTTGCTAATGCCCTTAACCCACCCATGTGATCTTTTTGGCTCCTTGCTCTTATCCCTTTACACTCTAACATTGATATGGATATTCTCCATACTGTGCTCTTTACATTTCCTAAGGTGCTAACAAGGAGAATTTGTTTAACAATCAAGAGCTTGTGTAGTTTGTGATCATTTCCTGTATTCTCCTGACCTTAATGTTTGATTCAGGGCTGATATTGTAAGGAGAAATTAGATGCTAGTCACTCAGAGGGTGTAACGATATCACCCGGACGGACATGTAATAAACCAGATTTAACTATAAAAAGAAACTACAATTTAGTCAGCCGCCATGACACCTAGAAAGCATGGCTCACACAACTATCCATGATCCTTTACATATTTACAATGTCCAAGAACGTCCGTTAACACAACTTCTGGTAAGCAATACTATCAAAACATCACAGAGGGGTCATAAGGCAATGGAGGCAATTTGTCCAAATAGTACAGTGGAATGTACTAGGGTTGTTTTCTTGTTTTATTCAACAAGAGAAGTTTTTTAAAGGTGTTCAGGTCTTAAATAAAACACATCTCTTGTCTGTACAAGAATATGTATGGAAGTAAAATCTTATCCTACAATAGGAATGAAATTGAAAGCAGTGCATCTTGCAGTCAGAAGTGAAATACTGACTTTGTGGAGGCATAAGCCAGATTCGGATCTCAGGGAGACAGAGACTTACAAAAAAATTCTCAAATACCTTCCTCAACTTCATATCCTGAGCTCTCCTCTCCAAGTTTAACCCTTTTTTCCACGTTTGTAAATTATAAATAGCCAACTGGTTTGCCTCTGGCCAGTTGGGATGCTTAACAATTTATGTTCAATTTGAATTATTTATTTCTGTTGTTTATTGTGGGCCTCCTGGAAAGTAGCTTTTTGCTAAGTGTGGTGCCACATTAAATAAAACTTGATGAAATAGATACATATATCTTATTAGACATTTTGTTGTGAATTATCACTGAGTATTTTTACAAGTTGTGCCGTGTTGTGACAAGCCTGTAGGGCGAGTCAAGATACAAAGAACAAGTAAAAATACTCAGCGATACTACACAACAAAACATGTAATAAGAGATTTTATTATCCAATGTGCCAAATTGTTATTTCAGTGTGGGTGAATTTTGCAGATATTTTTGCAGTACAAATATCACATGATATTTGTACTTGTCTCACACATTATTTGTACTCTACTAAGCACAGTTGGATGATAACAGCAAATGGTGGCAGAAACTTGACAGAATGCTTCATTGATGGGTCTCCTATGATTGAATCCTCCATCACACCTGCCAGTCTGTGAAACTGTATGTCTTGATGAGTCTGATTGTTTTGAATATTTTATGTGTTATTAGTCTTTAGAACCCCTGGTGTCAACACTTTGTGATCTGAGCAATGAGAACACAACTGTTTTGATAAGCTATGAAGAGAGAGCAATGGGTAAGAAGCCTCAGCTGGAGAAAAAATTCCATCAGGTGAGAAACTTCAGTTCAAGGGGTGTGGGGTATGAAGCCCCCAAAATAATTAACAAATGGTAAACACCACAGCGTACACTATTGAGTTATGGATGCACGCGGGAGGTTGCTAAGCACGAAAGAAGCGTAAGAGTCGCTCGAGGCATAGCCGAGAGCGACTCTAGCTTCTTGAGTGCTTAGCAAACCTCCCAAGTGCATCCATAACTCAATAGTGTACGCTGTGGTGTTTACCATTTGTTTTATAACATAACATTGATACATTGTAGCGAAAGAGTTCCCTTTTATTCAACAAATCTTACGCGACCAGAAAAAACAAGCGCGCGCGGAAAAATAGTCTTTACATTTGCTCATGTCAGCAGCGTACACCCATGGGCAAATGGGGGACGCTAAATTGACCAATCAGAGCGCGCGCTTTACTTTGGTTACGTTATAATGTCCATTGCACTTCTCCTTCTGTTTTGCTAAGGGAATACACAAAACTTTGTAAGGAAATCTAGCAGCCCATCAGAAGAAGCTGAGAACTCTAATAAGTTGCTACTGTTGAGTTCCAAAAGTAAAGGCCTGTGCCTTGAGATAGCCTGCAAAACAGGCGTCAGTTTTCGTGTATAAGGCGAATGTATGCGAACGCGAGGAAAGCGCGAAGGGCGAATCGCGCGCTAAGGGCAAAACACGCGCGAGGGGTGATACACGGTAGGGAGAGGAGCGCAGCTTTTTCTCCTTTTCTTTTCGCCCTCCCTCTCGCCCGTGTCTCGTTGCTCGCGCATGTTCAGCCCTCGCACGTGTCTCGCTCCTCACGCATGTTCAGCCCTCGCACGTGTCTCGCTCCTCACGCATGTTCAGCCCTCGCACGTGTCTCGCTCCTCACGCATGTTCAGCCCTCGCACGTGTCTCGCTCCTCACGCATGTTCAGCCCTCGCACGTGTCTCGCTCCTCGCGCATGTTCAGCCCTCGCACGTGTCTCGCTCCTCACGCATGTTCAGCCCTCGCACGTGTCTCGCTCCTCCCGCATGTTCAGCCCTCGCACGTGTCTCGCTCCTCACGCTTGCTTTGCACTTGCCTCCGCTCACCTAAAAAGCACAGAGAAATGACGCTTGTTCTGCAAGTTAACCTGAGAGCAATGGCCAGTCAAATTATAATTCCTTTCTTATTTTCTTCTTCTCAGCTTGTTAAAGAACATTTCGTAGTGGAAGAAATTCCAGGAGAACAACAAGACCCGGTTTATCACAGCCCTGATATTCACCTTCTAAAGCTTAAACGAATAGTTTAAGGTGTGTGCAGTGATGATACGTGGGACTCGGTGCTTAGCAAGGTCTTAAGTCGGTTGGAGAAGAATTCAGTCCCTGTACTGCCTCCTGAAGCCGAACAGGACGACAGCGTGTTTCTATGCACTCGTGAACCTCCCCGGCTCGAATACTGAGGCCTTCTTTGATAGTCCTTCGTCGTTTGAAAGAATGAAACCCGCCTTTCTTGGGCATGACAGTGGACTCGAAAAACAGCGCAAAGAAAACGTGTTCCCTGAAATTCGACCATTTGGAATTACCTAATATATCGGCATCAACGCTACGCAACGGGAACACCTGCAAGTATTTGAAAAGGTGTGCGCGATTTAAGAGTTAACACCGGCTTGCAAATTTACATCCTTGCCTGGAAAAGTCGTACAGTTACAGAAGAGTTCGTTTGAATCGTCTCAAAGTCGCAAAATTGGAAAAAGGTTTGGAAATTTTGTGTCAAGCTTGAGACACTGAGATATCTGTTACTTCTAGAATTTTTCGAAGTCTTGGAGTAGTAAATGAAGAAAGTCTTGCAAATGTTTGTCCCAACTTCTACATCAACCACGAATTTAGTCGACAAAGCTCCAGATCGGCGAGAAATATTTCAGCGGCATTTATGCTCCTTTTGTAAGTGAAAATGCGCTACATCACTCCACTTCTGAGTGGCCCTACATACACTACTTAGTCCTCTTTTAACATTATAGATATTTCTTGTAAAATATTGCAACAAAAATTGAAACACTGGTGTCGAAGCTTGAATTTTTTTTCTCTCAGAGAAGAAGCTGTGTAGTTTTAGTTGACCAGAAGCCAATGGCTTTCCTGTCAATGCGCTTTTAGAGTTGTAACGTGTAAATGTCGTCCAATTAGTCGTCCTTTTCTCATCTGTACCAAAATTAAACCAGCCTAAAGAACAACTATTGCTTTTGTGATTAAATAAAGCGCGTAAAGATCAAGTCTTCTTGTCGTCTCCTTGGTGATGAAACTCTCCCCTTTGTAACGGTTATGTGACGTTTTGCGCATGTCAGGCACGCGTCTCAGCTCAGTGCCGTTTTACGCAAGTAAGACGCGCGCGCCTGAAGTAGGGAGCGCGCGTAATTCAATAAAAGGACTTTGAGAGTCACGTAAGTTCAGTGGTACATACATACATCACCTTTATTTCACCTCTGATTTACAAGAGTAGCTATATAGCTAATTTCTCCGAGAAAGAGAAAGAAAATTAAGTAAATAGAATAAATGAAAACAAATAGTGTCGTATATTATATACAGTACATTACACTACTATTTACATAAGTAACAATTACATTTATGTTCGAAGGAAATTTAATGTTCGAAAGAAATTTGACAATTTACTTTGGTTCTGAACCTGGGAAAGCGAAGCGAAGGGTTAACGCTCGAAACGTCAGCTTTCTAACTCTACGGTGGCCAATTTACAATTTCAACTTAGCTGATATTACCAAATTACCTGGTATGTAATCCTAATTCGTCTAGTAGTAATAGTAGTAATCAAAGTTTAATGTCTTTACGTGGGGCATTGTTACCCATATTGCCCGAGCCAGAGGCTCATGTCAGGAACGCAAGACAACAACCCACCCATCACACCCCAGGGGAGGACATCCATCACACGGTAATCTCGTGCGTGGGAAATTAACGTCTCCTACCCCTAACCCTGCAGGAGACGGGACCTCCATTTTTTCGTCCCTATCCGAGAAGAAGAATATCTAAACCATTTCTTGATGTTATAGAAAGGCAGCATATTCTTCTCAATTATTTTAAGACCTTGAGTGTTGTTCCGGCCGGGGTTCGAAACCTCGACCTCCCGTCTACCATAAGATCTCCTCTTACTGCAATCTGATTCCTAGTTCTCTTTATCCAGTGGAGCCTCAGATTTGGATGACGTTTCAAAAAGAAACACTTGTTAGAGACCATTGTCTGAAATGTTATGGATGGACGGTATGGTACCAACATTATACAGCATTCATGAATGTTACATGCCACCGCTGTTTGATTGCGGGCGTAATTTTTCTTACAAATGTAAATTTTTGTGTCTGCTGAGAGAGGATTTTGAGCGGAAAATCTGAAATAGAGAACCGAATGAGCCACTCGATCACCTCAAATCCCTACTCTTAAGGTCGTACATTTGCGTGAAACTGAAAACAACTGCTGCAATGGACAAGTTCAGTAAACTTGTAGTGGGGATAAAAGTCGACATTCAACGGACTGATGGTAGGCTAGGTGTAGTAACCAAAGTGTTGTGTACAGTTGACGACAACTTTTTAGCCTTGACAAAGACTCAACCTATGTTGACTTATTTATACATCTTCGTTTTCTCTTGTAATTAATCTTCCGTAACGATTTTTGATTCTTTTAGAGTTTACTTTCAATATTTAGATACCCGCGGGCGGGTTTATAATTTTAGTACCCTTGTGTGATCGATCGCGTTTATTTGTCAACGGCTAACCAGTCTTCATATACTGTGTGTTATCAACTCAAACTATAAACTTTTTCCCATAGTAACGCATCTTTTCTAAATAATAATTTACCTACAGGATTTACTCTCTTAATCAAAGATCTGCCTCCTTATACTATGTTAATTTTTATGATGACGTTTAGGACTAAATACGGTTGCCCAGGTGTACATTTTAACCAAAATATCAATGAGAGAGGTGTTCATCGATTATTTACCTTTGCAATAATTAAAATATTATGATTACTGATTGAAACAACGCTTCCGCCGACTGATAGCATTATGGTCAATGTACTCCCCCGGTGTTTTCCAAGAATATAAGTATTTGATCAATTTGTGTGTCGATTTGGGCTGGCTTTGTCAAAGTGTCGAACTGGCGAGCGTGTAGGATATAGCTTATATTTAACAATTATTCATCAAAGGCGAGGTGAATATCGTCAAATAATCCCCGAGACGAAGTCGAGAGGATTATTCGACAATATGCACCGAATCTGAGGCGAATAATTATCTTAGTATAATTTTAGAACTGAACAACAGAGAAATTTCTAAAATCATAACATTTTAGTAATTTTTATGGCAAGAGTACCATTTTACCCCATACATTAATTATGCATTCAGACTAGCAGACTTTGTTTTTAAAGTTTTTTCGTGAAAGACAAAGAAGTGGAATGCATAATTAGTGTATGGGGTTATATGGTACTCTTTCCATTTTTATTAACATTTTATGTTAACATATTTTATATAAACTGCATGGAGCAGTTTATATAGCATCATATAAGGAACCGCTCGACCAATCAGACTGCTGGAAACTCTTTGCTCAGCTCTGAAATTATGCTAAAAACATTTATAATAGTTGATTTAAAGGTAAAAAACTAAGTCTATTACCCCGGTTTTTTTTTTTTTTTTGTTTCTTTGTAAAGTTTCTATGGGTCAAAAATTCTCAATCATTTTAAAAGACGTAGGTATATGTTACCTGGTCAGCGTGTTTTGCCTTATATATCTAGGAGAAATATATTGTTTTTGATCTGGAGATTCCGATTTTGATACACACTGTTGGAATTTTTCTCGGTAGTAAATTCATTAAATGATAAGAATAAAATGGGCGATGCTATATTTCCTAAGCTGGTATTTACTGCATTTAGTACCCTTGCGCCAATTTTGCAGACAAAATTTTGTAAAATTTTTACAGATTAAAATTAGATGAATAATGATAATTAAGAAAACATCCCAGCTGGTGGGTCACAAACAAGGCTGCTACTTACAAAGCACAACAAAGAGGTCAGATTATGGAGTGTTATGAAACAAACTGGGTGGCAGAGTGGTTAAGGTCAACTTCTTAGAAATTAAGGTTGGAAATTCATGAAGGTAACAACCTTGGTCAGAGGCCTCATACCATATATTATTGTTTTTCTTATAGGCCGTGTTCATTCATCCATGATAAGTGGTATTAACCTGGACACTAAAAGTGTGACTGTGGAGTGGTATGAAAATGGAGAAACAAAAGGGAAAGAGGTGAAAACATACATGCACAATTATTATTGATAATAGTTGATCATTTGAAAGAGATTTTTCTTTCTTCTTCTGATTACTGACTGTCGTATCAAAATGTAGAATGAGTTTTACAAAGCTGTTTACTATTTTATTTCCTTAATACAGATTGAAATTGATCAGATCTTTGCTCTAAATCCAATGCTTGTTGTTCAACCCAAACCAAAATCCACTCCATCCAACAAAAGAATATCAACCACACCCAGTAACAAGGTAGGAAGGGCAAATGTTTTCCTTTGTCACCTTGTTCATGTCATTGGTGACTGAATATTGCTCTCTTTTTCTGTAGAATGCAAGGAATGAAAATAACAGTGCTCCTTCACCAAAAGCACATCCACCATCAGGTTGTTGTTGAATATAAAATTTAATAAAAAATTGATGCAGTGTTGTTAAAGAGGGGGTTATTATCTTTTCAGTGTCTTGTTACTCTGTAAATAACTTTTTTTTTTATTTAAGATTAGAAATATAGCTAAGTACATTGGTTTCTCGCAGCAAATAGCTTATGAACTAATCAAGGTGGGGAGATCTAAGGACAGTTTACCAGTACAGGATTTACCTGTAGATGGACTAACAATAAAACCCCAAAAATTCAGTAAATAGAATAAGCATAAAACAGAGCAAGTATATTAAGATTACGAAAAGAGGCTAAGGCTGTAAAGACCTGTTTTCAAAATTTCTTCTTATCCTTGGAAGACCATTTTCTTCATTGAGTTGGCTCCAGTTGTTCAAAAGGCGGATAACGCTATCCAACGGATAAATTGCTATCCAGCAGGTAAGTGTTACCAAAACATGCTGCGCTATCCACTAGATAGAGATTTATCCAGTGTATAGCGTTATCCATCCTTCGAACAACTGGGGCCTGATGTTGAAATAAGAAATAAGGTGGCAAAGTGGCAGCACACTGGTGCAAGTATTTGGTATGGTCAGCATCCAGGATGTCATACTCTGGATGCTTAGGAGCACATTGAAGACTTGGCTTAGTCATTGCATTGTGTTCTTAGGTTAGACACTTTGCTCTCACAGTTCTCTCCTCCAATGTGGAGTGTACATGAGTACTAGCACACTGAGCCAAAATCTGACAAGCAAGAGAACAGGAGGACATGAGAGGAAGGAGGGCAAGGGAGCAGCAGGCATAGGAACAGGGGTGCATGGGAACAGGGGTGCATGGGAACGGGGGTGCATAGGAACAGGGGTGCATGGGAACAGGGGTGCATGGGAACAGGGGTGCATGGGAACAGGGGTGCATGGGAACAGGGGTGCATGGGAACAGGGGAACGTTAGAACAGGGGGACATGGAAACAAAGGATATGGTAACTGGGGACATGGAAATGGGAGGGCATGGGAACAGGGGGACATGGGGACATGGGAACAGGGAACATAGCAGTAGGAGGGCATGGAAATGGAGGAACATGGGCATGGGTGACAGAAGGGATGGGGAGGGACTGGCAGAGTGGACACAAGGGTGAGGGGGAATAATAGACCGGGGCACAGGAGGACAGGCAGAGTGGCAATATTCCTAGTTAGTAAGGGAACCAGCTTATTCACATTGTCAACCTCTTGCCCTAATTGCAGGCTGAATCTTTTTTTTTTTTAGCCAAGGTTGAACGTCCTATGGCTCTTAACCTTGCCAATGATGATGACGGAGGCTCTCAGATGGAAGTAGCACAGAAAGATAGCGCTGAGTCTTATCCAGGTACAAACAGCACCTTATTGTTTTGTTATCACAGTTTGTTTTTATTTGTTTTCCAGGGAAATAAATTAAAAAGCCAATATACATGTACATCGAGTTTGCTCCTCTAGACCAATATATCTGGTTGAATTTTTCTAGTGAACAGAAGACGCTCCAATTGTGTTAAGGAAATCGAGAGATTGAAAAAGAACAGAGAGGAAAGAAGGTAAGCAAAGATCTGTTGGGAGCAAAAGAGTTAAAAAAGCATGATCAGTTGATCAGAATGAGATTCACGAATCTGGTCAGTGTTCACCCAATGAAAAATCTTTGTGTATTGAATTTTGATGACAATTTGAATTTTGACTTTGCTTTTTGTCCTACGTAGAGCACAACAACAGGAGCAAAGAGAAATGAAACTGCGACTACAGCAAGAGGTGGATCCTGGAAATCCTAGTTGGGAATTTATACAAATGATAAGGTGGGTCTGAACTGTCCATTTTACTTTCTTTTCTCTTTTTTTGTACAATGTTCTCTTGAATGTACAGTCAATCACTTTTTTCACACAAATAATAGAACATGAAGTGACTAATGAAGAGCCTTTTTTTCAATCAACAGGGAATATCAAGCTGATTTGGACTTTAAAGGACTAACGATGTCTGACCCGGTAGGTTTTTTAAATTTTTAATTAATTTTCTTGTTCTATGATGTGAGTGGTCAAAGGATGATTACGGTGATGAATTTTAATCCTCTAACTCCCATTATCAGATTGTTCATTCAACCTTTAGCTGCTTTACATTTCCTTGTAATTAGTTGTGAGAATTGGGTGATAGATCAACTGAAGTTAACAACGTCCACCTGATAAGTTTGAGAATTCTCATTACTTGTCTGCAGGATGCCATATGGCCAGTATCCTGAAAGTTACTCTGTCAATAATGACTCATCTTTTTTTGTTTTCTTTTTTCTTTTTTTTTTCAAACAGGTGACGGACCATCAGATTTGTGTTTGTGTCCGCAAAAGACCTCTGTCAAAGAAAGGTAACGGGAACTGTCAGGGTGTATCAATAATGTTGAAGTCTTGAGTACCAGGCATTGCAGGATAGTTGATAATGATTTTAAGTCCCTTTTGTCTGTTTTATTTTGTTGTTCTTCCAATGAAAATGTTAGGCTCAATATCATTGCAGTCTTATCATTAAATACCTTACAACCTGTTTCAATTTTATGTCTGTTCAGAACTCAACAAAAAAGAAATTGATGTTATCATTGTACCTAAGGGTGACTACTGTGTGGTAAGTGAAAGCAGACTTGTTCAGTTGTGAGCTCAATTGTGTTTGGGATGTGCAATAGGTGTGCCGACTCAGTTTTCGGTAGGAATATGTCATCTTTTTTACCTTGATTTGATGCTCATTATTTTTTTTTTTAAGGTTCATGAACCAAAACTGAAAGTTGACCTCACAAAATACCTGGAGAATCACAAATTCTGGTAAATTTTTTTGTTGTGTTGTTTTAGATTCAGAACAATTACAATTTTTTTTTACTTTTCCATGCATTGTTTCACTCGTTTTCTCAAAACTTTGCGTTTTTGAAAAAAAACTTTCTTGAAAAATCAGTCTTTCACTCTCGTTTTGTAAAACGTGTTTAAGGTTGGTTTCATTGAACTAAAAAAGACAGCCTGGCTGACATTTGAGTTGTGTGGTAAATACCAGTCAATCAGTTGATATCAAATCATCGTATAAAATGTTTCACAAATACCTCCTCTGTAATAGTCCTTTTTACAGTTGTGGGCTTGGTGGCCAAGCCTTTGAACGGGAGTGAGGCTAAGGGTGACCTTGTTATGATAGAGATGTTGCTGCTTTTCAAATGCAAATTTCTTTGTTATCATGCTAACTAGATACAGGTCTCTATCACAACAGAGTCACCCTTAGCCTCACTCCTGTTCAAAGGCTTGGCCACCAAGCCCACAACTGGAAAAAGGACTAATTTGGATATATCAACAAAGTTGAAATGGTAAATTGGCCACCGTAACGATTACAAAAGCTGACGTTTCGAGCGTTAGCCCTTCGTCGGAGCGAATGTAAAAAGGACTATTTAGTCATCTGCGGTTGCTGACTGGGTCACACATTGGTCTCTTCCCATGCCTTTGACAGAATAAACTCTGTTTTTTCTATTCTGACCTCTTTTTTATTTTTATTTCCAAAGGTTTGATTACGCTTTTGACGAGAATGCCAATAATGAATTGGTATACAGGTACGTCTCGGAGCAATTTCAATGGAGCGTCGAAGGAATCCGAGATTGCATCGGTTTACTTAGACTCCGCTTTGTGATTGGTCAAAAAAAAACTCGCGCCACTCTCTCAGCCAATCAGATGCAGTACTAAAACCCAAGTCTTCTAAATCATATCTTTAACCTAGCCATTGCCTTTTGTTATCCCAGATACACGGCCAAGCCGCTTGTGGACACGATATTTAACCAAGGAATGGCGACTTGTTTTGCATACGGCCAGACAGGCAGTGGAAAAACTCACGTATGTTTTACAGCGCATCGCAGTCTTTCTAATAACTTAGATTGGACATCCAAGTAGTACAAGCTGCTGAAAATATCAACGTAACTCCCTGGAGGAACCAAGTTATAAGTAATTTTTTTACATCCAAAATCTGTGTATAAAAGTTAAATTACTGATTTCAGTCCAAGACCATTGGACTTCAGACTTGTCTCTGGTGCTAAAGGCTGCGAAACCCGCTAAACATAGTAACATTTTACCACTTGAGATTGTGGAAAATTAATCAGGGGTTTGGGGCATTCGTCAAATGCACCTGGTGTAACATTAAAGCATTTGGGGGTGTTGAGTGGTGCACTTCGCACTGGCCAGGCATTCAGCAAAACGGAGCGAAATAGTAAACGGCGCGGTAGAACCGGCAGAGCGAAAACCGAAAAGAGATTTGGGTCGGGTAGTTCATTACGCCACCCGACCCAAACCTTTCTCGTATTTTTCACTCCTTCGCTTCGTTGTATTAAATGAACGCCTTGAAGTTAAGTTTTATTCGTTTTTCTTTCTGTTTTTTTTTTGTTGTTGTTTGTTTGTTTGTTTTTTGCCTTTTTTATCACTACACGTTTCTTGTACGAAAGAAGTAGATGTGATTCTTATTTTGATGTAATGAAACATTTCTTTCAGACCATGGGCGGTACTTTTACTGGAAAACAACAGGATTGTACCAAAGGAATATATGCTTTGGCAGGTTTGTCGTACTTTTCTTTCTTATGATTTCTTCTCAAAAGGGTCAAAACTTTTATGGCTTGCACTCAGAATGCAAGACGTACGTAAAGGCGGGAGGCGCAAATTCTTGCTTTGCACAACCGAGGTTCATAAATAGCGGTTTTTCAGCAGAGTATATCATAAGACCAAAACAGCGTTGCCACAACAGCCAATAGGAACAGTTGAAGATATCGTAAGAAGCCAATGACAACTCGTTTTTGCCTGAAGCGCGGGAAAACGTGAGAGACAAGACTGCGGTTGGTTTTATCTTTACACCTGATTGGTTGAAAAGATGGTGCAAGTTTTCTCGACCAATCAGGGAGTAAATTGAAGTAAAAGCAATGAAAACCCGGATCACTTTCAATATTTGATTAAAATATGCTCAGTGGTAACATACGAATGAGTAATTTAAGTTTCGTTTTGTACCATAACTTTTCCCATCATGTCACCCGGGCGAGTTATACTTTTCATTCTCTTTCCTTGCAGCTACTGATGTGTTCAAATTGAGCAAATCTCCTAAACACAAAAACAAGGATCTTGTTATTTCAGCCAGTTATTTTGAGATCTACGGTAGCAAGGTAAACTCATTACAACTTGTACTGTTGTTGTTGGGGAGTAAGGACTGGGTTCATTAAGTTGGTTTGTTAATGGTTTCTCTTTATGTGCCTTAGGTTTTCGATTTGCTTAACAAGCGGAAAAGGTTGCGAGTTTTGGAGGATGGAAATCAGCAAGTTCAGGTATGATGTGGGATAATAAATGCGGGCCCTCTCCCCCCTCTTCCTTACTAAATCCTCCTCTCACCCATCCCCCTTGGAAAATCTCCACAACAATAATGTTCTGCCATTGGTTATACAGTAACACTGTTATTCCTTGTGTTTTGGAACCTTTTTGGTACAAAGCACACTTTTGCATGAAAGTCTGTGTTGTTGTAGTGTATAGGCACTGAATAACCTTGAGGGATATTTCTTACTACATTTTATCTGAAATCAGGTCTGTGAACTGGAGGAAAAAATTGTAAATTCAGTACAAGATACACTGAAGCTTATAGAGCTTGGTAACAAACTCAGGTAAGGGAAAGTTCTTGCATATGGTCCGTCTGAGACCGTCTAATATCGGACAGTTTAGGTCTGAAATCAGTTCCGGCTGATTTCAGACAGTACTGTGTGAATTTGGATAGATCCATCCGATTTCGGTCGTTTCCATATGATTTCGAACGGTTTCGTTGGACTTCGGACGAATTTCGTTTGATTTCGGACGGTTTCGTCTAATTTTGTGCGCTACCGTTCGATTTCGGACAGATCGGTCCAATTTTGCATTGATCCGTCCGATTTCGGACGGTTCCGTGTTTTGAATTAAAAAGTTGACTACCTATTGACATATTTTTTAACCTGCTGAAAATTTTAGCCATTTATTTATTTACCTCTCTTTTATTGTATGCAGGACTTCTGGGCAAACATCAGCCAATCAAAACTCGTCTCGTTCTCACGCTGTTTTTCAGATTATTCTAAGAAAGAGGTTAGTTACTAACTCCTAGGTACTCTCTCCTCTCCATTGCTTGTTTGTTGACCATAATCTTTGATCATTTGGGGCCCGTTTCTCGGTAATCACGGTTTGTTGGAGGTGTCCCGAGAAGCTCTTCTTTGATCTTATTTACATTCAAGGTCGAAAAATTTTTGGACAGGTTTTGTAAGCTTAAATCCTTTCGTAGATTTAAGTTATTAATTATAGCTTCAGGCCCGTGAAATTACCAATAGGCAACGGCCCGTGAATAATCGGACCCCAGAATTTCTGATTCCACACCCAGATCGTCTACCAGTGGGCCATAAAGACTCTATAGAGTGATATGTCGATGATATTTTTTTTTACTTGTAGAGGATACAGAAAAGATGGTGGAGGAGGCCAACTCTATGGGAAATTCTCACTGATTGATTTAGCAGGTAAATAACTTCGTTACCTCATGCTCAATAACCAATGGCACAGAACAACTTTAAGCGTCATTTGTCATTCGTTTTTTGGTACGCTACTTATTTAGACAGTATTTTTGCATGCTAGCTCTTTCCCTGTTTTTGCTGTTGTTATTTTTTGTTTTGTTGTTGTTGTTGCCGTTGTTTTTTGGACGACCCAATTTCTCGTTGTCTCCCTATTTTCAGGAAATGAACGAGGAGCAGACACTTCAACCGCTGACCGGCAGACGCGTCTCGAAGGCGCTGAAATTAATAAAAGTTTATTAGCTCTGAAGGTTGGTGCCTAACCTAAGATAAGTTTGTCTTATCTGGAAAAGGTTTCTTTCCAATTTTATCTTCTAAGATGGATATCCTGTTTATCTTTGTCGTGTTTATAGGAATGCATCCGAGCTCTAGGACGCAAAGGAGCACATCTTCCTTTTAGAGCCAGCAAACTTACTCAGGTAAGAAAAAAGAACAAAAAAAAAAAATCGGTCAATCAACAAATGCACAGATATTCATTTCTTAATGGTTTTCGTACTTTGACCTGTAATTTGATTGTCGAACGACGTATCTTGTATTTGTCTGGCCATTTGCGCGCGGTTGATATAAATTGTTGTCGTCCTGTTCCAACAGGTTTTGAGAGATTCCTTCATTGGTGAAAAATCAAAGACCTGTATGGTAGGAATTACTTTTACTGTGCTTGTGTTGCTGTATTTGTTGCTCACGAATGATGTAATAATTATGAAATAAATATCATTTGACCAATTTAAATGAACCGGTCATCATTATCATTATCATTATCATTATTATCATTATCATTATCATCATTATCATTGTCATCATTATCATGATCATCATTATCATTATCATTATCATCATTATCATTATCATTATCATCATCATCATCATCATTATTATTATTATTATTATTATTATTACTATTATTATCATTTTTATGAGTATTGTTATTATTAAAAAATCGAGTTTCCAGATGGGATGTGAACCCACGATCCTCCGTGATCTAGTCGGATGCTCTTAACCACTGAGCTACAGGAGACTCTATGGTGAGCATAGAGTCTCCTGTAGCTCAGTGGTTAGAGCATCCGACTAGATCACGGAGGGTCGTGGGTTCAAATCCCATCTGGAAACTCGATTTTTTAAAATTGTTTATTTCATCTTTACATTGTTATTATTGTTGTTATTAATTGTCTCGTGCATAAATATTAAACACCCGAACCCTAAACAGTCTTATTTGTACCTGTTGATAGATCGCAATGATTTCTCCTGGCATGAGCTGCTGCGAACACACACTGAATACTCTGCGTTACGCAGACAGGTCAGTTGTAAACGATATTGTAGTCTTCTTCATTTTCAAAGCTGTATTTGGTTTCTCAGCTGAGTTCATTCACTGGCTTTGTTTGAAATGAAAATCAACACTGCTCAGTGGCCTTTGTTTGAATGGCCACACACTAGGAATGTGTTACGTTACGACACTACATTTATGGTTTTCAACTCCTCAGAGTCAAAGAGCTCGGTCCAGAGAGTAATGCAAAGAAGAAAGCAGCCCCTGCAGATGGTGGACAAGATGACACTAGCCCTGAAGATATGTCTGCCCTCTCTGGCGGAAGACATCTTAACAACGTGGATCTTGCTCTTCTTTGTAATCACAGCGTACGTGCTCTTCGTAAAATCCTCTTGGAGATGATTTGAGTGCCATTTGATCGAGCGTGTGGTTATCAGTTCAAAGTTTGGTTAATTCAAAGCTTGCATGAAAACTGCAAGTAAGAAGTTCGGTGTTTTTTCTGTTTTCCAGGGCTCTGGTGAGCAGTCGCAAGAACTCTACACGTTCCATGAAGCAGTTTCACAGCTGCAAGACGCAGAGGATAAGTTGGTGGACGACCACAGAAAAAACATCGAGGTAAGATGGAAGAACAGAGGCATACCTAGGGTGTAATCAGAATTTTTCAATGAAGGGTAGGGGGGGTCATCGTTACGAATTTCCACGCTTTGAGGCGAATACTGCTGCTCTACCTTGTGAACCAGTGTGTTCTTCTTGATGCGACGCGGAGGATTCTTCAGATTCGTACTTTGTAGCCGCTCGAATGAAACTTGTTTATTATTGGGTTAAAGAATATTAATTTCTTCAAGTAAGGGGAGGATGAAAGAGGATCCTCTTCAAAGCCTCCCTAGCCCTTGGTGCCAAGTTATGTTACTCTTTGCTTACGCTAGAGTGTTTGCAGGAAAAGCAAACTTAAGACCGAAAAGTTTGTTGAATACAGTTTTGTCCATAACTAGGAAACCAAAATGCTTTTACAAGAAGAGGACAAATTGATCGAAAGAGTGGATATGGATGTCGACTACAACATGGAAGGTAAGTCAGCACTCACTCTCTCTCTCTCTCTCTCTCTCTCTCTCTCTCTCTCTCTCTCTCTCTCTCTCTCTCTCTCTCTCTCTCTCTCTCTCTCTCTCTCTCTCTCTCTCTCTCTCTCTGTGTCTAACTTTGTACTAACTTTTAAAGCAGATATTCATTGAAACTAAAATCATTCAAGGATCCTAAAAAAATTCAAATTTCTTTGATTTCTCAGACTACGTGCGCCGACTGGATGAGTTGCTGGCTCAGAAGATTGAAAAGTTCACGCAGTTACGAGGTAAAAACCTTATCTATCCGGCAGTGCTCCTAAGACATTAACTTTCGTTTGAGCGTCTCCGTAAGGGAATTCTGCTAAAGTTTTCAGCTTTTTAAAGGAGATAACTGATGAGTTTTAGTCAGGTTCAATTCGTTGAAATCTCCTCCATTCCCAGTCATACCTGATCTTTCTTTGTGGACTGTTGTCTCTTGTGGACTGTTGTCTCTTGTGTTTTTCTATTTTACCAAACTAATATTTTGTAGTCATTTATAATCCTTGTAAGTCCTTTCCATCTTCAGCATTCTTGTTTCTTCGTAGTTTATTATTGTCTCCTCTGTGTTTTTCTATCTCACCAAACTAATTTTTTTAGTCTTACTCAAGTTTAAATTATTTTTTTTAACCTCAAAGAGATAACTCGAAATTTCGCGTGGTAGCTCGCTTAATGTGCTATCTTTAAGCTATCTTTGTCGCTTGTTGGTTCATTGGCTCTTCTGTGTTTTTCTATCTTGGCAAGCTAATATTTTGTATTCTTACTCAAGTTTCAGTTATTTTTTAAATCTCAACGAGATAACTCTAAATTTCGTGTAGTAGCTCACTTAATGTGTATTCGATTAACTTGGCCGTCCTTTGTCTTATTTTCCTTCAGATAAAGTTAACAGGTTTAAAAAGCAACTCGAAGAGGAAGAAATGGCGAGCAGGAATATTAGAAAACTACCGGGTTATTAAGAGAAATCAAAATACCAGGGTACCCCTGGTGGGGTAAAGAACGACATGAGCCCCACAAAACACAGACGATGGCGAAGGAATACGTTATGATATGTTATGCCGATGTTGTCCCGTTCAAATTTTATCGAAGGGAATAGTATTTAAATGACTTATTGTACAGGTCAAGAAGTGTAGAAAGGTCTACGCTGTAATAACTGTTTTTTGCTAGTGGACTTGTTTATTTATTTATTGCATGAAATCTTTGAGAGGAATTACTCCTTCACGAGTGCTAGGAGAACAGAAAGTCGACCAGAGCACATTTCGATTGAGTGTCAGTAAATCACAAGTGGAGTAATCGCAACGGCCAATCATAAACGAGGATAATGTTTCAAGGAGCCAATAAGAACTCGCTGCCTTAAGCGCGAGAAAACGCGAGTTGCCAAGTCGCTGCATATGACTGGTTATGGGGAAAATGCCTCAACCAATTAGGAAGCGAATAAAGCAAAGCCAATGCCATTCAGGATTATTATCAACGTCATTCAATTAAAATTGCTTTACGAAATAATGGTCCTTGATGTTCAATGTATCATATTGTTCTAAAAAACGTTTCTAGAAATGCCAGATTAGTGCTTTATTTCTTATTTCACAGAACGAGAACTGTTTCAAAATGTGAACATACCGAGTCATTTTACTCGCGTTTCAAAAATGAAGACCTTGCACTCACCTTATTGTTCTGCGTGAGACGTAAGAATAAATAAAACTCTTAATGGCAGACATTTGTCTTAATCTTTGCATTAGCACTATAAAAGTTTTGGAGCATGGAACACTTCCAAATCACTGCATTTCTCAAAGGCAACAATCGATACTTCTAAACTCGAGCCCAAAGAAACTTTCCACGTTAACAGATAACCACCGTTTCTTTCGTGATTTGACTTTTTCTGAATGGCTTTTCATTTACGTAGAGTGAGTTCCTACCAGAGGTGTCTTAAGTTGTGCCGTAGACTTTTTGTGAAAACAGCAGTTTAAAAGGACAAATTTGTCGTTTTACGATATTTCTCAGGAATTTTACCTGTAAGCTTCGAATTCTTCGAACTAGATCCAATTGGTGACAAGGATTTACGCGATCGCTTGCTTGATCATTTGTTTGACTGGAATACAAATTTCTCTTCTTGTGTCCTTAATTACAACCGACTACAACAGGACATAAGCGTCAGATTTTGAACGGTGTTACTGGACGTCCTCATTTCAAACACGCGTCTGTTTTACTTTCTATAATTATTTTTTTATGATAATAGCGAGAGTGACAATGGAAGGCACTTGAATCTCAGTGTTACTCTCTCCACTCAGGAGTAAAAGTGGGTGCTGGTGAACCTTAGGGGGGAGGGGGGGAAGGAAGGAAGGAGGGAAACCAACAAATTGAAGGAGGGTTAAGCTGCAATGGACCAGGCGCAGTAGAATTACTTCTTGTTACTTTATACGTACAACAGAAAAGCGGACATTTTTCTGGTTGTGAGCGAGTCGCTTTTTATGCACCCTGTACCTTTATTTGTTCTAAAATGTTAAGCAATGGCGGTTCACAAAAGTCGACTGTCCTACAGGGAAGTCGTTGCAAAAATTAACTTTCGCGCCACGAACAACCTTGCGCAGATCTTCCCTTCTGAAGTTTACTTTAACTCGACCACGAAATTTAATTCAGAAAAACTAAAGCTTTTTCTTTCGCCATATTTTCTTCCGCAGAATTACACAGCTTAAAAATTGCCTTAATGCACCAATCATTCCTGTACCTTTTATTTGCATGTTATTTAATGCGCAGGCTTGACGAAACACGTCCGCTGGCCAAATGGAACGGAGACTCTTGATGAAGGGAAGTAGTCTACCATGTTACACATAAGTCATGCAGTTGTAATTGTCTCGACGTTGTACCTTGTCACGTACACGACCGTTAGTACTGGGTCGGTAGATGTCTTTTTCCAGTGTGTCACCTTTTTCAAACTCTGATTCTTGTTCGCCAGCACAGCAGCAGCATCTGCGCTTCCCCCATCGCCGTTCAGCGGGTGCACGCTTCTCGATAAATGCGGCTGCGGCGTTGAGCACGCTAGAAAACACGCATAGGCCGATCGTGGTCCAGGCGATGTGAAACGCGAGGTTTAGAGACCTAATAACTATGACTTTTGGTTTTCCGGTGCCCTTTTTGGAGGTTTCGTATCCTGCTATGTAATCACCGTACCCGATGGTAGTAAAAGTGACGACCCAAAAGTAACATGCTTCCAGATATGACCAGTCATCAAAATTCGATTGCATTGCGGCTCCTGAAAGTAGCATTATTACCATAAGCAAGAATGTGGCGATTGCACACTTTACTTCAACGTGATTCGGTTCTCGTCTGCAGCATTTGGTTTCAACAGATGCGATGGCAGAACTGATCCCGATCCTGATAAGCTCACCAACAGATTTAAATGCCAGGATTGTAACAGGAATGCCCAGAACTGCAAATACTATGCACAATGCCTGGCCAAGTCTGGTGGAAGGAGAAATGGCGCCATAACCTAAAAGGTTACACAAAAAAATCAGTGACGCTTCTATCTTTCTTTCCTTGCTACCCTCCATCTATTTAACGCTCGTTCCCCTGTCATCCGCCGTTTCTGAGTTCCTCCATCCCTTCCGTTGCGCCTCTCCCCACTCTGCCTCTTCATCCTTCCCTCTCTTCTTCTCCCTGAACCTCTTCCTACCTCTCTCTTCGCATCCCTGTTGCTCCCTCCTTCCTCCCTTACGACGCTCCTTACTCCCACACTGTCTCGACCCCTCCCTCCCTTACTCCCACACTGTTTCGACCCCTCCTTCCCTTACTCCCACACTGTCTCGACCCCTCCCTTACGACGCTCCTTACTCCCACACTGTCTCGACCCCTCCCTCCCTTACTCCCACACTGTCTCGACCCCTCCCTTCGCTTCAACGCCTTATCGATTTTAATCGCTCTGCTGAGAGAAAGTAGTTCCTTTCTTACGCCTTCCCATAATTTTTTTAAAAAAACCTTTCATTAAACATGTTTCATTTTTTTTTCTTTTCATCGACCTTTCCTCCGTTTTTCTTTCGTTCCCCTTTATAATTTAAAACAAGAGAATATAGACCACTTTCATAAATGGCTGCCGGATTAATATTCTTTTGTTTAAATTTAAATTAGCCCTTCTGGCCTCGCTTGAGATAATGTATTCTTTTGAATTTTGTACTGGAGAACGAGGCCAGAAGGGCTAATTTCAAGTTAAACAAAAGAATATTAATCCGGCAGCCATTTATGAAAGTGGTCTATTCTCTTGGTAAAAAGCACAAACAAGCCGAACATGGACACATTAGTCGTGCTTACCTATAGTGGTTAGTGTCTCAAAGGTGTACTGCAGCCCGTCAAAATAGTTCCACGCGGGCCCATCCAGACTAAGAGCCTCACTGGATAAATTAACAAACCTTTCAAATTCTTCTTGAGTTATGTTATACTCGGTTTCCATTTCATTTTGAAGACTTGCGAGTTTTTCATCTTTGGATTTCAATCTGCTCTTAGCGCTGGGACGCTCCACCTCGGCAAACACAAGTGCTCCAAGGGCTGCTAGCAGAAAAAAGGCGAGAACACGAAACGATGTTGTTCTCAACAACTGGCGAGTAGCTTTTGAACATCTGGACATAGTGGAATACCTGAAAATAAAACGATATAATGAATAACTAAAACCCCAGGGCTAGTGAGAAGGGGCTTTCGAGGGGCTGATGACTTTCCTTACCCAAAAAAGCCAACCTCGTTCCCAGGGCCTTTTCCCTAAAAGGATGAAGAGACAAAGCAACCTCATATGACGCCCATCCCCCAAACTACTGTTCGCCTCTCGTTCCCAGCTCTCTTCGTGTATCTCCGAATTTTCAGTTTCGATCTATAGCTTGCTTGGCAGGAGAGAAAAACCAAGATATCAAATGATATCAGTGGTTCGAGTCCCGTACAGGCCTGAAATTTTTTTCAGGTCTGATTTTCACTATTGCTCAAATAGTGCTTTACTGCGAAGGATCGTTCTCATATACGTCTCATAACCGCAGTTCACACATATGTTTCATATGTTTGTTGTTGTTTGATTTATCATCTACGGGTTTATATCGAATTAATTTGATGGCCTGCTCCCAGTTGGCTTGTTAGCTCAATTGGTAGAGCGCTGCACTAGTATCGCAGAGGTCAGTGGTTCGAGTCCCGTACAGGCCTGAAATTTTTTTCAGGTCTGATTTTCACTATTGCTCAAATAGTGCTTTACTGCGAAGGATCGTTCTCATATACGTCTCATAACCGCAGTTCACACATATGTTTCATATGTTTGTTGTTGTTTGATATCAAATGGTTGTTGTCGCACCCGAAATTACAAGGAAGATGAACTCAACTTCTCCAACTTTCAGGTCGACATTAGCTCCTACTGAACTGAAATAAAAATCCTAAGTTTTATGGTGAACCAAGACCAATGTAAGCGGGTAAAAGGCTGTTAGTTTGCTGCTTCGGATGTTTCGCACGGACAGTGACGAAAAAAGATATCTGTACATGTTGCACTTCTTTGCAAATTTGGTAAATTTTAAAAGATTAAGCCCGCTTCTTTGACCGGGTTATGGCATAGTATTTTAAGAACTTATACACATAAGAGAGTCAATATCATTTTGATCGCCTTACTCAGAGGTTGGTGAGCAAACACCTCAAAGTTGTCCGACAGATGAGAACTGCTGTTAATATAACGATCTGGTCCTGCATACTCGAGCAAATATATTTCTAAATACCTAACAAATCGTCTTTACAAAGCTCAGCATCATTTTTTAAAAAATTTCATTGCTATGAACCTACCTCAATGAATTCCCACGACTAAAACAATTCAAACTACCATACCGAGCAGGATGGTCGAGTTTCAAGAAATCCTCGCGGCAAAATACGGTCCCTACGAAGTTTAGACGTCTTTCGCGTGTTTTATCGCTCCTAATCACTCCTCAGATCTTGAGCAGGTGAACCGATTGTCTTTGTTTTGAAATCTTGTATGCAAATGACTTTATTTACTACCATTTCATTAGGGGCAGATGTTCTCCAACACAAACTCTGTGTCTCAGTCGGTAGGGACCTTAAGAAACCACGACGGCGACGACAAAGAGGAAGTGGAAAAACAAGAGATCTAATTGCCAGAACAATAGCTCAGCACGTGCGTTTTGAAACTTTGTACATTTCTTAGCCGTCCTATGCAAAACAACAACTAAAAATCGCCAAAACTTGCGTCGTCTGCGAACCGAAACCGCGACGGCAAATTATTTTAATTTCCATTTGGAACTCAACGGCTACTTTATACGTCATGCTGAAGTTGAGCTGTGGCGCTGTATGAGACAGTAAGCTCCTGCAGCCATTTTTTAAATTCTAACTAAGAGTAGAAATTCATTTTTTATTCGAAGTCTTCCTTGGCGTCGCCGTCGTAGTTTCTTAAGGTCCCTGGTGGCGCATCAAGACCGCGAAATTGAATGATCCGCGGTGTGGTACAACCCTGAGGGAGTCTAAAAAATGGTCTTTGTCCACAGACTAGGACAAATGATGAAATAGTAACCTTTCTTCATTCAAAATTCGAGCTTGTAATTTCTTAGCCCTCGTTTAACCATCTTTTTTTACTTCTATATGGTAGCGAGCAACTCCAATAAAACCATTTGCACATGGACATATGACCAGGATATCAATTTTATTTTTTTAATTGTTTTATATAAAATCGAAAAATAGTTCCGCGATCCTTGACTCGATCGTTTGTAAACTCTTTCTCAAAGGTCTGCGGCATAATATTTGTCTTTTAGGTGAGAATAATTAAAATTTTCAAAAACTACTTTCTTTTTAAATTACTTCAAAAAAAGATACTAAAAGAATTAAATTTTCCTCCTTTAGGTCATCGAGTGTTACTACCCAGGAAAATATTCTTGTTTTAATTGAAAGTGTGTTCTCATTTTAACCGTTAGATGAATCGTACAAACCTTACTCATTTCAGTTTACAATTTTAAGTAAAAGGCAGACGTTTTGCAAATACACTCGATCGAAAAAAGAGTATTTTTGAAAGAGCAAAACGCGCTGTTTATCAGATCTTGGCAACTGATTAACACCTCAGTGTAAGGCAGAGTGGAAAAGGCCTTTGTCACTAGGTTTTCATGTCAGTAAACTTAAAATTTTGTAGTTTGTATCATCACTAATCTACATGATGGAGATCAAAGTGATCGATTACAGCTTTTTAAAAAATTCATTCGTTTAATGATAGCCAATCAGGGACCAGCAAGGCTCAGTTACGAAAACACGCCAACATTTAGTAGCGAGTCGTTTTTGAAAACCCAATGGACAATTTATCAGACATAGAGTTGTAAAAGAGTCGTCGTAAAGGTAGTTTTTGGAAAACTTGGTTGATTTTTAAAACTTGCGCAGTTTAAACAATGCACTTTTCAAGGGATAAAGGTACTGTTACCTTCGCCAGAATTAAAATTTTAATCGAAAACGTTTCGACCCTTTGAAAAATATGGCACGCATTTGAGTTTGATATTCTACAGCTAGTTAAATTTTCCTAGATCGATGACAATCGATACATTTATCGTCAAATCCTTGACCTAATGTTTTTGCCTTTGTTTTGTATTTTTACCATCTGTCGTTGACACAATATTAGAGTGCTATTTTAATGCATGCGCAGTGTCGATTGAATCTTTTACTGTGATGGGAAATAATGTTACCTTTGTCGACAGTCGAGAGGTTTTTTGAAACTTTTTGTCTCAAGATAATCCAGCCGAAATTTGGTTCTAGGACTGTTTTTTTTTAATAACTAGCGTGCGCGCTTGAGTTATTCATTTACCGTACAGACAATTCAAGCTGTTACAACAAACATTGTTTTAATCCCCGCAAATCTAGAATTCAAGTAAAATTTCATATTTCACCCTCTGAAAATGAAATGTTTTTCCAATCTTTGTCCGCCAATTTTTTAATCGTGGCTGAGCCGGAAAACTGCATGAGAGTTTATTTTAGCAAAAATTGTTGCAGTAACGTATGTTACGAACTAATTTTGTATTCGCCATGCGGTAAAAATTGTACAACTCGAGATGGATGTACAATGGCCAGTTAAAAACTTAGATTTTGAAACAAAAACAGCAACATTTTAGGTTGGAACACCCCTACATCGATATTGCGTGCTAGGAAACAAAGGCCAATGTTTAAATGAACACGAATTCTGAAACGACCTCAAAGAAACAAGCATTGTTCGAGAAATACGAAAGGGTACACTTACCTCATTCAAATGCAACAAACAACAACAACACTGTATTGACACAACCACTGCCGGCGTTCTGAATAAACTTTTTACGCTAGATACGGGCAGAGTCGATAGATAGACGACCTGTTATTCTGTCAGCGCGCAGTCCAAACTCTGATGTCAGGTGATATCTTTGGATTGAGTGTTTTAGACAGAGCTAACAGCCTGGGTTGTCTTAAGACGAATTAGTGGTTAAATAAATGACAGGATCAAAGATGGCTCGACGACTACAGCCGTAACTAAGCGACTAATCCAATATTTGAGGTTATTAAAACTCAGCTCGATGACACGTAAGACATACGACAGGACGTGAGCAAGATATAGGGGGAAAGAACGCAGCCTATCTAAAAACAAGACTACAATGATTGGTAAAAGTCTTCTGCTACTTTTGATTTTTTTTTTTTTTTTTTTTTTTTTCAATTTCACCAGTATCTCCGTCTTTGCCCCATTTTAATGTTTCCTGGTGTTAAAAAAAAATTATCACTTATTTCTTACGACACTTTCTGGGAAAAAGGGCGGACTTTCAATATTAAAACTTATCAAAGCTAAAATACAAAATTTCCGGTTACTATTTTGAATGGAGGGTTATCCCCTAATGGTCAATAATGCAATCATGATGCACAAATGTCTCAAAGGACGGTCACCTAGTTATCTGTCAAATAAATTTTCAACTAGAGCTACTATTCACGATAGAAAGACGAGATATAGCGATAGTTTAAATATTCCATCAAGTAGAATCAATGCTGGCATACGCGCCTTTTATTAACGTGGCGTAAAAGTATGGAATAATTTAAGTAAATTTAAGTAAAGATTTAAGGGGAATCACAAGTACTAAGGTCTTTAAGAGACGTTTAATTAAAGAACTGATTTGTAACATGAACGATCTTTGATGATAATTGTTGTTTGCATATAGTAATTAAGTAATATATAAGTAATACGAAAGTATAAGTATAAGTTATTTATTTAGTTTTACTATTGATGCTGAAAAGCCCTTTTCAGGGATGCTCAATAAAGTGTATGTATGTATGTATGTATGTTTGTTTGTATGTATGTATGTATGTATGATTGTATGATTGTATGTATGTATGTATGTATGTATGTAAAGGTCAAGGCCAAGTTCATTGTTTTGGCACTCACTCACTCATTGTAATCGTATTAAAAGTTCCCATCAGTGAGCTAATGATTTCACTCCCACTTATGATTGCACGCAGCTACATATCTGTTGCCACCATGATAACAATGTCGCAAAGGTTTAATCCTAAGGCTTTTATCTTCTGTTTGCTAAATGAAAATGAGTCTTCAAAACGCTAAAAGTCGTTTAAAAGATAAAAACTAAAAGAAACGATCATGGTTGATCATTGTTTGTTTCTCTGTGTGACTATTTTCTTGTTTGTTCGTCTGTGGTGGCCTGGAGAGGGTGGGTCTTGTAGCTAGGGAACTTGTTGTTAAACTTGAAAACGAGGTAATGACATCTACCTCAAACTTTGGTAACCAGCCTCTAAGCCCACCCCGACCCCGTTGATCAAACACTTTGGGAAGTGTTTAGAGGTTGTTTTCCAGAGGAAGGCAAGTTGTTGTTAAATCAAATGATCTTAGACTTTCTAGAGCTGTAGTTCTGACCGTGACGAGGTTTAGTCTAAACTTTCTCTTGCAATCAGAAAAAAAAGTAAACTATCGCGCCTGATTCCGCGAGCTGTAAGTTTAAGAGAAGGATCCTTCGCGATTGTGGCTGAAACCGGTTATTCAAACATTTCCCCACGGATTTTATCATTTGATCCCTTTCATTATAACCAATTGCAAGTTACTGGCGAAAATACAATACATATAATCCGAACTTCGAGTATTTCCGCAGAGCTTCATTATGATATCATACAAATGTTAGTCGAGTCAAATCGAATTAAGTCATTAATCACTTGACCTGCAATAGTAGCGGAAACAATCACCATCCTCATAATATGTTAATCTAATTTTAAAATACGATTTCTTCGAGAAGATGCCGGTAAATAATATGTATTTGTACTATTATTTAGCAAAGAAAGCACTAACTAGTTGCAAGCTAAGTTTAACAACGTTTCGTCATGTTTTATTTATGTCTCTGATCGCCCAGTTGTCACGCGCAAAAAAGGAGGGCTGCATTGACATAAAGAAAGTGATGTCACCTATAAAGGACGGGGGAGGGGAGGGAGAGGGGCGGGATGAAACAAAAGAAACATAAGGGAAAGGAGAAACTATAAAACATTTTGTTTCAGTTTTTTTAGTTTGTTTGTTTGTTTTTGTTGTTGTTGTCGTTGTTTGTATTTTTTTTCAGGAAATCCTCTTACTAGTAGAGGAAAATGAACCTTTTAATTGAGAACAAGGCTAATAGATTTTCTTCAGGCGAAATAACATATCTTGATATTCACTTTAAAACACAATGGAATGAACCAGTAACTGGACATAAACTGAAAATCGACACATTTTTGTAAATGCCAATTGAATAGAATGTGGCTTTTTACAACTATCATGAAAATAGCAACGTTTTCTAAACTACATGATAATTGCTGATTTGCTGGAACAGATGGTCCAGTATTTGAGGGACCGTAATTAAAATTGTGATATTTGGTTGTAAACCTTACCGAAACAAAGGTTTTACTGACATCCTCTGAAGCTGCACAAATCAAATTTGCGGTCGATGATTTTATATTCTCATATCCCAAGCAGGTTGGCTTTTTCTCTAAAAAACGAAACAGTGGTGACGTTAAGGAAGTTGAAAGGTATAACTGGTATTTTTCAAATCATATTTTCAAAGGAAACGTTTTAAATACAATGCGTGGTTACTTTCATCAGAAAAGTAAGTGAAATTAAAAATAAATTTGCTAAGAAAATTTGCGTTTGACGTGCAAATATGGTTTCCAATTGTCATAGTCTAAACTACTAATGGACAGTTATAGACCGCTGTTTATTCAGGTGAAAAAAATCATTCTGTCGTGTAAATAAAATGTCTCTAATTTCCCTTCGCAGGTTTCTATCATTTGCATGAATATTTGGCGATTTTGGCGGCGAAACATGAATCATATGGCCTGCATAGCCGTACTCATGTGCACGACAATAAGTCACTTATCCACCACTGTGTCATCCCAAACTGATATGCACGTTCGGCATTATCCGCCCGGTTGGTTTGAAGCGCCCAGCTCCTTTGAAGATTTCCCAGTTGCGCAGATAGCCAGTGAAACCGTGACTGTTATAAACCCATGGTTATACCTGCAAAGAATGGGGATTTTCAGATTGATGGTGCAGTATACCCAAGGGTACTTCAATTCCTGGGGGTATAACAACACAGGGAATCTTCTTTGGGGACTTCCGCTCCAGTTCGGTTGGCAAATGTCCTCTGGACGTCTTAGCGATATGGCAGTTGGTCAGGGTCGTTGTGCTGAGTCTCTCTGTGTGTCCCCAAACAGCTGGTGGGCCGATATGAATTACTACCTCTCCGTTCTACCGTTTCTGGGCGCCTTGAAAGCTGGGCTGTTTCCTCTCTTAAAACATCCTGTTTATATTTCTAAGCCAGCTAATGTGAGCGACGTGGTCAAAGATAAGTTCTGTACAAGTATTGAAGAATGTACAGAAAAACACCCTGAGGTTATAAACGATTGGGCTGACTTCTTTGCACAAGTTAAAGGTGGTTCCGACGATGGTAACCATGACGTAACGATCGCCCTCATGTGGAAAGCGCATACTACATCGATATTGACAGGTAAAACTCAGTCTGTCGAATAAGACAAAAATCTTGGTATTCATTTTAAAATTTATTCAATTTACAATCCAGACGTACTTTCCACCTTTTTTTTTAAATTTGGTTATTCATTTTTTTGGACAAGCCTAATTTCCTTTTACTACACGGAAATTTTCACTTGAGCATCAAAATTGAATTGGTTTGCTTTACTTCAGTCTGTGATTAGTCCATTTAACTCGCACCATTCTCTCAGCCAGTCACAGACAAATTTGAAACCAATCGCAATTTGCTCAATCACGCTTTTCTGCGCTTCAAGCCTCGTTTCGGCTCTGAGCCCTCATTGGCCCCTTCTGATGGTTTTCTGTTGTAATAATCCGTTATAAAAAAAAAACTTTCTGAGTACGCATTCTTCCCATTTAGCACAACCACTCTTCACTGAAGAGGTCAGTCTTATGTCTTTACCTGAGAGAAAATTTGGTGTGGGCTGGGCCCTACTTGTGGAGTTCATCGCAACGACTTACTTCCAAACAAACCTCAATAATACCGCTGACCAACAGACTGCCCTGCCGCCACGAATCTTGAGGGGCAGCGACAAAGTTCCTTTCATCCCAGATTTTACCGCGGCACAAAATCGTGTCCTTTTGGCTATCAATCTTTTCCACAGTACCAATGTTGACACCAAAGGGCTATTACTGAAGGTCTGGCGAAGGGCCATGTGCTCTCCCAAGGGGCGCGCTGTAGGAAGGAGCCTTCTGGAGAGCATTAAAGATGACCCTTGGATCATTACTCGAAAGTTATTCAAGCTTCTTTGGGGCTTGTTTATCTACCCTTGTAAGGGTTAGGTCACTAAATAATAATGAATAACAGAATTTTCATGTTTTCTTTTTTATCTCCTTTTCTCACTTTATTCTTTGGGTTAAGGGTTGATCTCATTTCGGTAACGTAATTGTCACGCAAACTCGCAACATTTTGTTGAGTGGTCACGCAACACTTTTATCCAAATCACTAACGACGTTTGAATTTGCCACAACACATGTGACAAGCTCTACTGGGTGTCGAGCTCTGACGTCGGCTGCAGATGAAAAACTGTGAGAAAAATCGATCATTAATTTTCGCTAAAATTACGATAAAAGACCTCGTTACTGAACGCATACACTCATTTTTTTTATTTTAAAGTGATGGCCAGCAAAGCCTTATTCTACTTTTAGTGTCTAATACAGGTCTCCGAAAAGTCACACATTAAAGAAAGAAATACAATCATCTCAGGTCAGTCATTTGTAGGCCCAGCTGTAGAAGCCTTCCGGACAGACATAATTTCTGTGTGATTTTTAGTCTCGCGAGGCGAGCGCGAAAACTGATTTACACCCGAGAGGAGGGGGCGACGCTTTGTTCTGAACTGACCGCACCGGCTCAGCACCTATATTTGCCAACATACGCTCCATAAAAAAGGTATGCAAATATATTTCGTTCCATGGAACTTCTTCATCTCTTTTCACAAGGCAGTATGTTACACGTGTTTTCAGTTTCCTGTAACCCCTTCTATGATAGCAAACGTGTGTAGCCCTACCCTTCCTGCTAGGAGAAACGTTTCCCTAGGGGGTAGGGGGAACCGGAGGGTACGTAAACTACTTTTATGAAAACTGCTCCCCCCCTCCCCCCATATCCATACTTTAAATCATATCGAGCAACTGAAACCTTTCATTTTTATCTAGTAATGGAGAATTTTTTGCGGGTCATGGCGCCTACTCGAGAATTTCTAGACTCTCTCATCAAACGTTTCCCAGGTAACTCGTTCATCTTTCGTGAAGACGAGCCATAAGCAGGCCTGCGGTCAGCTACGGTGACCGCTGGCTTATTGTCAACCAGAACATACTGACTAAATATGGCGTGTAGATCTGGTGTAAGTGTGCGCGCTACCGAAGGAATGGTACTCTCTCTGCTGCTGTTAGACGTTGAAGATGCGCTTTTAACACGTGTAATCTCCAATTCGTTATTACGTTTAAGATCTTTGTGAACAACCGACCACCTATCCACAAGGCCAATTTTTCGAGTCACCGCGGGCTCACTATGGGTCGTTAGTCGTGAAAATGTCCGCGAATTGCATGGTGTAATCACAATTTTGTTCCCGCGACCGAGTTCTAGCGACGTCTGCGGCCGGGGTCGATGAGCAATCAACTGCACGGACTTCTCAAATTTCTCTTTTTCCAAGTTTCGCCTGACCTTTTTGGCCCATTCTTTACCATTTAAGAAAAACTCCGTGTCCCGCACATCAACCGACGCATTCGCTTCCGTTTTCAGGATCCACGCGCATTCCCAGTTAGCCATCTTGGCCGCTAACAAATATGCAGAAAAGCCTTTCTTGTTTCTCAAATCCACACTAAGTCTGTATTTTAACAAAATATTTAACACTTCACGCAATGTGGGCACACTGCCCGACATAGCCGCGTACATCAGGGGGGTGTTGCCATCTTTATCAGCCAAATTAATATCGCAGTCGTCTTCTATGAGAAGTTTAACAAGCTTAGAATGTCCATGTTGGCAGGCATACGACAAGGCAGTCCTTCCTTGGTTATCAACGGCTTCCACCCGTGCCCCTCGGCCCAGTAGAAGACGAGCAATTCGAGTCGCTAAGGAATCCTTTGGACCACACGCGGCAATCATAAGAGGCGACCGACCCTCGTTGTCAACTATGGTTGATTTAACGCCGATATCCAAAAGCAAACGAATCTGATGAAGTCTTCCAGAACACACAGCTTGGTTCAGACAAGAAGACGACATCTCTCTCTTCCACGGTGCTAAACAAAAAGGTGCAAATCAAATGTCCTTTCGGATCTCAAGCTGACGAAGCAATATTCCTCAGCTGACAAACCGTTTCCTGAGACCTCCTCCTGATTACTTAACTAATATCCAAATTCGTCTGAAAATATTAATGACTCCACTCGAAATCGTAGATTTTGGATGAAGCTATCGATCGAAGAGGTAAACAAGTAAGATCTTTGTTTAATATGGCAACAGAGAGGTATCTTGTTCACCCCATTCACAAGTCCCCCGGGAACTGTACTCTCTCAATAATCGCTTTCTAATGACCTGTCGGCGAGATATAATAATAGACTATCAGTTGAAAGCGCTGGATTAAGAGAGTTATGAACTTAGACACGTCCGCACGACACACATCACTGGTATTCAATAAAGCAATAATATCCTAAGGCTCAATTTTCACACATCAATACGTGATCAATATTAGCCTTAAGCTAAAATTGCATCTTTTTATAACCATGAAGTTGTAAACATTGTCACAATATTTCTGACGTAAACGGGATAGGAATGTTTGAATGTTGATGACAGATGCAAAGTTGTTTAGGAGACTCCTGAACACTTATGTTTACTACACACAGGTCAATGTAGTTAAAAGTATCCGTAAACAACAAGAACACTTTCAAACCTCAAAGTAGCTTGCAGAACAGACGTTATTTTTTGCATTTTTGAGGCAAACGAAGGCAAGCGCGAAATGTGAGTTACGTTGAAGGGGGAGCTGAAAAAAAATTTAAAAAATTCAACCCTTGGTGCAATAATTATTTTGAAAACGAACTGTCCTTTGCAAAGAACGAGAGTACTCTCGTGTTTCTATGGTTACTGGCCGAGTCTATTAAACACTTCATTTCCAAAAATCTACAAAATTCTTCACTAGTCAGTCCATATTATAAATTTGTTACGGGTCTTACATGTAGATATACCCTGCGAGCAGAGGTTCCTTCGATCTTGCTAGAAAAGCCGGGAAGTGAAGACTCTCTTCCTTTTCTAAACGTTTCTAGAAAGATCGAAGGGGCCTCTGCTCTCAGGTAATGTAGATATCATCTTCCAGTTCACACGTCTTTTCCTGTGCCATTTTGATTTGCTAATGTACTGATATCAGTAAGAGAAGTTACATATTGATTAAATGTGGACGTCTGGGGTTGACTTCTTAGCACAAAGAAAGGAAAAATAAACAGAGTGGACAGGCGAGAGCGAAGGTCAAGAACGTTATTTGCGTACGTAAATGATGCCACTTCAGTCGAAGCTTTAAGTGAAGCATGTTAAATGCTGTATGGGCCAAGGTCGATTTCCAACGAAATGCCCCCGGCATCTTCGTAGCGTATCCAGGGGTTCTCTAACACTAGAAATTCTCGAAATATGAGCTGATAACCGGAGTCGAGTGAACCAATCAGAACAATGAAAAATTTTACCCTTAAACTAGTTATCCACCCTGACAACCCGAGTTTCTTTCACCTCGAATGTTATTGGATGAGGTCCACACAAAACAGAGGTAGGCAAATGTAAGGGAAAATAACACGCCACACGATACACAACAGTCGATATTTTCTGTTCAAGTTTTTTATTCAAAAGTACATTCAACGAAGAATACAATCTTTGGATTGGAATAACACTTTTAACTCCAAAGGATAAGCAAGACAAAATTTCTCCTTTCAATATCAAGCAGACAATTGATGAGGATAAAGAAAAAAAATCACTTAGGGTATTATTCATTGCTCCAATGCCGAATTCTGTAAAGTAACATCATAAGATTTGTATAGCACACAGTAAGGAGAACCAATGAGAACTTGGGAGTGAAAAGGATATGACGAGGAAAGACTGGAGAGGAATTAAAGTTTAATGAGAATTTCAGCGCTCGCGAAGAACGCAAAATAGCTCTTTGTTCACCATACCCGTGATGAGATGCTACCATCATTGCCCTGTCAAGGGACATTGGAAAGGAGTCTGAAATAAGCTCTCAAATAACGAAACACCATAACGTGATCTAGTCCCTAACTAGCCGCTGTCATCTACAAGATCGCGACGTGAACCCGACTGCGATTTATTTAGTACGACCTTTGTTTTCTTTGTGTATAAAGCAAAACTTGTTACGAGTGGGTTGATGTTTTCAGTGGTCAAACAAATTTCTATCTCCTAAAATAGAAGAAAGAACAAGAAATTGGCCACAAAAAGCAAATGTGAGTTGTATTCATACAGGTTGTTGGATCTGATCTCAATTGCCGAACTGATTATTTTGGGCACAATTCGTTCATTATTTGTTATCCTTTTTTGATCTATCATGAAGTAAGATCCGTAATAAATGCTTTTAGCGACGATTTACAGCCTTTAGAACATAGCTAGCAGAACCGCGCAATGAAATTCAATATTTGTAAGCGTGCTCAAAATTCCGATAGTGCACGCTGACAGCGTCAGCAAATCGCTTCGCCAGAAATTTTTTTTTCGCGCGAGCGGCCGATTGTTAGCGCGGGAAAAATAATATATTTCGCGACAATAATGGATACAAACAGAAACTCGGCCTACTAGTCCGAAAACGAAGACAATGTTTCGTCCTTTTCCCTTGGGCTAGAGTTCTTAAATGAGGCAGAAAAAGAGAAAAACAAAGGAAAAGGAGACTCGGCATCAGCGCCGTCACGATTCGCTTCAACTGATATTGTTGTCCATTTTTCCCGTCGGATTTGATGCACAATTCTACCGGCTATGTTCTAAAACAATTGGTTCATGCTTTCAGCTGTGCACTATCGAGAAGCTAGAAGCTAGTGCACTCAAGAAGCTAGAGTTGCCCTCGGCTATCGCCTCGGGCAACTCTTACGCTTCTTTCGTGCTCTCCAAACTTCCCGCGCGCTCCATAACTCGATAGTGCACGCTAAAGCATGAACCAATTGTTAATTTAAACTGCATACTTACCTAGTTAGTGGAGCAAGCGTCCTTTTTCTCTTTGCATTTTCTGGACATGCCTTTGGCTCAATGCGGGCGCAAGCAGAACGAATAGGTTATGTCACGCACAAGACGAGCTGTTTTTTTTTTTTTGCGCTCCTTCTCTTGCGCGTGGCTCTTCCCACACACGTTCCTCGCGCTTGCCCGCTCTGATAAATGCAAAATAAGCGATGCCTCGTTCGCAAGCTAATACTTACCATGCATAACTTCCGACGAGTCTCCTTGGATTTCCAGGGAACTTCATCAGCGATCATAGACGCAACTTTTATTGCCACAGAAATCAATCATTTGAAAGCAACAGCTATCTGTCTAAAGTGGCCTGAACTAGCATCTCTTTGATGGAGACGAGTGAAAAAAAGTGCACGAGGAAAAACCGGAGGACTCTGTCGCTCTTTGTTGCTTACCTGGTTGTTTCCTCCCTGTTCCCGTGCCTTTTCGCTCGTTCCTACGAAAAGAAAGCCTAGAAAGGGCAATAGTCAGAGAGGGATAATGTTAATGCGTATGTGGAGGGGCAGGCGATGGGGCGTTGGGTGGTATAACAAGCATTCTTAAGCTCTGTAGAGAATAAGAACGGATTTCGCGACGTTCCTCGACCCTCCTTATTACCCAGCCCTAGTAGATTAGATTTCATTCCACCCAGAAAGACGAGCAAAATATTTTCCGCACGGAATCCTACACTAGCGACCCATTGTAGTTAGCAGGCATGTGGCGATGTCTTTTGATTCAACCGACAAATTCTTGTGGTTATGCTGCAGATGCTGCAGTTAAATTTGATGGGGGGGGGGGAGCTTTCTCGCATTATAACTGGGATGAGAGGAGTGAGGACAAAAGTGTGATCCAATACCCTAGCGGAAAACGAGGTGTACCTTTTAATTAATTAAAGAACAAAACAACAAAGAAAAGGTCTATAAGTTGGTAAGGCTTCGAAGGCCTTGGAGGAGGGCATTCTCTTATTCTCCTTTACAAAGTGCATGCCGCGATGCAGGGTATAGTTTTGGGGGTCTTGAGTTTTACAACGGGATATCCAATTCTTATTTTAATAACATACATAAAAAAATTTCTTCCTTCTGAAATGCAGTCTTCAGGTAACACTATGCAGATGACAGGTAATTTAGGGTCTTGTGCAATGTTGTTAGTCTTCCATGAAATTACTCGTGCTTATTCATTTTATATTGCCCTCCAAATCAAGTGGTTACCTGTACCAAAAGTCTTTGAACAATCTTTGAACGGGGGCGGGGGGACTTGGTGTTGCGCCGTCTGCATGTAAGGTACTAACAATTTTTTTTTCAATCTAATACTAAAAATACTGTATCGATACGCAAGAAGAGACTTCTAAGGGTGAAATGCTGCAACTTGTACATGATTAGTCGATTTTACGAGGTAAAAAAATAAAAGAACGTTTAACTACAAAGTTACACAAGGTCCGGGTTTCAAGGCGTCCGAGGCACGCCATCTAAACTGCGTTGGGTGCTTTCCCCGGGAGGGTTAAAAGTGGCCTTCCGATAAATTGACACTTTTTCGTTACAAACGGTGTAGAACATACATTAAAATATTCCCCCTCAGCTACGCCTTGCTTTGACTTCGAAAGGTGCTCAACAGATGACACACAATTGGTTAATACGACATCAACCATGGCTTGCGACTCATGGGTAAACGTAAGCGTACAGTTCAAGGTACAAGTAGACGTTTTAAAAATAACTTCAAATGGATAATTTTTCAGATGACATTCTCTAAAGGACATGTAACTGTTGTTACTTCATGCTCAGAGGGAATCTTGCATAACCTTCAGGACGTACCCGGCTAACATGCCACCCCAACATAAAAACTCATAAAGCTAAGAATAATAGCGATGGCATAAATCAATAACAATGAGCTCATGAATAATAAATAATAATAATTGTAGCTTGCTTTTGTCGACACTCACATGTCATGCTCCATTTCATGTTCTAATGTGGTTCAACTGGACCCCAAAATAACTAGAGAAAACTTGGTATCTCTGTACATACAAAGATGAAGTAACCTTTTAAAGGCATTCTCTTTCGTCACATGAGGAATGCCATAGCCGGGAATCCATCTGCTCCCTTACGATTACCTTTCTCACAAACACAGGTCGACTGCCTACATTACTTTCTCCACATTTGTAGCTTTGAAGGAGAAGTCAACTCTAAGTTTACTTATGACAATGATCGCGTTTTCAGTGAGATTTCAAAGAGTACGAAGGGTTTCAAAAAAATGTTTGCAAATATGCTATGTGAATCTTGCCTACCACTAATCACGCCACTTATATTCAACTTTTCCAAATGTATCTCTTCTTTTTCGCCTCTTGACAATTAAGAGCGACAATAATTCATTCTGCAACGAGATCCAGAGCGCATTTCGATCTCCATCTTTCTGGGTGCGTGCAATCAGGCCACTAAGCTGCTATCAAAATGGCCACGTCTATAGGTGGTTTGCAACCAATCTCTAGAGACACAGGTAACAATGGTGAAAGGAACAAATGCTGGTGGACGAACAAAAGGAGCTAATGAGATATCCATTGTTTACGTCACCAACATGGCGGCCATGACGTAACGTGCAAACCACCTATAGTCAGATTGTTAACACATTTGAAGACATGCGCAAACTGTTAGGTTAGTCTTTGAAATCTCTAACCCTTTAACTTCCAAGATCTGATCGTTAATTCTCCCAACTAGCAACTACACATTAACTTGTCAATTAGTTATGAGAATTTGTTGATAAGTTTGACTATTCTCATTACCTGTTTGCTGGATCATGTATGGATATTATAGGGAGAAGTTACATGTTAATCACTTCCGGGAATTTAAGGGTTAACTCTTGTCCTAGAACACAAATAAATGGCCTAGCCAAGACTCAAACCCAGATCTCTCATTCCAGAGTTCAGCGAGCATATATCCAGGCCTCTGCCCTCACAAAAGTTAACTTATTCTAATAACACTAAAAATTACATCAGGAACTATTATCTCGTCATTAGTTCAGAAGGTAGCAATGAATATGTTTAATTCTTGAATATTTTAGATACTTCACAATAACTTCAATAAGTTCATTACATTCTTGATGGAATGAATCAAATGTTCTTTCATAAGGACAGGCACATCTATGTATTCATGGTAAAATTGTATGCATGGTTCAGTTTTCTAATCATTTTCTTACGGTTTTGTTAAGTGAGGAGAAAATCAAACTATTTAGCTTAACATACGATAATTATATAATAACATACATCAAATTGTTTATACATGTAATATCAAGCCAAAGCTCATCAACAACATAAAATTATTTTCAACTGGGTGTAGAAAATAATCAAGGGTTGCTTTAGATTTGCTTAGGAATGCTCTGTAATTGGTTAATGAAAATCCTTCCACATTATGATTCAATCAACCTTTAGATTAAGTATGAGGGGTCAGTGGCTCATATTTATGAATATCTCTGACTTACTCAAATCCCTACCTATATGTTACATGTACTTCTTATTGATGACACATTTGATTGATTACAAGAACCAAGTATTAACAGTAACTAAAGTAGGTGCTTTAATTTAAGTGGCACTCCCATGTTAAAAAGCTAGGGGAAAACAATCAAAACTCGTTATCCTCATGACCTTTTTATGGCTTGTACCAAACAAATTCTTAAAGTCCCTATTCACCCCCAGAGGTTTATATATATTTCGATTTTTTGCGTTATCAGGATTAATCTCCAAAAAAAATTTTGCGATTGATTAAACATTTCCCGAGATATGCCGCCTCAAAGTTACTCTTTTGGCCACGCCCTTTTGACTTGGCTGGGAGAGAATTACTGGGCCGAGTCTCGGACCTACTACCCCTCCAACATTCAGTGACGTCACAGCAAGAACGAATGTTAACTTCTTGTATAAGAACATGTATTTATTGCTGTAAAATGGTGTGAAAATGTTGACTCGTTGCGTGGTCGCTGGCTGCTCAAATGCATTAGATTTGTCTAAAGACATATTCCTTCATAAAATAACGTGAATGTAGGCACATCGACCGAAAGACGTTCTGGCTATGACGTCATGAGGGACTTTTAGTTACCAGTATTAACTTTGCCCGGCCAAATCAAAAGGGCCTGGCCAAAGGACAAACTTTGAGGCAGCATATCTCGGGGAATATTTAATCAATTATAAAAAAATTTTTTTGAGATTAATCCTGATAACACAAAGAATGGAAATATATATAAACCTGTGGGGGTGAACAGGGACTTTAAATTTTCATGATCTAAAAAACTTCTTGGGCCATTTCCAAGATGCCCTTGGCCTTCGTTTCACAGAAAGAGTCAAGTTAAAGTTCTCGATAAGAGAAATGCACTTAATGCTAATAGAAAAAAACTTGATTTTCCATGAGAGGTTTTGTACCTGACCTGAATAAAAAATGAGGAGGTTTGGAGGTTGGAAATGGGTAATCAGTACATGTGAAGCTGTAATTGATTAACAGTACTTAGCATGTTCATGAACGACAGTATCATCATTATCATCAGCATTCAAATACACATCACCACATCACCCATGCTTGCCCTTCCAGGACATCAGTATCGCAGTCTTTTGTTGCTGTCATAGTAACTGGGAGGTCCCTGCAGAGCATACTGTCCTGTTTCTCCTTCAGCAGCTCTCTTTTGACTTAGCTGTGGGTGAGCACCCTTAAAAAACAAACAGAGTAATACCAATTACGACAAAAATTGAAGAGTTTTTAAAGAATTGTATTTATTTTGCTTTACTATCAAGAAACTTATTTACTTCACTTCCTTGGCCAATAAACTACAAAAGTAAAATGAAATGTTACATGGTCCCTCAAATTTTTCTATGCCTCAAGCATCTTAAAGGCGTTCATGTAGTTGTGAGCAGTCCCCCATTATAAGCATTGCAGGACATGTGTTTCTCCACCCATGAGACAAGTTAAGATGTTTGCAAGGGATCTGGCATTATCAGCATTAGACCCCTGCTTAAGGCCTCATACTTCCTCCCCCCCCCCCCCCCAAGCTTTAACAATGAGGGCCTTCTTGCAGGCTAGCATTCATGTTGAGTTCTTGTTAACTCCCTACAACAAATTTCTTTGTTTTCACTGACTGTTGTGGCTACTTTCAAATAAGTTTTACAACAGTCACACAAAAAGTGCTCTTGTTCTCAAATACAGCAACAGACAAATAGCCAAAATAAAATCACAACATATAAGAAAGGTCTCTGCAGACAGCTTACCAGTTGTGATGGCTGTTGACTGCTGTACACAACTGGAGGAGCTGAATGTTGTGGAGCTACACTTGCATTTGGGTAAACAGCCTGTTCAGTACTGTGAGCAGCCACTGATGGATAACCTAGCTGACCTGCTCCTGGCATGTCCATCTGCCCTGGGTACACTGCACCTGGTTGCTGTGGCTGAGGCTGTGGCTGGAGATGCTGCTGTTGTTGCTGTGGCTGAGGCTGCATCAGAGGCACAGGTTGCTGTTGCTGGGGCACCTGTAGCTGCTGAAGTTGTTGTAACTGACAAAAATTTAAAAAAATTGTGTTTTATGTGACTCTTAAGACAGCTTTGCAACAAACATCACATGTAGTAGCAGTTGATCATGCATTGTGCAATTGTCTAAGTAAGAGTACATAAAAGTAATGAAAAAAGGTTTATTTTGTCAGGGAGAGTGAACTATGTTTTGACAAAGTACATGTCGGCAGAAATTGTCATCAGTCAGAATCAAGTGAGGAGTTATCACCTTCACATTAAGCCATAAATAACTCTTACTTGCCTAGAAAAGACTACAATCCCACTCAAGGTTACATACTACTCCACAAACAACACAAAGGCCACATTTTGACATAATACGTTCTAACATCAATCAATTTGCATAGCAGACCTGTGGTTGTTGGTAATACACCATAGCTTCTGAGCCTGGTGTCACTGTCTGTTGTGGTTGGTATTGCTGTGTTGGTTGGAACTGTCCATACATCCCACCACTTGGAACAGTCATTAAAGGTTGGGATGCCTGTTCAGCCTGAGGCCATTGGACACCACCCACAGATGTTGCTAAGAAAAGAAAAGTAACAGACAGTGTAATTTCACTGCTACCGTATGGAGTTATAAAATAATTATATCTTATTAACCAAGTGCGAGGGCCGTACTGGGAGAATATTGGCCCGAGGTCTTGACAAGTACGGACTGAGCACAGCTCGGTCCGTACAAAAAAGACCGAGGGCCGATGTTCTTCCAGTACGGTCCCAAGCAAGCTTGGTTAATAAGAGATTTATTATACGACTGAAGTTCAAAGGGACACAAGTGCCGTATCATCGGGGACCATTTGGGACAGTGCCCGGTCCAATACTGAGAGAATATTGACCGGCAATAGAGCATTTTGATTGGTTGATTTTAGTTATTGGCCCTCTGATTGCCGAGTCATGTAATAATATTTTGATAAAAAATGTTGCTGAGAACCTTTAGGATTTCTGTATTCTCACAGAAAACCAGTTGGGTAGAAATCCAGTGAGTAAAAATATCATCACCTTCTGGCTGCAAAGTATTGTTAACAATAACAGAAGGATAGATGTTTCAAAAATGAGCAAAGTTGCTGAACTCTTGTAGCAAGGTGGTTGTATTTTGAGACAGGCTTAAATGGCTGGGTTCCCTGTACTTAGTTGCCAAAGTAATGGAAAGAATCCTTTTCAACTGAATTTAAGTATAAAGTACAGTTTTGGATATTGTTTGACAACAACAAACTTATTCTTTCTAAAAATATTTTACATGTCTGGAGAAGGTAAATCACTAAAACAAAGTGGAGTACTGAGTACTGCCACAGTAACCATGTGGGCACGCATGATAGGTGTACCTTGTGAAGGTGTGGTTTGAGCTTGTGGAGCAGACGCTGCCACACTGCCCACTGCAGGAGGCATCTGTTGATACCACTGATATTGAGGTGTTGGAGGGGCTGCTGCAGGGATGGAGGAAGGCTGAGATGATGATGCCTGTTGCTGAATGATGGCAGCTGGTTGAACACTACCCATTGGTAGCTGAGCCATGGGTTGTTGTGCTGTCAGCCCTGGCAGAGATTGCGGCTGAAGTAAAACAGAAAAAGTCTTCATTCAAATTTAATGTCTAACACTGCACTGGAGGCAAGAGGCACATAATGCCAGAGCTTGGTTTGGTTTCAAAATTATGATGCTAATAAATTATTAACCACTCCCCCTTGATCAGGGATGTTAGTTTATTGCAACTCCCCCATCCCCTGAGATTCTGAACCAGATAGTGACGGGCACTAGGAAGGTAAAAAGTATTTCTCCCTGACTACACTCTGGTGCTTTAACCGACACTTTTCAGCTCAAATTCCTGAACTACAATCATTAGGTAACCACCTTTCCTAGCAAACTGAAAACATAAAGGAAATGAGAATTACCATAGCATAGGATTGGGTTTCCTGTGGTGCATAAAGGGCAGTTTGTTGTGTTGCATCTGCAGGAAGTACAACATATCCAGAATTTGCTGCTCCATTTGGGGCTGGGTCACCTTGAGCCTAAAAGGAAATTGTCAAAATATTTTTCAAGTGTCTCAAACAGAGATGTCCAGAAATTCATTTATAGTCCTTAAAGTACAAAATCAGGGCTTGAATGCAGAACATGAAAAAAAATTAGCAGAAAGCCATGTTGTAGTGGATGCCATGTTGCTCAGTCTGATTAAAAGCAAGATGTGGAACTGTGCAGTTAAAACACCTGGGTGCAAATTCTTAGCATACACGTAGAATAAATTCACACATCTAAACTTGTTCCTGGCAAAATTAACACTTGGAAATGGCTGCTTGATGAATATACAATTTTCTAGCAATTATACCAACATCAGGTGAAAATATATAGAAACCTCAAGATGGCAGACTAGGCGGTGGCTATGCCTGGCTAATGGCTCCTATTAACCCTTTAACCCCTAGAAGTATTAACATGTAACTTCTCCCTACATTATCTGTACACTCCACAGTAAACAGATAAAGAGAATATTCAAACTTATCAGGCAGAAGTTGTTATCTTGATCTTACACCAAATTCTTGTAACTAATTTACAAAGAATTGTACAGCAGCTAGAGGGGAGAATTAACAATCAGATCTTGGTATTTACAGGGTTATTTAACAGCTCTGAAAAGAAGCATATCAATCCCTTGAATATACACTTACAATCTGCTGGACCCCAGGGGTACTATATTGCACTGTATTAGGATCACTTTGGCCTGGTACAACTGTCCCTGGAGGAACACTTTGATAAGTAGATACTGCCATCAGTGGGGCTGGATCAGGGTGTAATACCTGAGGTACCATAGTCTGCGCTGGTACAGCACTGGGTGCAGCATACATCACTGGCTGATTGCTCGCAACCTGCTGGGTGGGTACCATGATGGATTGCTGGGTAGCCTGCTGCATCAAAGCCACTTGCGACTGAGTTACTGGCAAGGTACCTGGGTATGCTGGAACTGGAGCACTTGAAACTGTTTGCAGTTGCATCTTTAAATGAAAATAGAAATGTGATACACTGGTTAAAAAACTTTAATTCTTGTTTTGTTCACATGTTCCTTGTCTATTTTTCTTACATTTTCTTTTCAACCTTGTGTCTAGTTTGTTACCTCTGGTAAACATTTTATAATTCAGGGTTGCCAAAAGACCATTATGGAAACACGTTGAGCTTAAATCCCTGAGTAGGCGATAGTCTTTCACAAGAGGAGAAAGTGAAAGAGTCCAGTGTCATATCTCACATTTCTTAAACAAGATTCACCCTCCCTAACCTTATCTTTCCCTTAAAAAAATCTGAATGTAAATAAAAAACGAAAAAGGCAAATAAAGGACTTATAGTATAGCAAAAAGATTTTGTTTTAATAAGGATAAAGAATGACCTGCTTTTGGAGTCCAGAAAGAAAGCTACTGTTTGTAGCATAATAAACCAAGAGAGTATTTTAATTTTTTTTTTTTTATTTTTGACTTTCTTCTGCAGCTTTTTGCAACTTCCTAGCCAACATTTTCCAAAAGCTACAAACTTTTAAGTATGCTCCATGCACCTTTTTTCAAAATCAATGCAGGTAATCCTAAGCGGGCAAGATGGGCTCATCTTGCTCAGTGTTTCAGTGACTTTAAATAGTATTGCATAACCTTTACTATTGTAATATGATTGACAATTAGCTGCTCAATGTCGTTTTGTTTAACCCGAAATAGAATATGATTTTTAACTTAAAATCTTAGTCAATTCATTCTACACGTGGAACGTGCAGCTGTTTAACCCATTAACGTCCAGTGCGCCCGTATGCGCCCATGGGGACCCACACCCTTTCTACGCCCTGTGACGTCATCAATTTTAACTCTGGAGCACGAATTCGAGCATGTACTTGAACGGGTTGAAAATATCTTGCAGACGATACCAGAATGAGCGCAATTGAGTGGAGGAGATTGGAGAAATAGCCAAAAAACCGTGTCACTTTGACTGGAAAATCTGCACGAAGATCGTGTGTCACTACCCACCTACCTTTCCGAGCATGTGCTTTGAAAATAATGAGTAGTTTCTGAAAAATCTCTACACCAAAATGAAGCCTACTCAATTTCCAGCAAGTGAGGAGAAACTTTAGGCAAGGAGAGGGGAAAAAAAGGGCAGGAGAAAGAGAGAAAAGTAGAAATCGTAAGTGGGGCGTGCCTTTTCAACCCAAAAACTATGTCGAAATTTTGCTCTCTGCGCGTGCCCGAGATTTTCAGGCCGCCATTTTGCATTTGGATCGACAGGCCGTCGAGTGCACGAGCTGTCAAGTGGTTTTTGGTAAGTTCGAGCCTTTAAAACCCCAACAGTGACCCCAAATCTGCTGGACTAGCTTCAAAACACAGTTTTCCACAAAAGCTGCGGCCATTAATGGGTTAAATCCAACTAACCAACTGGGGCACAGATGATCTTGGACCCTGCAGCTGCGATGGGACTAACATTCCTTGCTGCTGGTGGGGTGGAGCAGGAACTAACATTTCCTGTTGCTGCAGCGCTGGCTGTACTCCCATTGGACCAAACACTCCTTGGTCGACAGCAGAGGGAATGACCCCCCCTCCTACAGGCTCACCCATCAGGGCCGGGATGGATGTCTCACTCATATGTTGTTGGGAAGGGTCAAGACCCACTGGCCCTGGCTGATAAATAAATAAATAAATAAGGCATAATTGAACTTTCTCTTTCAATGCCATAGAGTGTTAACTAAACTTTTGAAATAAAGATATAGCCTAAGCTAAAGGTGAGCTACTCTACAATTCAGTTGCCTAAAAACTGACTAACAACTACTTCAAAGGAAAAAAAAAAAAAGAAAAAAAGGTTTGAATGTCGTGAATAACTCACAACAAATCCAACTGAATGAAACAACCTAACACTACCAATGCATTGAAACTGACCAATCATGACCCACTTACAAAAATTGCCAAACAGTTTAGACAAACCTGACTTCCAAAACAACTTTTCACTCAACTCTGATGAGGAGAAAACATCAGTCACTAAACCCCAAAACATTCCTTCTCAGGACTACCCTCAGGCCAAAAATGAGACTGCTTGATCATACTGAAATACTCTGACTGGCAAATGAATCAGCTGAGAGCTGTATTATACTTATAAACTGTACCTGCATCTGTTCTGGAGGCAAAACTGTCCCATCAGGCTGCTCCCCAAAGTCCATTAAAGGACGGGGTTGCATGGGCATTCCTCGGGGTCCCATAGGTCTCGCCCCTGGTGGACCTCCCACACCCATACCAGCAAAGCCCCTTGGACCTGGTCAATAGAAACATAACTTGATCATTTGATTAAAAAAACAATTTATACTACAAAAAAAAAAAAAACTGCAAATGTGGCAAAAAAAACACAACAAATTGAATTTGATTCATTTTCTTTACCTGCTGCATGTCTTATCATGGGCCTTGCTCCAGGGGGCTGGCCCATGAGGGGTCTAGGTGCATGACCAAAAGGGGCTCCTCTTGCACCCCCCAGTGCAGCTCCCCTGGACCTACCTCCTGTGAACCTTGGACCCTGCAAAGACAGAACACTCCATACATACATCATCCATCTTTTACCAAATGAATTAAATGCTAAATTCTGTCCTACCACTGTAGCAAAAAATAAAAGCTTTTCCTGTTATCAGCCTTAGTGACATTTTAAATGAAACACTTACTGTAAGACCAGGTCTGAGAGGCCTTGGTGGTCTTCCAGGATGTCCTCGTGGCATCTGTTGCCAAGGCTCTGAACCCATAAGTGGACGTGGGGCCATGAGGGGACGGGGGCCCCTGACAGCCATCATGTCAAGGCCTTGAGGTACATGAGGAGCAGGACCTCTTGGACGAGGACCAAATGATGATTGGCCTCCCTGTAACAAAACAAGCACAATAAATTAGTATCTTGGACATTAAAGAAAGAGCAAGAAAAATGGTGACCTTGTAAATGTGGTTAGAATGCTGAACAGCGGTCCATGTGTGAGATGTGGCTGGGTGTTTGTGTATTGTTCTTATGGAAGACACTTCACTCTCCCAGTGCCTCTCTCAACAAAAGCAAAATGCATTACAGCAGCCTGTAAGGGAAACCTTACGAAGCATTGAAGGGTAATCCAATGATAAGCTGACATCCTGTCCAAGGGTGCTTTCTTCTCATGACCTCATGCAACTGAGGGCTGTAAGGCTTAACAACTGAGTTAACCATACCTATAATTAGCAATTATTTGCCGAAGGCGAGGTGAATATCATCAAATAATTCCTGAGACGAAGTCGAAGGGATTATTCGACAATATTCACCGAGCCTGAGGCGAATAATTGTTTTAGTACAAGTTCAGAGCTGAACAACAGAGAAATTTCTACAATCATAACATTTTAGTAACATTTATTAACATTTTATTTTAAAATTTTAGGTAAACTGTGTGGAGCGGTTGATATAGCATCATCATATAAGGAGCTGCTCGACCAATCAGATTGCTGGAAACTCTTTGCTCAGCTCTGAAATTATACTAATACCATATATTAGAAAGGTATACCAAAAATATAAACTAACATGTTAAAAAATTGGCCTTACCACATTAGTGTTTTGTCCTCCAAGAATGCTTGCACCAGTTCTTCCTGGAGTTCCATATGCCACACGAATATTTGTCCCTTCTAACAGTGCCCCATTGTGAGCCTTCTGTCCACGTTCTGCCTCTTCTGCTGTCCCATAATCCACAAAAGCAAATCCCCGAGATATGCCAGTTTGAGGATTTACCGCAACCTTTAGCACAAAAATCTGAATCAATAATCCTTTGTGGTTTTTTTAACATTTAGTCTTTTTTGTTTTATTTCTTTTCTTCAACCCTAGGACTTGTCTCACCAGATTTCTTTCATTATGACACCAACATGTTAACCTATGATGGCTTATTCCAGACTGGGTGCTTAATAAACTATTTTCTTTTACCTACAGGACAGGTTCTTATTTCAGTTTGGTCACTTGATCAAATAAATATGGTAACTAGGTACTTGCATTTCAATGTAGATTTTACCTGTGCGAATGTTACTGATCCACTCTGACTGAATAACTCTTTCAACACCTCTCCATTAGTGAAGTCTCTAGGAAGCCTGTCCACAAACAAAGTCTTGGAATGCAAATCTTCATAAGTTAGCAGATTTGGTTCAGCAAAGTTCACCCTTAATATTCGTCCTCCAACATATTTTGAACCCGTACTCATCAACTGTTGTTTGGCAAGACAAGCTGACTCCCGTGTGACGTAATCCACAAAACCATAACCTTTACTTTCTCCTGTAAACATACTCCGCACAAGGAATATTCTTTCTATTGGTCCAAATGGGCTCATTAGGCTCCTAAACTGTTCCTCTTTAAATTCAAATGGCAAATTACCAACAAATAACAGACTGTCTGGTGGGGCAAGAGATACACCAAGAACACAGCCATGAAAACTTTGCCTGTTGAGCGAGTTAATGGCATTGACAGCCTGCTCAGGTGCTCCAAGAAGTACATGAGCTACAAAGGGAAAAATAACTCGTTAACTTCATTTTCATCAAATCACAAAAACTATCTACACTAGATACTGTGACCAAGCTTAAACTTTTCTGCTTCTTGAAACACCTGGATTACCAAATATCAGTCAGTGAAACACACCTTCTAATGAGGAATCAAACCTCAGATGTCCGGATTTTGCACTCTAATGCTCTACCACTGAGCCAAAGAGAATCCATGGTGAGCAAGGTCATATGTGAACTTCAGAATGGGCCATGCTTACTATAGAGTCTCAGTGGTTTAGCTGGAGAGCACCGAACTGCAGAAACAAAGGTTTGAGGTTCAGCTCTTCACGGAGACTCTCTCCATATTTCTTTACAGAGCTCAAAACTTATCATCTCACTTATTCTGTTTACTAAATATAGTTATACTTTTGCATAAATCTCTCACCTGAATTCTTTTCTATTCTAAGATCAATAACATCAAAGCCTTGAAGGAAATTTGTCTTCAAATCCTGCAAAACAAATAATATACCAGTCACAAGTCAATTTTTCTGCTCATCTCAATTTTTGGTTGGGGGGGGGGGGGTAGATAGAGTAGAGAAAGTCAAAAACATTCAGAAACTTTAAAGTTTTACCCTTCAAATGGTATAATCAGATGAACATTCGCCCTTTTTTTTAATATACAATACATTTACAACTATACCCTTCCCCCCCTCCACCCACTGCAATGTATACGAACTCAGCAGTTCGATCGACACAAAACTTCTTGAAACTCACTCTAAGCGTAGAAGGTAAAAGAGGCTTAATTGTCCCTATCATCAGCAATCATTTTTAATAACTACCAAACGAGACATTTAACCGTCAGCTGGTGAAATAACCCGTATTCGCGAAGATGGCTGTCGCGATCGCTGTTTTAGTGTCTTTTTTAACAACTTCCAGCTTCTGATTCTAAGATTTTACTGTCATGATGAACAATCTTGGTATCCTACCTCTGAATCGACGCCATCGGGAACATTAGTTATAAGAACCCATCGCCGCTTCTCAAACTCTTCCTTCGGATTGAAGCTGGAGAGAGATTCTAACTCTCCGTTGTTTGGTAACTTGACTGCTCCGTTCATAATTCATTGGTAATCGTCGCTCTGTCTTTGGGATAATGAAGCTGGCATTAAGAAAAGAACTGTAGATCCCAAGAGATTGGAAAAAGTTTATTCCTACCTTCTTTATGTTGGTCAAAACATCTCTTGATGAGGACAAAACACGTGCATCCCACAATCCCTCTGACTATTCGGGCGTCGGAAAATATCCGTACACTTTCGGAGGTCTTCGGTAAGGATCGTGAGACTGACTCGCCCGGCTCGACAAATGAACTGTACCAGGAAAACAAAATTAAATAAAGTTCTGAAAAAAATTAATAGAGAGTGAAAACGCACGTGAAACAGACAAATATTCACAGTCAGCTATTAAAAAACCTTGAGATTGCACTTTCCAGTGGCTAAGATTTTCCTAGCTGGAGAAAAATCGAGCCGGTTCAAGCGGCTATCATTTCGTGCCGAGATAAGTAAAGAAGTTTGATCACAGTTTAGACAAAAAAAGTCGTATCCAGATCATAATGGCTGGAAGTCTAGTGACAAAACTGATTTTGCTTGTAAGTACGGAGTGAAAGGCCACTGATAGAAAACGCTTCGTAGAAGTAAGAGAACTTTTTTTATTTCCATTAAACTAATAGTTCAAGTATCGATTGTCTACTGCTTCCATGAATATGAATTATATCCGATGAAGTCAAGACCATTAATGAAATTAAAATTATAACTTAGTTTTTTAACCTGCAAAACATGCATAATTTTCTGTCTCAAGCCTCTCGCGGCTTCGCCGGTCACCGCCTTAGCTAAAAAAAAAAAAAAAAACGCTAACATGCCGGTTAGACGCACACGTGAAATGTAAGTCACACGCCGGGAACGAAAAGTGTTCACCTCGCGTTTGCCTCTGTTCCAGTCGTGTGAAAACACAAAATTACGCCCGTTCTGGAGATAGATCACTAAGATGATCAGACAGAATACGTAGATCACAACAAAATATCAAACATAAAATATCTAGAAAATAAAATAAATCTCGGATAAGGACGAATAAACCGTAGGTCCTGTCTCCTACAGGGTTGGAGTAGGAGACGTTAATTTCCCACACACGAGATCACTGTGTGGTGGATGTCCTCCCCTGGGGTGGGATGGGTGGGTACTACGGCCCGCAGTAGTTGGCGCGAGCTGTTGCGGGGTCCCTCCCTGTCGGCGAAGCTAATAAATTAAATCAAAACTAAATTATTCCCGTAAAATTTTGCATTAAATGCTATTGTACGAACTCTTCCATGTATGGTCGCTGTTCAGCTTTGTTCACAAGTCCATATCTCACTTGAGGAGGAGATTGACCGACAAAAATTTGAAGAATATTTTGAAGAATGTAAATGGCCTCGATTCACATCATCGTAACACTGAAACTTCCATTATTGCAATTATGTTCGCGTTCCGATAACAATAAACTTGCGTAATTCCTTTACCAGCATGTCTTGCATTCAAGATTTACAATAACTTGCAATTCAACATGCAAGCATCATTTAATTAATCCAGTTGTACTTATTTTTTTAGCAAAATCTCGCTGCAAGTTAACTCCGTGCTCCACTCGATTCACACCACCGCTATATTAGCCCAAAAATCGTCTTAGCTTCGATGAATTTTCATGTCAACATTGTTGATCTCATCACGAAATAAGCAACAATCTTCTTCATCGCTATCGGCGCAATCTCGTACATGCGCACGAAATCGTCTTGATCTCGGCGGTTCAGGCTCGTTTTCGTAGGGATCCTCGCTTTCAAACTTGAGTCGAATGAAATAGTTCAACAGTTTGTAGTAGCAGTAAGCAAGACCTCCTGATCCAAACACAGTTACAGTGATGATTAACCAGCCAAGCATGCCTTTGAACAACACACTTCGACATTACCATATCACCCAAGACTCATATCATATCACCCGCCGGAATGATAACTGGCGTGTTTGACATCTCTTGGAAGCTCACGGGATATTTCTTGTTCACCATGTGCTTAGAAATTCACTATGACGCAAGGACCTGCATTATCATCGCCTGTAACAGGTGGTATGAACGCCTTGAAACAGAAATGTTTTGCGATCTTCCCGCAGAGCAGATCATTAAACATTTTCTGGATGAGTGTGCAATTGCTTTCTTTTTGAATAAATTAATATTTATGTGAGCTAATTAGCGGGTAGGGTTTTGTTTCTCATTCATCCTCTGTCCACAACGCGCTAAATAAGTTTGAAAATGCAATTTGAGAAGTGCAATAAAAGTCTCTCGTCCACACTTGAAAACGGGTAAAATGTTCTCCATCCACACTACGAGGATCGACGGTGGTGAAGGTTTTCGATTTTATCTCAAGGGATCCGTTTAATAATTCCTAGTTAACCCGCAAATGGTACATGAACATATTGGTAAGGGACCAGTAAAAGAAAATCACGATAAAGTTTACCTAATCGCCCCATAAGGTTCCGGTAAATTAAAGGCCGGGTCAAACGCACGCAACATTTTAACGCAACATCTCGCAACATTGTTGGATCGTGTTCTGAGACAGGTGGCCAAACGCGCGCGACATCTTGCAACATGCAGAAATATTGCAACAAAGATTTGATCATTTTCAAACTTGATCCAACACCATCCGACATCTTGCGACATGTTACAACAAGTTGCCACAGGGTGACCAAACGTGTGCAACTCGTTGCGTGCAACAGCTTTGCAGGACTTTGCGTTGAAATGTTGCGTGCGCTTAGCCGGGCCTTAATATTCTTTTGATCCTTCGCTTATTAGCAGTTAGGTGGCAGTCAATTTTCTATGCTCGCCCCCCCCCCCTCCCCTCCTTCTTAAACTCTGTTTGAAACGACTGATCCTCCCCTCCGTTGCTCCTGAAAATCATGTGTTCTCCTCAAAAGTCTTCCCCCCCCCAAACAAAAAGAAAAATTAGGTTATAACTATTGTCTTGATTGTTTTTCCGTCGACACTGAAACAGAAGACCATATTTTTGTCTTTTTTTCTTCTTCATTTTTTTTAGTTACTGACACTTCAGAATAGAAATTAGCGATATTAAAACATAACGATTCGGCGATGACATGTCACCATTATCAAATGCAAATTACAGTAATTATTTATAGTTCGTATTTTTATTAGGCAAAGCATATGCAAAAACTGCTACCGCATGGAAATACGTCAATTTTCTCTGTCACAAACCCTCTCACAATTTGTAGTAATTGGTTATCGCTCTTGTGGTTGCCTGCCTGTTACTGTTGTTGTAATTTATCCGTGTTCTATATTGTATGTATTGTTGGCAAAGCTAATGAAATAAAAAAGTAAAGTAAGTAATTTACTGATAAAATCTTCTCTTGAGGGGAGGGCCGGGGTCGAAAGGAACTCATTGGGAAATGGCTTGGGTAGGGTGAGTATTGCTATTTTACGCGTGCGGTCTTGTCTCATCCCAGTAACAGCTTCGTTACTGTGATAAAGTGTGTTCGATAATGCCTGTGCTCGAAATCTGCCTCGTTATCTCAGGCGTGGTAATATTTTCCGTCGTGAATGCTTTTGTGGTAAAGTACTACTTTGGTGGAAGCAAATTTCGTGAGAAATCAGAGTTATTTTTCCAGCCTGTTGAAAAAGATGATTTGGGACATTCGTACTACTAAAGGCTTAGAATTCTGCAACTACTACTACTCATGGATTTCCAGCTGTAGTTTTGACAGTAGAGGGAGTATGCAATTGGATAGATACATTGATTTCAATAATGCGCGATTATTGGTTAATAATCGAGACTCGACTTGAATTAAGGATCTTACAACTAGGGGCGACTTCAAAAGTCCGATATCGCCGGAAAACAGAGGGAGCGCTTTTATCCGCTGACCAACATTGACAGGCAAAGGTGATGAACAGACACAAACTTGTAAATGCTGCAGTCAACACTTCTTGCATCGAAAGTAATCTTTTTGAGCCAGAAACGACCCCTTGTTTTCTCGTCTAATCGAACTGAAAACGGTTTGAAATAGAGGTCGATTAACACTCTTGCGTAATATCTCTGTCATTCTTGTTCGTTCTTCTTGTTCCTGTGGAGATAGAATTTAACAAGGTACAGATATTGTCGTATCTTCTTATTGTTTTCTGTTACTTGCGCAATTTTAAGTTAATTCCCGTGAATTGTAAGATTTTTGTGCGTTACCTTTTGGTGCTTATGAATGAATTGTCATCGGATGAAAATAACGAGAGGCTGTGCTCCTTGGAACTGCGCTCTCTATACGGTCTATTCAAATTGAAGTACACACTTTATATCATTACTCAAAACTTGGGTTTACATGCTGTCACGTTTATAAACAATAATTTGCAGGTTGTAGCCAAATGCTAAACAATAAATAAAAGAGGCAAACAAATAACAAAACGTAGAAATTCGACAAATTTCTATCGAAAGAAAGTAATTGAAATCAATGTTTTCAATATTCGTCTTTAATAATGAACAACTTCTTCCAGGGGTTTAAAACAAAAAACTCGTATTTATTTGCATGCATAGAGATAAAAGCTATTAATTCAAAACAATTTTGGCTGTAATGATTTACCCTTTTAGCTTGTTTTCACTTCAGCAGAAATGCTGATCAAACCATATTTTTTTTCGGTCTTAAATGTTATTTGTTCCTCCAGTTCACATCTATGTCTCAATACAGTTTCACATGGAGATGTAAAGGTTCGGCTGCGTGAAAGTTAGAAGATTTACTATGGAAACACAAATGCATATTCTATTGATTTTCGACATAATTTTCAAATCATGATCATCGGCTTAAGAAAAATAGGAAAAAAACAGACTCACATTCGCCACTGATGCGAAAATTTTAATTTTTACGCATAAACGGCAGAAAGCAGTAGAAAGGAAAGAAGAAACAATTTTTGCGTTGGTCACCCAGTTTTTTGGCATTTGTGGCGTCGCGTCCTCAAATAGAACGCGTGCGCTGGCTAGTGTGTTTTCGCATAGATCAAGGTTAGACGGAGTGTCATCAATAAACGCCGGTAAAAGTGGTAGAGGACTTGAGAATGGGTTGTTTCACAGAGGTCGTGTATACAGCAATCGACGACTGTCTTTAATTTAGCAACGCTGAATGGGCGACTCTTCCCGAAAAGGGGAAAACAAGCTATCATTTGTAAACAGAAAGATGCATGGCTGTTGTCACGTTTTTGCGGTTAGGAGTCATCAAGTTTTTATAGCACAGGCATTTCCAAATAATGCGTCATTTCATTCTTTCAAAACAGCTCAGCATAAAAAATAGCGTCGTTTCTGGATAGAAGTGCGTTCCTTTAGAAAAAGAAAATAAGACGCCAGAGTCAAGGTTGCCCGTAAGAAGACGTGGGTCTTTTGAGAAGTTACACTTCAATTGGGGAAAACATGTTATTTGCAGTGGATGTTGGCGTGTTTGTTGGATCAGTGGTTGTTCTGTCATTTGTCTATGTCTCTTTTCTCAAGAAAATGGTGAAAACGTCTTCTGAGGTTAGCAAGGAGAAAGAGAAATCTGCAAGCAACAAGAACCACGTTAAGGCTGACTAGCTGAGAGGAATGTTCATCCATAGAACTCATGTTAGAGGACGACGGACACAAAAGTGTACAAAAGTAATCCGGACCTTTTTTCTCACAAGCCTACCGCACTCGGCTTCTATCATTTAGATCGGAACGATAAAGAAACAGATTTTTAATGTGGTACTTCTGCTTCATCGCCGCTGAGCCATCCAAAACTGCTTATCGAGAAGGAGGGATCCTGACACCATATTTTGCGCAAAGCTATTGTAGCTCTCTATTTAACAATTCTCTAAATTAATTCTGCATCTTTTTAAAGTGGTCTTGACTCCATGTTTTCTGACTAATTTTTCCCCTCTGAAAATGAACTGATTTTATATTCTGATGAACTAAACGGTAAAAGCATTTAAAAATACTAAATACCTTTACGAATATCAGTTAAGTTGTAATACACATTTTGATAAATCAATTCTTGCAAAATACGTTACTTTAATTCAACTGGTGGTAAAAAATGAGAATGTGTTGAGTAAATATTCTTAATATTTCATTCGTATCTTATGCATAGAAGCTTGGCAAGCCATCAGATTAGCGCTTAGGTATAAAATTTCGCAAATATCAGTTAAACTAGGAATTTCTTTTACCTTTATGTAATAACGTTAACTTTAAGACTTAACACAGTTCTTTCAGATCCATTTATTTACTCTAAGGTCCACTAGAAGGTTTATCATTTTTGTACCGTTCATTCATAGTTTAAATAACGTTTTTTCCTCCAGATTCTTGTTGAAGTTAACTAAGTAAAATTAAGGGTTGTTGAATTATTCCATGGAAGTGTAACTCTTTAACAAATTGTTTTTATTTGCTGATGCAAATAGCTTAAGGGTACCTGTTGATGAATCCCCTCTCTTCCACAAACTTTGAAAACATTTCTCAGCACGTATGTTTGCATTTTTGTAGGTTGCTAGCTACAACAACAACAACCATTTGCAGCATTTCAAAAACGAGGACATAAATTCGCGCTATATCGCGTAAATGCTCAGCTAAAAATGCAAATTTATATTTTCAACTTTCTTGCTCAGTGGGGGAATGGGGTAAGCCTGAATTTCATCACCAGGACTACTCGTTTCTTTTTAAAACCGAAAGCTGATAAAGAAGCACCCAGACACGGGAAATTCGTTAAAGTAATTCAGTTAAATTCTACTGACACGTAAGGAAAAATTTATAAAGTGACTCAAGACTAAAAAAGAACAGAGTATGGATTGATGTGAGGAAGAAGGGTCTTGTCTAAGGTGAGTACGTTGTCCGGAGAATTGAAATGTTCCGCGGGATGCTATCAGTAATTCACTTCGGAAAGTAAGATGAAAGGTTAACTGATTTTAAAGCTTTAACCACAGTTAATGCAGTTTCTTTTTCGAGGAACTTAGAGTTACATGAAAGGCAAACAGTTTTGCACCGTTATTTCTACGGAAAACGAGAGACGTGTGATAAGTCGCTTCGCAAATTATTATTCATAACTACCGCAGTCGCGTGTCGTTTAGATCAATTACAAACATATACTTGTTCATCCACATGTTTGTTTCGAAGTAAATTCATTTGCAAAATTGTGGTCTCCACAAACTCCAATTAACAATATACAAACTCAGAAGTCAGTGGCCTTAAAATTCTTACATTTTCACGGGTGAAAATTTGAAGAAAAACGTAGCAAGGTTATGGAAATTGATTCAGCCCTTGAAGGCAACTTCGGTTCTTCCCGGGACTTCGCGTGACCTCGGTTAGGTGAGCGTGATATTCACTCAGTACTTCCGGTTACTTAAGAAATACACACTGAGCAATCGAATAAAAATTACACTGAGTTCCTTTCGTTAAATTCACTCAATCCTGTTTTGCAGAAGTTCAAGCAATGATTAGAATTATCTTTCTGCAAATTGCGTTATATTTGGTCGCTTGCAATGTCCTTTGCCTCTACGCCAGCGGCTATTCCAGCGAAAAATGCTCACAGAAGAATAGTGAGTGTGGAGAAAATGGATCAAAGTTGGTAAGAAACTACTTCCTAATCACCACTATTTAACTGATCTCTCTGAGACTCTATATTCCCACCAATATCAGGTTTCTAATGGTTATAATTTCAAATCAGTCTGAGAAGGTCTCAATGGGTTAAAAACCTTTTTAGGCGCACGGTTAAAATTTTGACCAATTTTTATATGGCCAACATTTTATACGACTAACCTTAAAATTTGTCAATTTTTACGTCTAACGGTTAAGTGTTCTAGCCTTGTTACGACAATCGGTTAACCCCATCGCCACCCTCCATAACATGTACTCTGTTCCTATTTAATCCCTTTCCTCTTGCTTTCAAGTTTCACAAATTAATTTCCAGTATTTAAATAAGTGTAGTTAGGATACAGCAGTACACATGTGACAAAAACGATGCAAAAAAAAAAAACTATTTTGAGGTGTTTAAAAGAATTGGTTGAAACCATTAAAAAAAAAATTAATACCGTAAACAGACTAACAGTGTGGGTGCAAAATAAGTGGTAACAGAGATAAACGGACCAATCAGATTGCTAGAAATTCAATATCTGAATTCTGTGTCTAGGGGAGGGATGGAGTAGTTTTCTCTTTTCGAAACTTTTACTAATGAATAACTTAGCTAGGTAGATATTTGAATTTTTTTTTGTTTTTTTGTTGTAGACACAAGAGACGGAATCTGACAGCAACGATTGTCAAGTTATTCGTGAGATCGAGGAAGTGGTTAATAATCTACGCCCGAAGTTAGCTGTTTTTCCCGAGGCCCAAAAAAGATTTGATGAGCTAAGGGTCCTGTTGGAAGAACAAAAAGACACAAAAAAAGACAGTTGCAAAGGCAAATCAGATAAATTAGCTTTTGAAGAAGTCGCAAAATTTCTTACAACCACAAAAAGTAGCATTGCAAAATTTCGAAGTAAAGATTCTTTGAAAATTTTAGGGGGTGTTCTTGACATTGTCTCAAGCCTTGAAAACCTGGTTGACGTTGGTAAACCAAACAGGGTTATTATTCAGACTCTTTGGAGAGTTGTTGGCTGGTTGTTAATGGAAAGTAATGCAGATCAAAGTGTGGTCGATCAACTAAAAAATTTTGTTCACGATGAAATGATTCGCTTTAACAAAAGATTACTGGATCAGAAATACAGAGGGCTCAAACGTCGCGTATCAGAACAAATTTTTCAGTTGCAGCGAATGAAGGAAGGAGAGAAATTGGATGATCCTAATCTGTGGAATGATTACGTGCAATTTTTGGGTGAGCTTGAGGACAGGTTTGAGTCGCCACTTCCTTTCAATATTTCAAACAACCTGAAAGAAAATCCCGATGTGGAAGATTTCGTAACTGCCATAGTTAAGTACTGTGAAGCCCACTCTTTGTATATGGCTCTTCTGGTCGCTGGTAAAGCAAAATATACAGACTTGAAAATCGCGCACGAAGACGACATAGCCATTGCGGAACGTAGAATGATTTTTCAAAGTAAGGATGCTAGAGAGAAACTCTCTTTTCTGTCAGAAAAGAGATTTTTAACATTTCTTGGGAGAATTGAGGGCGGAAAACTTACAAAAATTGTGGCTTTGGGCCGAAGAATTCGGGATAAACACGTGGTAGAAACCGTTCGACACAGCTTGGGTTTGTCACCAATGCCAGATTTATCAACCATCAACTCTTCTGCGAAGAAAGTGAATCAACAGACAGTGACTTTGAGGTCAGTAGAGAATTGCAATTGGTTTCTTTACCAGTACTTTGGCAATCGCTTTTCCATTCAGTTTATAAATGATGCTGACATTCCGATAAAGATTGATTCGGGTGAAATCGGCTGGAGTCAAGAAAACAAACTCAAGTTTGTGCAAAACATTTCACCTTACTCAATGCATCACCTGAAGATTGCTTATCCCAGCTTCTCTACCGCTGGGTACATAACTCTGAATTTCAACAATATCCAGAGGGTTATTGAATTTGCAGTGTCGTTTGTTTTCTACAACAGCAAAATAAGCATGCAAGACAAAACTGAAGCAGAGTTTTCCCGCGGTCTCGACGCCTATAACGACAGATCTGAGGATGCTGTAACTCTGTACTTTTCTGAGGATGGAAAATATTACATTGTCAAAGCTGAGATTTTTGTTTGTTGGCCCGATCGCATTTGGCGGTTTATCATTCAAGACTTTGATCCAGAAGCTGTTGGAGACTAAGAACATTGGGATAGACACTCTCGTTCATTAACCTCATTCCCAGGGTCTCTCTTCTACAACCCTCCCTAAAAATTCAGAAAAGAGAGCCAAAAGATTTTTTAGCAAGACCCCAGAAGATCTCCTCCTCCCTCCTCCCTCCCCCCCCCTACAGTCTTTAATCAATACTTTTAGCACTTTTTGGAGATCGAGCTAACTCTCACGTCATTAGCTGAAATTCTCTCTTCTTTTTATTATTCATAAATTACATGAGAAAATACTTCTTTTGAAAATTGCTTGGTTGAATTTTAATATTCTAACTGTTTTCAATAAGTGTTCATATCTTTCCTCAGCTAGCCACCATTTAATGCTCAAATTTTAATGCTCAAATGCTTTTTCACATCACCCAAAAGTTCTCTACACCATTTCATTCCACTTCACCAATATGCAAAAAAGAAAATCTGTAAAACACAAACAACAAAGAGGGAAAAAAGTGAAAAAAATAAAACTCACATTAGAACCAGCCAGTATATAAATATTTGAGGGCAATAAGCACAGAAAAAGCTGACATTAATATGGTACATTAAATGGAAAATGGGGATGGACAGCATTTCTTGGAACTTCTTGCCATCCACCTGCAAATCCAAATTATCACAGAAAAAATGTAGGTCAGCTTCAAAATCAACTTATTTAACTCTACCACCTCAATCTAGCTCACTGACACAAAATTACTTTTTATATATTTATATATTTATTATCAATGATATTATTGCGCATTTATTCCTTTTATTCATATAATTTTTACACTGTATATATTATTATTTGAGAGGAATTTGGCAGTTGGGACTTTGTCTGGTTACTACCTCCTCATGCAAAATTTTTTTTTCTTTTTTGGAATTTATTTGTACATTTTTGTGATGAGTAATCTAAATCAAATTGAAAATTGAAAACCTGCAGGATTGAAATAAATAATAACATAATTGTAATTCAGTTTTAAGATCTGCAGAAAATAAAAAGAATCATTTACTCCCCATGACAAAAACATTTTGTGCAAAATGACACAATAATATTGATTATCTACTTAGTAAGGCTAGCAGTAGGTTGTATATTTTGAGAATATGTAATATTATGGCTACCCTATTGAGAATTTGGACTTACTTTTTCAAAGTTTGATTCTTTCAGTTTTTACATATGCTATTGAGGTCTGGGGGTGTGCTTTTTATAGTAAATATTTAAGTAGAATTGATAAGCTCTTTGCCAGGTGTTATAAGCTGGGTTACTGCTTAAAGCAACACAGTATCTTGGATATCCGTTGTAACAGAGATAAGAAATTACGGCAAAGGATCTCTTCCACCAACACTGCGTTGAGCGATCTCTTACCTCCCCAGAGAACACGGCAGTTGAGAACTAGGTCGCATTATTATATTTTGCCTAAGGTCCAGACAAGCCGTTTTAAATCAGTTTTTATTAATAGATGTCTTTTCAATAGTAAGTAATACCTTTTCTTTTTCCTTATTCATTTTATTCATGTTATTCATGTTAATTGTAGCACGTCTGTTTGCACAATAATTCTTAATAAAGACCTTTATTATTGTTAATTCATGCAATTAAGGTTTATCCCACTATCACCCCTGAGAGAGATAGGCATCTAATTTCTCCTTACAATATCACCCCTGAATCAAACATTAAGGTCAGGAGAATATAGCAAATGATCTCAACTAAAGCTCTTGATTGTAAAAAAAAATTCTTAAGAAATGTATGATTCTACTTAAGAACTTCAGAGAGAGAACACTATGGAGAAAATGCATACTGTGCATTCATCGAGATATGAAGCACACGGGAAGTTTGGAGAGCACTCAAGAAGCTAGAGTTGCTCTCGGCTGCGCCTTGAGCAACTCTTAACGCATCTTTCGTGCTCTCCAAACTTCCTGCATGCTTCATATCTCGATGAGTGCACACTGACATATGAACCAATTGTTAAGCACAGGTTGCCAGATTGGCAACATCCACTGAAAATTTGTCACCAAAATTCTTCCTTGCCATCAAGCATTGTAAAGTTTGGAACAACTGTCAACAGTGACTAATATCCCTTAGGACTTGGCAAAACCTACCTCAAAGTTACTCTTGATGCGAGCAGGTGTAACACTTGTTTAATGTCGAATAATGTACGTGAAAAAAATTCTCAGTTCTGATTGGTTAAGATGAATGCAATTTTCGGTTAATTCAGTGCAGAAGAGAGTAAACTCAGTGCAGAAGCCTGTCAATGTCAAGGTCAATGTCACTTGCAGGGTTTGAATAAATTATTTTTGCACGTGATGCGCGCACTTTTCTTCTGGGTAGTTATGAGAAGCTACCTAGTATTTTTTCATGTATATTATTAATAGATAATCACATGATTTTCTCGTGCAATTTGGAATAAATGAGCACTTGTAAATTTTTTCAAAGGCTGCAAATTACACTCGCCCCACCGGCTCATGCAATTTTGTAAGTCTTTGAAAAAATTCACTCGTTTATTTATTCCAGATTGCACTCGAAATCATGTGATTACCTCTACAAAAAATACCAAACAATCGCATCGTCAGTACAAATTTTGATCGATCAATTCTTGCAAAATACATAAATTTAATTTACAAGTGGTAAAAAATGAGATATCTTATATACATCCTATGTATAGAAGCTTGACCAGTCATCAGAAGTAGCGCTTGAGTATAAAACTTCGCGAATATCAGTTCAATTAGGATTTCTTTAACCATTTATGAAATAACATTAACTTTATTAACTTTAAGACGGGACGGGTGTGGACAAAACATGGGGTAGGCCATAGGGTAGGCCATAGTGTCGGCCATGGCCTACCCTGTGGCCTACCCTATGGCCTACCGGTGGTCAGAGTTTTAAAAACATAAAAATAAAATCAGTAAGAGTCGAAGGAATTCGCTGGCGTACAATTTTATGCCTCCAAAAAGGGTATACTAAAAAGTCACTTACCCAATTTTCAACGTCCGAAGGAACGAAACGATGCAAATATTACATCACTAAGTCTTGAAACATCGCTATCTCTGTCTTCTTCCACCCAAGCATTCAACCGGTAGTTTAAGGGGGAGTGGAGAGGAGGGGCTAATATTGCGTGGTCGCTGGCGATGTCCAAAATCAATGTTCCCACAGTAATAATAGAGAGCTTTAGATTCGAGTACGAGAACAAGTACGAGTACGAGTTTACAAGCCTGCTCACATTGCGCATGCGTAGCTTTCTGTGACATTGCCACGGGAGCGGGAAACTCGTCGTCCGCCGCTCGTCGACAACGGGATTTTGACCAGAATTCGTCCTCCAGAGAACGAGTTTCGAAAGGTGAGTATTTTGTATTTTAAACTTACCCTAGTCTTTTTCTAAGTCAGCAAAAGCAAACTTAAAGCCGTATACAGAGGTTTTATCGAATTGAATGTTATTTCAAACCCTGATTCCATTCGTTTTTTATACTTTTTGGTCGACCTATTTTCACGAAATTCTGAGGTCTACACACGTAAACAACATATCGCCAGTGGAATAAATTTAAATTGAAAAATGAGGACCTTAAAAAGCACTTTCACCCTTTGAATTTTAACCATGCATGAGAGATATAAAGTGTGAATTGTTGTGATGTGGTTGACACCTTCCCGACTTTCTTCAATTCGTAGCGATGGCGAAACGAGAACTTCTTACTTGGAAAGGAAACACGAAACTATGCTTCTCAGAGAAGTACTGGTTGAAGAGCCTCGCAAGAACTGAGCAGATTCAAAAGAGAGAGGTATATCTTGGACGAAAATCGCCGAACACTATGATAAAACCTTGAACACTGAAACATTTTCTTAGCTTCTCATTAATTATTGTCATATTAATACCATTATATTTATGAAATGAAAACTAAGGAAGAGTTTGTATGGTAAAATATCTGAATACATTACTTTTACATCTTTTTACAAAATATATATGTAGTTGTATCATATAAATGTACTGTATTATTATTACAAAGTCAGTTCAGCTGTTTTGAAATTAAAAATTATACATATTTACAATTTTGATTTTCTCATGTAATTTAATTTAGATTTGAAAATTCTCCAGTTAGGAAAAAAAATTGATGGCCATGGATCCACATCCCATATTCATCAATTACTCCTTTCATAGCTAACTATACATGGAAATTTACTAGCAGAAAATAATTACAATTATAATTTGGTTCAAGTCTTCTCTTTTATCTTCTCATCGCTTTGCCAAATTGCATTGCTTAAATGTGGCCATAGTTAGTACTAACTATGATGTAGCAAATCAAGAGCTTTAAACCTGAAAATAATAATCTAATGTAGGAGGTTGAACATCAAAATAGGTGCTTGTAGTTGATCCATATAAACAGGTACATGCATTCCTAAGCAGAGCACACACTGAATAGATTACACCTACTGGACTTAATCCAGTCTTTAAGTTCTTAAAATCTAGGAAAGCAAAGTATGTTACTATGTTGCTAAACACCCACTCCACAGCTTCCCTGACTTTACTTCATCCTTCAAGATGAATTCCGAGTGGATAGGTGAGGTCGCCATACATACACAGTGGTTGTCCACTGGTATCAAATGAGTGCTGCTGAAGGTTATAAAGGAGGCCAGACATTCTTAACATACCAGCATCATGCCTTTTACTCTCTGAAATGAAAATTTATAGAGTAAACATTCTTGGATTTATATCAGTAGCTAGTGTTTTAACACTCTTGTAGCTGCAGGTAACTGTTGAGTTACAGACTGTGATTTAATTTTTTTTTTTTTTCAATTTTCCTAGTTAATTGGTTAATAGCCATTTTGATTTAGAAGGGGCTGGGTTAGAGATATTTGTGTAAGAATTCAAGGGTAGGCTACATTTAATGAAGCTCTTATCAAGGGGCTGACTACCAAGAATGTTTCCCGATAGATTTGATCTTTCAACCCACTCCTGTAGGTATAGGTACTGTAGATCCTCAAATCAATTAGTGCCCAGGGAGCTTAATTCAAATTTATGAGAAAATGGGGGCGCTTATTCAAGGGGGGGACTTAATTGAGAGGGGCTGCTTATTTAATTTTTCCTAAATGGTGGCCTGACATGACCATTTTATTAATACATCATCTACACATAAACAAAATTAACTATTTATTGACATAAAAAACTGATCCTAGAGTTTAACTCACCATTAGTGCAATGTACAAATCTAATACTACATGACAAAAACTATGCATCCTTTGCTGTCTCAGTACTCATCCACAAATGAGGGGAGGGGAGGGGGCACCTATTTGAGGGGGCTACTTATTTTAAATTTTTGGTCAATAGGAGAGGCACTTATTTGAAGGGGGTGCTTATTCGAGGGGGTGCTAATTCGAGGATTTACAGTGGTGACACTTCAATTCAGTTTCAAATTTGGGGGCTTAAATAAGGGGAGGCATTACAGCAGAACGATGCAAATAATCGTATTAGCTTATCAACTGGTCCATAAAAATTGACTATTAAACCATTTGGCGCAACAAATGATTGAAACTTTAGGGCATGTACCCTTTTGTGCCCATTGGGTACACGCTGGTTCTCTCCTGGGCAACAAATTGGGCGAATTGTCAAGTCCACAAACTCCTAGCAATTCTCAAGAGCTGTTCCCTATCCATGGACAGCAAGAACAAAGTCTTCCAGATGTTGTCTACACAGCCAGGGAGATCTCTGGAGATCTCTGAGCAAGTATCCATGGTTTGTGTAAATAAAGCTGATAACCTCGTTTAAGATTAAGCTCAGCTTGGGCAATGAACGACCAAAGCGAGCAATCATTCCGAGAGACATGGGTAAGAAAAAAGTTTCAATAAAATCAACAGTCCTTTCGTTCCTGAACATACCGTGCTATTGGCACAAGTAAACATTTCTGGAATTGCTAATGCCCGAAGAAGGAGAGGCAATCCTGTGATGCCAAACCTGAGCTCGGCTGCAAACTCTTCAGGAGAAAAGGCGTCAAAAATATCGTCAATCCTTTCATGCTGCTTGTAAGGATGTTGCCATCTCATCGTTGTGATTTCATAAATCGCAAAGGAGGTAAACGGATGCTTCTAGGATAGTTTTTTTTTTTGCTAAACATGGCGAGATTGTTACAGTAAAACCCTCGCACTCGGATAGATACATTTGTTTACAATCTAAAGTTACAATTTGCGTCAGAGGAGATACTAGTGCCAGATCTCGCGCGGTTAAAACTCGTACTCGTACTCGTTCTCGCACTTGAATCTAAAGCTCTCTATTATATGTTGATTCGAGGATGGAGAAGGCACATTCAAATGATAGTTCCAACCACAGCTTCCAATGTCATCGTTGTAGTGAAAAAATGAGAAATTCCAAAACCTTCTCAGCTGAACTTCAGGGGGAGTTTACATCTTCATTTCAAAACATGTGCGAATAAATTACATTCACGCTCAGACGACGAGACGTACTTAGGTTATGGACGGTCCGAGCGATACGAAAACATAAAATCTGTATTACAATGCTGCAGGCGAAATTTATTTAAAATCACTCAGAATACTGGCGGATTTGCCACATACTACATTATTTGGCACCTGTTGAAATGAAAATACTTATTATTTTACATACCACGTGTCTGAGTCTTCGCAGACGTCCTGTAAGCTGTAAACCAGCCCTCTGGCAGACAAACAAATCAACCGCTGGTTGACCACTGGTTTTTAAAATTTTCCTCACTCTGTCACGCAATAATACGAGTGCAGAGAGATCGTCAGTATTGCACTAGTTTGAAAGGAGAGCTGATATGATGATGTTTGGCCAAAAGTTGCGTTTAACCGGCTTCTGTTCCTCGATTTCCTTGTTCTATCAGAAGGTTAAGAAATTTTGATCAGAATGTGGCCGCCAAAACAGCAGAAAAAAGTCGTTGGTAAGACAGTCCCCTGAAAATGTTGAAAGGAGTTGCAGCAATGCTATGTTTTTAAAAATCTGACCACTGGTAGGCCATAGGGTAGAACACAGGGTAGGCCATGGCCTACACCATGGCCTACCCCCACGTTTTGTCCGCATCCGACTGGACACGGTTCTATAAGATCTATTTATTTCCTCTGAGATCCGCCCGACAGTTTATTATTTTGTGTACCGTATTCATAGTTTAAATAACTTTTTTTTTTTTCCAGAGGCTTGCTAAGGGAAGTTAATTAAATAAGAATAAAAGTTTGTTGAATTACTCCATGACGGTATAACTCTTTGACAAATTGTTTTTATTTGCTAATGTGAATGGCTTAAGATTACCTGTTGGTGAAGGGCTTTTACAAAACCCGTCCGAAAAAAATCGGATCGCCATAAATTTCCCGCCAAAATAATCACGTAACATCTCATGATCAAGTTTTGGCATAGAAGTACACCTGCCTTTTCGTATAAGATATTCCACAGGCGCCGCCAGCTCACCACACCAAAGGTATAGTTGTTTCGCCTAAACAGGCATAAAGAATTATAGAAAACAGACGACGTAAGTTCACATACTTTATTATTTTGAAAACTATGCATAATTGTGCCATAAGAAACACATTTGTAGCCTTGCATACTGTTCATAGTTTTTCTTTTAATTTATATATTTAAAACGTTGTAAATTACTGACCCATCATTGTAAATAATTGTCAAAAAGCCTTTTTTGGAGCAATTATTAAAGAGTATCATTATCATAACGAAGGTTTTGATAGAACACCATTACGGACTCCATACACTGTTTTATAGAGCGCTCAACATCGACGGTCGACACAGTAATATAACGCCGCTTTTCGCAACACTAGTCACAATACGCCACTTGCATTATAACACACCACCACTTTCCCGTCACGGTTGCGTCCGCTCGTAATAAAACAACTGTACATTTCGTATTGTGAGCTTAAAACACAGCGAGCATTCACATGCTTCGATCTTTCTCCGCCATCTTCGATTGAGGTATCACGTGACTATTTTAGCGGGAAATTTATGGCGATCCGATTTTTTTCGGATCCGGTCCGGGTTTTATCAATCGGACGCAATTCGATCCAGGTTTTGTTAATCCGGTCCGATCGGGTACAGATTTTGTCAATCCGATCCGATCCGATCCGATCCGATCCGATCCGATCCGATCCGGTCGGCCAGTTTTTGTAAACGCCCGTTGGTGAATCCGTTCGCGGCCACCAACTTTGAAAACATTGCTTGGCACGGAATATCTTTGCATCGTTTGCAGGTTGCGAGCCACAGCAACAAAAACTATTTGCATCATAGTGTTATAATTTTTCAACGACGAAGACTTAAATTCGCGCTGAGATCGCTGATATATTCAAGCTAAATGACCAAGAATATATTTTCGAATTTCTGGCTATGGGGGACTGGGATGAGCCGGAAGAATTTCATTTCCAGGACTACTCGTTTTTAAATCCGAAACCGCTGCACGGAAGTATCTATGTATCGACAAGTGCATCTGATTTCAACCGGGGGTTCTAAAATTGTGATTATCATCTGAGTTTTCATTGGGTATCAAAACTCGTACACGTGACAAAATTAGCTATTTTTATTGACAAGAAGATTGATGAATATATATGAGTTATAGAAAGGGAGTAAGAAGCTGCTGGATTTCAACATCATCTACGTCGGCTGGGAAATTCATAAAAGTAATTTGTTTAATTCTACTAACACGCAAGGAACGAATTATAAAGCGACTCTAGACTAAAAAGGGCAGCACAACAACTGATCTCACGAAAGGGAATTCTTGTCTAAGGTAAGTACGTTGTCTCGAGAATTCAAATTATCAGCGAAGCAATCAATAAATTACAAGCGACGCTGGAAAGTAAGAAAAAAGGTTAACTAAGTACTTAAGTTCTAACCATAGTTAATAGAGGGGACTGGTTATGAAGGCCGGCATACATCAGAGAGCTAGGTTATTTTTCGAGTTGATCGAAGCCAACCAAGCGTGACCGTGCACACACATTCAAGATGGCGGGGAGCTAGAAGACTTGTGTACGTGGTTTGATCTGTTTCTAAAGCGTCATGATGTAGTTCTGTCTACCGGGACAGTTTATTTAAGTATCTAAACTCGAAATTACAATGCCTGGCGACAACTGTGCCGTGTTTGGTTGCGGTACATGTCGTAGAACGAATGGAATCGGCATATTTAAGTTGCCCCCGCTGCGAAATGCCGAGTATGAATAATGGCGCAAAGAGTGGCTAAATCAGCTGACCAAACCAAGAATTATCGACAAAGATTTCCAAAGTCAAATCGATAAAGGAAATTTATTTACATGTGAGAAGCATTTCGATCCAAAGGATATCGAAACGTGTAAGTAAGTATTCGAGTAAAATATCAATCAAATGGTACCAGGAGAAGATCAAGAGAGAAGTCTTAGTCCAATGACTATATTTGATGGATGATTTTTGTGCTCACTCTATTGTATTAGCTAAACTATACTTGTTACCATTTCAATTAGCTGAAAGTAATTATAAACCGTGACAAGTATTTATTCGATTCCAGAGAGATGAGGAACATGGGTTTCATGCATAGTCATTAACAGCTTTTAAATGTAATGATAAAATGTTAATTTTGTATAACATCAATAACAATGTTTCTTGGGAAAAGTATAAGCCAGGTAACTTTTAATGCTCATTAAAATCCTCTGAGTCAATCAATACAATTTTAGCAATATGGTGAAGTCATTAAAATTTATATTGGACTAGGACTGCCTGTCATTTTCAGATTCTTTACAAGCTCTGCTTATTTCCTTACGTAGCGCTTTGGATTTCAACTGCTTTGCTTGTACCTTATGCTTCTGTATGATATCCTTTGCGAAAGAAAAGGAGCGGACTCTTACATACAGTTGAATGATGTTATGTAGTACATCTTTGGCAACAGTGCTTTCTGCTGTAAGTTCAGCATCAGACAAAATTAAATGATATGCAGAGACTACATCTATGTCATGTGTAGATCTTGATATAATGTCAGTACAATCAAGCTTTCTTATGTCAGCCTTTGAAGTTATATCCCTAAAATAGTGCTCAGCTCTTTCAAAAATTGTTTGGGTATTCTTTGTTATTGTCCATAAGCCTCCACGATTTAAAGATGAAGTTAGCCTCTGGCTATCTGAAACAGCCTGGTCATCTGACTTTCCAGCCTTAAGAATTGAGATTGCTTGCTCAATTTCCGGTGATTTTTTACTATTTGCCAGTTTTTTATGTAGTTTATGTAGAACATATCCTCCTATCTACTGTAGTCTAGCTTCTTCTTCAGCTGAGAGTTTGTTTAATGGTGCACAAGTACAAATACTAGAGTCTTTGGCTTTCTCCTTGCTGCCAGTCAATATAAAATCTGCCACTTTGGTAGATAGCAATGTCGCTGCATCCCTAGACAACCCCTCAAAATAAATTACTGCATTTGAGACTACTGCAGAGTAGAAGGAAGTATAGAATCGTTCCGCGTTGCCAGACTTGACCAAGCGACCATACATGTTTTTTATTTCGCTTATACCTCCATTTCCTGGATTTGTTTGGTAGGTATTTATTTCCTCTCTAATCGAACTTGGATACAATTTCTTTCCAACTATTTTGGCTTTTGCTTTGTGGATGATTTCACAATAAATCTCGAAGGTGAACTGCTCTGTTTCCCTTGGCTTTTCGGACGAATCTGCACTATTTTGGTCTTTGTGCTTCGCTGTTTTGTGTCGCTTTAACCCACTCTTGCTTTTGCACTTCTTGGAACACAGTTCGCATACTAAGTCATCGAATTCGAGCTATTACAAATAGATATGATATTAAAAAGATTACAGAATACCCGACTTAAAAGCACGATAAACAGTTGAACTCGATCTTGACAAACATACCGAAATGGTAATAGCAAAACACTTGTTTTCTCTCGCTTTTTAAACTGATCAGGAAGATTATAATACTTACATCGTCAGCAGCTTCTGTAAAGTATTCATCTAGCTCTTCTTCTTCTTCTAAAATGTCTAAAATGGCATCAAAATCGTCTCCGAAAATAAAAAATTCACTACTATCCGCCATGTTGCCTTGTAGTGCAAATCAAGGATGTGCACGTTCGCGTGACGTCACGGTACGTTTCAACCTCAGGAGCCGAACAATAGGCCGGCCCTTTCATGTATGCCGGCCTTCATAACCAGTCCCCTCTATTAACTATGTTTAAATCAATTACGAACATTTGTTTGTCCAGTTTTTGTTTCAAAGTTGAATTTATTTGAAAAATTATGATAAGCACTAACTCCGATTATCAATCTTCAAACAGAAAATACAGAAGCGTTGAAATCGTTGCATTTTAATGGTTGAAAAACTGAAGAAGGACGTAGCAAGGTTATGGAAATTTATTCAACTTCGCGTGACTTCGGTTAGGTTAGGGTGGCATACACATACCACCGGTTACTTGACTCGGAATACACTCTAAACTCTCAGATGAAAAATTGAAATGAGCTCCTTTCGTTAAACTGACTCAATCCTATATTGCAGAAGTTTAAGCAATGGTCAGAATGATTTTTCTGCAAATTGCACCATATTTGGTCGCCTGCAATGTCCTTTGCCTCCACGCCAGCGACCATTCCAGAGAAAAATGGAAAAGAGAAGAGGGAGCAAAATTGGTGAGGAACGAATTCTTGGTCAATACCATTTAATTGAGACTCTACTTTTCTGCCGATCTTAAGTTTTTAACTGCAGCTAGCTGGTGTATGATTTCAAATCAGTCTATAATATGTCCTCTGATGCTGTTTATAATGTTTCTTCCGGTTTTCAATTTTCAAAACATCTAATTAGGTTTATACAACTGAACAAAAGTTGCCCCTTGAAGAGTGATGTACCAATACAATTTTATTTTATTTTATTTTAACTTGATAAATTTTCTAACTAGTTTATTTTTTTGATCAACTGTCTATAAAATGAATTTAATTTATGGGGTGTGGTAAAAAGAAAATAGGGGCATAGTTTTTCAGGGGGGGGGTTGTAAAATTACTGAATTTATAAATCCCACACTCCCCTCCCCAGTTTCTCCTGAAACTCCCCTTTTTTCCTTTTCAACCCCTCCCCTATCATGCTGCAATTATCAGTCTAACCCCATTCAACTAATTTGATGGCCTACTCCCAGTTGGCTTGTTAGCTCAATTGGTAGAGCGCTGCACTAGTATCGCAGAGGTCAGTGGTTCGAATGCCGTACAGGCCTGAATTTTTTCAGGTCTGATTCTCACTATCGCTTAAATAATGCTTTATTGCAAGCATCGTGCAAATATACGTTTTATAACCGCAGTTCAGATATATGTCTTTCATTTATCATCTACGGGTTTATATCGAACTAATTTGATGACCTGCTCCCAGTTGGCTTGTTAGCTCAATTGGTAGAGCGCTGTACTAGTATCGCAGAGGTCAGTGGATCAAAGCCCGTACAGGCCTGAATTTTTTCATGTCTGATTTTCACTATCGCTTAAATAATGCTTTACTGCGAGGATCGTGCAAATATACGTTTCATAACCGCAGTTCAAATATTTCTTTCATATATTCTTTGTGTTATGTTACTCTCTATCTGTTTCTTTTATTATTTAAAGTTTTCACCCAGGTCTGAACCATTAACCTAGAAATTCAGAGACTACCTTCTTATCCACTTGTCCGCCACTAATTCAGTTGATCAAGTGCGTAATTTTTCTCAATATCATTAATTTTGGCCCGAGGCCATCCTCGGAAACCCAGTGGCTGTGAGTCGATTTCAAGTTAAGGGAAGAAGAGCCCCTGGGGACATTGTCTTACAAGACTAGTTCCAAACGGTCGCACTCGTTCTGGCATCTGATTGGTGCCAGAAAATATTTGTGTTTTTCTGCCCAATCAGAGTGAAGCGTCCTTTGGAGTCCTTTCGTGTGTTGTAACACCCACATATACGACAAGCTCTGTTGCTCGCTATGTTCTCGTGGGCTGTGCGACGAAGCTTTCCCCGAGGTGAAACGTTTCAGTCTCAGCACACAATGTAAGAAAAATCGATCATATTGTCCGCGAAATCTTACCGGAAATTATACTGAATACTTTCGCAGGTATCACAAGAGAACGTGTTTAAAAGTTTGCGAGGTTCGTGTAAAATATAATGGTTGCAGGCATTGATATGTCGCTTTAAACGTTAGATGAGATGTAAGCCTAAATCTTTCAAGATTTTTTGTACAATTTGTTGTGACTGAACCTTTCCAATCCCGTGAAGTTATTTCGTCGCACGGGCCACGCAGGTATGTCAAGCAACTGGCGCTTACGCTTACGTAGCTTTTAGTGCGCGCGAAATTCTAATCGTTGCTCTGTTGTAAAGTCTTTCGCAATATGGCTAAGGTTGGAGAGAACGTTAAGTACGTGGACGACCTCCAGCAAGCGCGTAAAGAAAGCTTAGCTGTGTTTCCGATTAGTTAATTAAAATCTTAACAAACACTAATCATCGATAACATCGTGGAAAGGAGATATGTTACGGAGAGTTACCGAAGGGGTTTGGAAAAAGTTTAATCTTTGAACTGCTGTGTACAGTGTTCAAATTCTTGAGCTCGAAAGGCCACAGATTCTCTTCTAGTCCCTTGGTAATTGTCATTTAACCTCATTTGTCGATTGTTGAAGACTAAGTTAAATACCACTGATCATTGGGAATCGATGCTGCTTTCATTGGGGAAAACAAAACCAAAGACCAAGAAATATTAGATGGAAAGGGCGGGCTTCCTTTATTGTAAATGTCAGCTTAGCACAGGGTTATCTAACCACATCTAATAAATAAAAGTTTCCACGTTTAGCTTTTTTTTTTTCAAGAGAAGATTACTTTAGATTTTGGCCGGGCGTGCACAAAAACTTGCGTAAGCGCCAGTTGCTCGACATACCTGCGTGGCCCGTGCGACGAAATAGCTTCACGGGATTAGAAAAGCTTCACCACATTACTTTACGCCAATTAAAATCTGCACGCTATTGTGCATTTTCTTGTACAGGAAAAACCAAACAGAATTTCTGATTCTGGCCCTTAATGGTCAGAATATTAACTAGGACTTTGTCTCTGACGAAGGAACGGCAATAAGCACAATTTTAACCTACGAGCAGGTTGTTGTTTCGTTTCGTCATGCAATGTTGGAGAGAGAGATAGCGTTGCGTGACAAGATCAAATTAGGGCTGTGGAGGGGACTGTAGGAAGCGTTGTACCAATGCAGTTTGGTTTTGCCAACAATTATTCAGACACCAGCATCAGTTATATAGTGTCCCATTTCAACCTACGTATCCAAAAAAATAACTCTTGCATGCATAGCATGCCTATGTTTGGAATGTGTTGTTATATGAACGGTTCACTGCAATAGAAATCGGGAATCATTGTGGCTGTTTTAGGCTGCAATAGGTGTCATATCAAACAGCCTTGCAATGGACACACTTACATACTGATCTCTCTTAATTTCAACAAGAAACAAGTAACAACAGTAGTGGGTGTTACGACGCCCATGTATGCAGGGCTTGCTAGAAAAGGGTTAACAAAAGTTGCTACAAAAGTAGTTTACCAAAATTGCAAGAGGCATTTGAAGAAACTACTTGAGACCGTTTAAGAGAAATAGCAGAAAAAGAAAATGCTGATAACTTTGTGCATGTAAATTAATACAGGCCTTAGAAAATGATTTGTATATGTTGAGGGAAACAAATTTATTTTTGGCTCACTTTATTTTAACTTGGTAATTTTTTTATGGTTTATTTTCTTCGATCAACTTTCTATAAAAGGGATTCAATTTATGGGGTGTGGTAAAAAAATAGGGGTATGTATTTTTAGGGGGTTCATGAAAAATTACAATTTATAAATCCCATACTCCCCTCCCCAGTTTCTCCTGACACTCCCCTTTTTTCCTTTTGCACCCCTACCCTATCATGTTATGATCATCAGTCTAACCCCCCTTTACATCACCTATATGTTACTCTATATTTTTTTTTTTTTCTATTTTTTATTCTTTGATTTTTTACATAAAATATGTGGGATAGTTTGCCCCACAAATAGCTAGAAAGCTAATTGTAGCGGGGCAAGACAAGTACCAGAATAACATAACATAACTCGTCTGATATCTTAGGACAAGGAGTCGTTATTTACACAGTCATACAGTCAGAGTCACACAGAAAAAGATAAGAAGACATTCAAACTTAGTTGTATCTATGTACCTACTTTTTTAATGATCATGGGGATTTGAATCTTCTTTTTCTAAGATATCAAATAGCAATTTGTGAAGGATTTTTTTGAAAGCTTTCTTTAGGAGATCCGCTATACAGCTTGGTATCTTATTCCACAGCTTTACTCCAATCCGAGAGAAGGAATTGTTTTGTATTTCTAGTCTCAAACTTTTAACATAAAACTTTCCAGATGTAAACAATTGTGTATTATATGAATGAATATTAGACATTTTCTGAAATAGATTAAGTATGTTTCCTGGGGCTTTACCATTATTGATATCGTGCATTAGGATTGATACGAACTCACAATAAAGAAAAGTTATCGGAAGTACGTTTGCTTTAAGAAATAAAGGAATTGCATGGTCATGCCAGTCTGTGAAGTACAGCAGACGAAGGGCTCTTTTCTGAAGAATAAGAATTTTTTTTAAGATAAGTCTTGCACGCCTGACCCCAGGCAGCAGGACCATAGGTTAAATAAGGGTGGATTAGTGACTTATAGATATTCAATAGTATTTGTCGAGGTACAGTGTGGCGTGGCTTTGGAAGTAGCCCAACATTTTTACTAACTCTTGTACCAATAGAATCAATGTGGTATTTCCAAGAGAGATTCTGATCAATAAGAACGCCCAGATATTTTATGTAAACTTTAGACTCGAGATGAACATACTTACTCTTTTCGTTATCAAAAATGCAGAGTTTTTGTTGGTTAGCCAGTCACTTCTGGTAAGGATGAAAAATTACAAAGTTGGATTTTTTTGTGTTAAGAGTTAGTTTGTTGGCTGTCAACCAGTTATAAAAGGTTTTGTAACTCATTGTTGACTATTGTTTCTAAGTCTTTCAGATTTTTGTCCGCATACAAAATGTTAGTGTCATCTGCAGAGGTAAACCCTAAATTTATTCGAGCATCTGTGGAGATCATGGACATATCGCAAGAAAAGTAATGATCCTTGAGGAACACCACATCCAACAACTTTATAAGAAATACAGTGCCTACTTGCGTTGTTTGTTTACAATTTTTAAGACAACCAATTATTGTTAATCCACGAAAGCCAGTGATTGAGTTTATCAAACAAAATGTCGTGATTGACGGTGTCAAAACCTTTTTTGAGATCAATGAATATTCCACAAGATAGCAATTGTTTCTTGTAATTTATTAATTAAAGCTTTCACCCAGGTTTGAACGATTAACCTCCAAATTCAGAGTCCACCTTCTTATCCACTTGTTCCCCAATAATTCTGTAGACCAAATACGTAGTTTTTCTCAATATCATTAATTTTTGCCCCAGGCCCAACATGGCCAAAATGTTAGTTGATGCAAAATTGGAGCATGCTCAGTTGTATCCCAATTGGACTTTGAATCAAAAGCATGGCCTTGTGTGACGATAAAGAACAACTTTATAAAAAAAAAGAAACTGGGACAACTTAAATGATAAAAAAGAGGGGGGCAGTAAATTTACTGCATTTATTGATGGTGAGCTTTACAAGAACGCCAAGAAATGGCCTCAAAATTCAAAGGAAAATCATGAAGAATGTGGCTTATCAAAGCTGGAAGTTAAAGCAATCAAATAGTAAAAGTAGTGGACATTACAGAATGACAATATTCTGTCTAAACATATGAAGATTGTGATTCCAAGACGAGACTTAGACAAACTCTTTGTGGATGTGCACTCTGAAATGGCTCACGAAGGAAGAGATAAGACAAAAGAGTACCCAAAAAAACTTATGCTGAAATTGCCACAGCATGTCATACAGCTCTTTGTTGGACTATACCACCTACATAAGCAACAAGTCAGCCTGACACATCCAACAAAGAAAACAATAAAAGATCCTATCCAGGCCTGTTAAAAAAAATCCACCCTTGCATCCTAAAGTACTGTTTCGTTAAGTTATTCTCTAAGTCAGTTGAAAGGAAAAATTATGTGAAGATTGCAACCAAGTTTGAAAAAGTTTCAACACTGGTAGCTCCAGCAAGACCAGACAAATGCTCCAAACCCAACATGCAGTGGGACACTACAAAAGACATAACATTCACAAAAGCTTTAAACATGGCTCACAATCAATAATCATATTGAAAGTTACCGAGCAGATTTCCAGTTTAATGCACGTTACAGAACAACTGATATGGATTAAAGGATCATTATTTGGTATAAAGTCACCCTATTACAGGGCTCGAAAAAACCCCCGTCCGGTCGTCCGGGACAAGTAGATTTTGCCTTCGGGCAAGTAACTTTCTCTCCTTCCTTGCCCGACGGGCAAGGACCCAGCGGGCAAGCCGTTCGCCGACTAAATTTTTGATAACGATTTTGAGAAGAAAAGTTGAGCTTTAAGCGCAAGGGTAATCAAGTGTTTAGATGAAGCTTGACGAAAATTACAATTTATAGCGTTGTTTTGTTGATTGCGTGACATGCACTCACGGCTCAGAAGTGGTTGCCTAGCACGTGATCAAAATCTTCCCCGATCAAATCTCTTTCCAGGATAAAAATAGCCGCGTTGGGAACGAAAACGCTGTGATTATTTCTTAATTGAAATCCCGCGAGAATGTTTCGGTTTCTCTGTACAAAACTTAACCCAAAAGCGATATATTGATTAAAACTGTAGAAATTGTACGTGAAAACTAAGAAGTCGCATATTTCTACCGCGAAAACGAAGCTAGCCCTTTGATGCTAAAATCCAGGTAAATCTCTGTTTTCGGCGAAACATGCAAGTTGGCCGCCTCCACACTAAAAATGAGAAGTGTTATATATATTATTACATTAAAATCCGTTCTTGGGTTCATGAATTATTAATTAGTTTGAAAACTTGGGCAAGCAGGGAAGTGCCCTGGGCAAGCAAAACTTAAGGTTTATTTGCCCAACGAGCAAGGTGTAATTCAAATATTTTTCGAGCCTTGCCTAACCCTAAACTTAGCCCTAAAACTGTATCGCTGAGCCCCAAATGCAAAATAATTTTGTTGTATGGTAAGTCATCCCAACCCAAACTCAACTCCTACCTCTTAAAAATAAAACTTAACTAAGGAGGAAAATTTCACCCATTTAAAAAAAAAAAATTAACTCACTTAAAAAAATTTACCCCGTTAAAAACATAATTGACTAAAAGCAAATATTACCTGCAAAATATATTTGTATAAATTCAATATCCGAATTCCCCGTCTAGTGGTGAGGGTGGTTTTCTCTTTCGAAACTTTTACTGATAAACAACTTGGCGGGGTAGATATTTGATTATTTTTGTCTTCTGTTTGTTGTAGACACGAGCGACGGAATGCAACAGCAACGATTGTCAAATCGAGGAAGTGCTAGACGAAATGCTCCAGAGGTTCGCTGGTTTTCCCAAGATCCAAGAAAAAATACGGGCCTTTAAGAAAAAGGAAAACGAAGACAGTTTCAAATTGGATAAAATAGATCTTACAGAAGTGAACAAAATTCTTACAGCCACAAAAAACTCCATTGAAAAATTTCGAAGTGGAGATCCTGAGAAATTTTCAGAGGGCGTTCTTGACATTGTCAAAAGCCTTGCAACCCTGTTGGGCGGTAAACAGGGTGGAGCGTTTATTGAGATTTTTGTGACATGCTATGGCTTGTTATTTTTAGAAAGACAACCTAAGGAAAGTGTGGTAGAAAAACTAGCAAATATTGTTCACGATGAGTTTATTCACTTTAACAGAAGGTTATTGGATCAGAAGTACAACGGGCTTGAGCGTCGCGTATCAGAACAGATTTCTCAGTTGCAGAAGATGAAAAAAGGAGAGAAATTAGATGATCCTAACCTGTGGACTGATTACGCGCAGTTTTTGGGTGAGCTTGCGGTAAGGTTAGAGTCGCCACTTTCCTTTAAGTATGAAAACAACCTGTCAGAAGATCCCGATGTGGAAGATTACGTAACTGCCGTGGTTAAGTACTCTGAAGCTCACTCTTGCTTCATGGCTCTTCTATTTGCTGCCAGAGCAAAATATACAGAATTAGGAATCGCTCACGAAGACGACATTGCCACTTTGGTACGGAAAATGCAATTTCAGGAACAGGATGCTAAAAAGAAACTCTCTTTTCTGTCAGAAAAGAGATATTTGACTTTTCTTGGAAAAATCGAGGGCGGAAAAATCACAAAAATTGTTGCTTTAAGCCGAAGAATTCGTTTTGGTCGCCTGGTAGAAACCGTACGACATAGCTTGGGTTTGTCGCCAATGCCGAAATCATCAACAGTCGAGTCCTCTGCGAAGAAAGTGGATCAACAGTCAGTGACTTTAAAGCCAGTAGAAGTAGAAAACTGCTCTTGGTTTTCGCTTAACCAGATCTCTAGATACCGCCTTTCCATTCAGTTCATCAACGATGTTGACCTTCCATTGAAGATCGTTTCGAACGAACTGGTGTTTGAGAAAAACGTTCCACCTCGCGAAAGTTATCGCCATGAGATTGATTCTTATTTCAGCTTCTCTGCCTATGGGTACATAACTCTGTATTTCAGCGGCAATATGTTGAGTTCCAATGAAGAACCACCTCGAAAGAATACCAGGGTCATTGAATTTGCCGCAATGTCGTCGTTTTTTTCCAACAAAATCGGCATGCAAGACAAAACTTACGCAGAGTTTACCCGCGGTCATGACACCGACAAGAGGTTTAAAGACGCTGTACCCCTGTACTTTTCCGAGAATGGAAAATATTACATTGCCACAGCTGAGATTTCTAGCTGTTACCGCACTCGCACTTGGCGATTTACCATTCAAGAATTTGATCCAGAGGCTGTTCATTAACTTCGTTCGCAAGTTCTCTCTTCTACAAACCCCTATTAGGTGGAGGGGGGAAGGTGGGAAGATGAGAGACCCCGTAAAAAAAGGGAGAGAGAGAGAGAGAGAGAGAGCGAGCGACAGGGAACGTAATTCAGAAAATTCAGAAAAGAGAGCCAAAACCGTTTTTGCAAGAGCTCAAACAATCTCCTCCCCCCCCCCCCCAAAGTCTTTATTCTATACATTTAGTCTATTTGGAGATTGAGCTAACTCTCAAGGCATCAGTTGAAATTCTATCTTCTTTTTAATACTCATAAATTACATGAGAAAATACTTCATTTGAATTTTACTTGGTTGAATTTTAATATCCTGTTTTCACTAAGAGTTCATATCTTTCCTAAGCTAGCCAGCATTCAATATCAAATTTAAACCCTTGCTTTTGAAACACTACCCAAAATTTCTAGACACCAATTTATTCCACCTCACCAACATGCAAAATGAAAAATATAGAAAGAAAAACAGTGAGGAAAAGAAAACCCACATTAGAACTAGACAGTATATAAATATTTTCAGGTGATAAGCACAAAAAAGCTGACATTAATATGGTACATTAAATGGAAAATGGGGATGGGCAGCATCTCTTGGAACTTTCTTGCCATCTACCTGTAAATCCAAATTATCACAGCAAAAATGTAGATCATCTTGAAAATCAACCAGCATATTTATTTACTTATTATACTATATCACCTTAAACAAGGACCCTGACTATAAAAGGACACTTGCCCTGGGCAAGCCGTCAGTCATTTCACCCCTGACACCGAACTGTCGACATCAACCAGTCCGTGACCGTGCGATATCGGCGAAACTATTGTAACCGAAAGGTCACTTGCAGCCAGTGCATATCTCAAACTTCTACGAATTTTGCCATTTTCGTTTACGGCAAAGAAAAGATGATCGGCTCCACTCAGTTGGCTCCACGGAATGTACACCCGCTTGCGATGTCATTTCTGTAAGGAAGGCAAACGGTCAGAGGGCTAGCGGTGAGGACTAGCTTTTATGACCTTTATTATCTTTCACAAAAATCCTCTTCTCATACCGGTTTTGTATTGTTGTAATAAAGTGGTTAGTTTCTTCGACGTTTTGTCTACGGGATTTCATGTGACACTTGTACAAGAACTCCTCTGCAATTAAACAAGAGATCACGTTGGATAGAATTTTTATTTGAATCGCGCGCAGTTTCTCCAACGGAATATGTGGTGTTGAAATACGAATCCCGTGGGTGCTCATATAAAATAATTTCGGTCACGGATTGGAAACATGTCTGGAAACATGTCCATTCCGGGCTCGACCGCCAGCTCCAGTGTATAACTGGACTCGTAGACTCGGACTCGTAGACCTCGCGCCGCTATTTTGGCTTTTTTTGATGGAAAATCCGCCATGGCAAAATAAAATGCAATTTTAAAGCTAAAGACTAGTTAGTGCGCGACCGTAGCAACCGTAAAATGGATCAATTCGAAGTGGAAGATGAGTTATGTCGCAACATACACGTACACACATTTACTTACATCTACACAAATGTACATATATATACATGAAAACCACTCTCTCTGAGCATGTCACACTACTGAGATCCTCTAGTCAATGATATCGACGGCTCAAGAAGTTGAGGCAAACGGAGGGGAGTCAGAGGGCCAGTACGACCATCTCGCGATAGGAGGAGCCGTTAGGAGCGCGAAATTCAAATTGCGATAGCCTAATTTTTTGAGTTTTGCAAATGAAGATCAGTATTTCTCCATTCGTCCCTTTTTAATCGTCAATAAAAACATTTTCAAGTGGAAATCAATTGAAACAAGACAAGGATATCGGTCTTCGTGTACAAATCTCTTTTTCCCCCTTCACCTTCCATTAGTCAGCCATCTTCGATTAGCCATGGAAGCAAAGATTGCGTTACAAGACGGGGGAGGAGCTATCCCTTTTATAGTCAGGGTCCTTGTTTAATATAGCTCACTGAGATGAAATTTCTTTTTCTGTATTATACATTTCTGATATTATTGCACATTTATCCCTTTTGCTCATATAATTTTCACACTGTTCATAATATTATAATTTAGAGAGGAATTTGTCCGTTGAAACTTTGTCTTGTTACAACCTCCTCATGTAAACTTCTTTGTTATACAATCAATGATATTATTGCACATTTATCCCTTTTGCTCACATAATTTTTACACTGTACATATTATAATTTAGGGAGGAATTTGTCAGTTGGAACTTTGCCTTGTTACGCCCTCCTCATGCAAACTTCTTTTTTTCTTTTTTGGAATGTATTTGTACATCTTTGTGATGAATAAATAAAATTAAATTAAATCCACCTAAACTTGCTCAACATTTTAAAATTGCAATAACATACAAGAAAAAAATGCATGTTTATGATTGGTTGAAAATGAGTGCATTTATCATGCAACACAAGCACAAAGTTGTTGCTGTGAAATGTTGAATACAATCTTATTTACCTCTATCATTGGAATACAGGCTCTCCAAGGTCTGTTGAAGGACTCGATTACATCCATGTCTTCATCAGACAGTTGAAAATCAAAAACCTGCAGGTTTGAAATAAATAATATGATAATTTTAATCCAGTTTGAAGATCTGCAGAAAAAAGAAATCATTTACTCCCCGGGAGAAAAACATTTTGTGCAAAATGACACAATAATTCATGCAATTAAGGTTTATCCCTCTACCACCCCTAACGGAAATAGACATCTAATTTCTCCTTACAATATCACCCCTGAATTAGACATTAAGGTCAGGAGAATATAGCAAATGATCTCAACTAAAGAAGCTCTTGATTGTAAAATAAAATTCTTAAGAAATGTCTAATTCTACTTAAGAATAAAGGCTGATAGTTTCGAAAGAAACTGTTTGGGGCTGCGTCGGTGGGAGTAACGAAATAATTTGGATATATCAACAAAGTTGAAATGGTAAATTAACCATCATAATGATTACAAAAGCTGACGTTTCGAGCGTTAGCCCTTCGTCATTTGCTCCGACGAAGGGCTAACACCCGAAACATCAGCTTTTGTAATCATTATGGTGGCTAATTTACCATTTCAACTTTGTTGATATATCCAAATTAATTCTACTTAAGAACTGCAGAGAGAGAACAGTATGGAGAAAATGCCTACTGATGAAAATGCAAAATGATGTTTGGTTGCAAAGGTTAACTTTGACCATTAAAATAAAATAGTGAACATGTTACAGCTTGCCACATGACTGCCAAGCACAGGTTGCCAGATTGGCAACATCTACTGAAAATTTGTCTCAAAATTTTTCCTTACCATCAAAGCATTGTAAAGTTTGGAACAACCATTAACAGTGACTAATATCCCATAGGACTTTGCAAAACCTACCTCAAAGTTACTCTTGATGCGAACAGGTGTAACACTCTTGGGTATGACAGACAAACCACGCTGTATCTGAAAGCGGATACAGACCTGTGCAGGAGACTTGCCATATTTATTGGCGATTTCTACCATCTTGGGGTCATCTAAGAGGTAAGGGTCTCCAGGTTTTGCCCATGGACGATCAGGTGATCCAAGAGGGCTGTATGCTGTTACTGTGGCAAAAGAATAAAATGTAAACAGATAATTTCACATCCTGTGGGAGATGAAGTGGACTTCAAGTTGGGAGGTCCATGTTCAGGACCTAGAAGTAACTCCCAGAAGTGATTAACATGTAACTTCTCCTATAATAACAAAACATTATCCAGCAAATAGGTAATGAGAATACTCAAAATTATCAGGTAGAATTGTTTTCTTGATCTAACACCAAATTCCTGCAACTAATTTACAAGGAAATGTGTAACAGCAGGAGGAGAGAATTGACAATCAGATCTTGGGAGTTAAACAGTTAAAAAAGAAACTTACCAACCACGTCCCTTACCCTGCAATGAGCTAAAAGCTCAGCTTGATTAAGGTAAGGATGACACTCCACTTGTAATGCTGCAGGCTTAATGCTACTCTTCTCTATAATTTCATCAACTTGTTTACTGTTGAAATTTGATAATCCTATAAAAAAAAAAGAAAAATTTTAACCACATAATGGCCAGTTTTACCGTCAACCATTAGAATGCATGCCATAGTATTGAAAAGACCTGCCAAATACAAAGTGATACAAAAAATTATAATTCTTGAAACAACTAGAGTCTTAAGAAAAATGTTTGAGCAGTGAAGGACAGACCAATAGCTCACACTTTGGGTTACCTGGTTCCTAAAGAGAGCTTTTAGGCCCAAAGATCCAACATCTAGATTTAGTACTTAATAAATATTGTAACATGCATCTCAGGTTTGCATTCACTTTTTTTTGGTGATGGCCTGAGATTTTTCTCTCCAGTTCACCCTTCTTCTGCCAAGTATAAGGTTAGTAAAGCAATCTCCCAATTGCTCCAGTGAGATAGAGCTTAAGGTGGAAGCTAGTGATGTCTCGAGAAGATGTTTCACCCTTCTTCTACCGAGTAGAAGGTTAGTAAAGCATTCCCCCAATTGCTCCAGTGAGATAGAGCTTAAGGTGGAAGCCAGTGATGTCTCAAGAAGATGTTTTCGTCGCCATGATTTAAAATAAATTCTTCACACAATCTTTTCTGTACTTTGCTGTGAATTAAGCTCAGAGCATTTGTAACGAGTAGCCCTCCATTTTAAATTTTCTTTATTCTTATCATCTTTCTGCTAAAGATTGTATCAAAATTGCAGGAGAAATTCCTGTTTGGTCAATCCTAGAGGCAACAAGGTGGAGTTAGAATTAAACAAATGAATTAATGTCCAAGAGAAATCCACCAGGCTCAGAATTTTGCCCAACTTACAGTCTGTTGGTCAGCATTTCCTTTCAAATTGTAAAATGCTCAAATCAGTCTGGCAAAATTCCCCTAAAAAGCATTTTACAGCACATCAATGCAAATCAGCATGAAAAATGTACCAGATAAATGCCTTAGCATCATCAATTAAGAAAATGATCATTACCAATAGCCTTGACAAAGCCTTCATCCACGAGGGGCTCCATAGCTTTCCAGGTATCACATGGATGGTGGTATGCGTAGATTACACTTCCATCAGCTTCCTTAGGGAAAGGGTTATCACCATCTTGAAAAGATAATGGCCAGTGGATAAGGTAAAGGTCAAGATAGTCAAGTTGAAGGTCACTCAGGGTACTCATCAGAGCAGTACGCACATCAGCAGGGTTGTGTTTTGTGTTCCATAGTTTTGACGTGATAAAAAGATCCTCTCTTTTTACCTGCCGATGGAAAATAGCGCATGGCTCTAGGATAATTTTTTTTTTAATTATGATTTACCAGAGTATAGCTCTCCTAAATCCTAAGGTCCAGAGACACACAGGTAAGGGAAATCCTGAATGTAGGATTAATATAGAATTTGATAAAAGGACAGAGATCACAATCAAGCCAAATGGCCCATCCAGCCAGAGTGTATCCCAGTTTCTGCTGAGTGAAGGGACTAGGAGAATTACAATCCAACCCCCTGTATGGGATCCTGCTCTATTGCACCACCCCCCTCTTCCACCATTTCATCAGGTTTCCCTAATGATTTGACACTACCCAATAGACACTTTGCGCAGAGGGGCCAGTAACTATTAATGGTCCTGGGTAGAGAGGGACCATTACCCATTTATACTCCATGGCAGGGAGGGTCCAATACCTTATTATATTCCTGGGTGGGGAGAGGCATTATGTCTTGTCCAAGAACACAACACAATGACACAGCCAGGTCTGAAACCCAGACCATTTGACCCACACAACCACAGAATCTCCATCACTTCCTATACAGAAGAAGGGCCTTTAAATGTGCACAAATCCAAAGATCTGTGCATATTTTCAGCCTAATCCAGCACACATTCTTTCTTTCAAATCTGGATTGGTGCTTCTTAGGAATTTTCCTTGTAACATCAACTTAGCAAGGATATTTTCTTCACCACCACATGCTTCATAATGCATGCAGCTCTTTGCTAAAAGGCATTACTAGGTGCTTTTTATTAGAATAGTACAAGGTTGTGGAGGAATCTTTCCTTCTTTTCTTCTGGTGTAATAAAATTTGATGCAAAATTTACAGTAACTATGTTTACCGGTGCCCGTGACTCTACAGTTACAAACTGTATTGCTTAATCGTCAGGGCTAGAAGACTCAGAGAGCTCCTCAAATCTTTCTGTTTACGCCAAAATCTGAATAGCTTAGTCGACAGTATACCGTCACGACAACCAAAATTGCAGAGATTTTAGGGCCAAACATGCCAACACAAAATTTAAATAGGACCTCACCCATGAACGATACTTATAATTTTCACTTCTCAAATCTCCGGTGGTTAACTGCTCGTTTTAGATTAAACTTCCTTACCGTTGTTCCAATGCAAGCTTTTAGTGCCTCTCCTACTTCCTTTTCATTGCCATAAACTGCTGCACAATCAATATGTCTGTAGCCAGCCTCGATGGCCACTTTCACTGCATTGGCGACCTCGCCCGGTTTACTTTTCCATGTTCCGAGGCCCAGTGCTGGAATTGATCTGCCATTGTTCAACTTAATCGATTGCATTGTAATTCAACGTCGGTAATAGATAGATTTGTATTTGCAAATGCCTGAACACAGCGAGCGCACCGACGACACGTACTCCTGCAACCAGTTCTTGAAATTAATTTTCTGAGCGCATTAGTCGATGCTCAAGCGTGGTCGCAGAGCTCAAACCCATGTACAACCATCGGTTGATCGGTTGATCGGGGTCGCGATGAACTGAGTCCAAAAGAGTGGTGGGCTTGTCCTGACGCTGGCTCATAAAATACCGGAAATTAATTGCTCATCGCTCACTGAAAAGCCAAAACTGCCAGAGATCAAACAAGTTGCTACCTAAATTTCAAAATTTGCCACTTAAATTTACCTAAACATTGTGTAAACGTTAACTAACAGACTTATTTTTCGTTCTTCACATTGGTCGCGAAAAATAGCTTGAAACTTAGCTTTGGGGAGTTGCTCGCAAAACGGGCGAGATTTAAGGATACTCTAGAGTCTAACATAACAAAACACATTGTTCGTAGGTCTATGAAACGTTGTCAAATGACCGCTTTTGTGTTCAAACGGTTGATAAATATTCAAGAAATTCGTATAAACTGAGGAGGGGTTATTGGCGGTTTTGTGTTTAATATGGGCTCTAAAAGTATATTTTGAAAAAAACAAAACAAAACAAAACAAAAAAACAAAAACAAAAAAACACATAAAAAGAATGGCTAAAAAAGGCAAAAATTGCACGAGGTTGCAAGATCCGCAAAATTTGCTCCAAACGTCAAAAATTCAGCTCAAAAGTTGCTGAGCACAATTGGGACTGGCCGACTTGTAGAACCAGAGATTGCTGAAAGTTTATAAGAAAAGAGTTGGGGAAAGTTGAACTTGCTTCTAATAGAGATTCGCTATTAAATGGGAAAGGTTGGACTTGGACATGACCAATTGCAGAGCATGTAACATTCAGTTTATTTGAGAGCGCTGCACTAGTATCGCAGAGGTCAGTGGTTCGAATCCCGTACAGGCCTGAAATTTTTTTCAGGTCTGATTTCCACTATTGCTCAAATAGTGCTTTACTGCGAAGGATCGTTCTTATATACGTCTCATAACCGCAGTTCACTCATATGTTTCATATGTTTGTTGTTGTTCGATTCAGTTTATTATATAACAGTCTATGCTTATAGGTAGGGCGTTTCCGTTTTTCAAAATACTGTTTCACAGGGAAACATCACGGGATTTTCATGTTGCTAGATTCCACTTCAGACAACTGTGTGACAAAATCCCCCAAGCTGATTGGCCTACCTTAAATAGCGCAGCGGCGGGTGCATGAAATTCGCAAGAGCAGGCTTACTTGGCGTAAGCGAGGAGCAGAGTGTAATCCCTCAGTCATACCTGACTTGTACCTGATACCGGAGACTTAATTTCAAGGAACAGTGAATATCATCACGGCCGTACCTAGTACACCCCTCTCATGATGCCTTATGTCGTGTGTCTAGTTATGTAAAATTCGTTATGTAATGCCCCGTTATAACATAGCATGACAGAGCTGAATAATGAAATACTACGTCAGAGGGTGTGCGGTCAACAACGCGGGCTCAAAAGTCCTAGGTCTAAGAATTAGCGGAATTGGTGGAAAATAATAAGGGCTGACTTTTAAAACCGAGGAACTCTGTTTTCGTCGAAGGCACTTTCCTATTTCCAGACGTTTTAAGGAGAAAATTAATTTTTGAACATTTTTAGGGGGTGTACCAAGCTTTTTAAGGTTGTTCTGTAAAAGAAAAGCGGCAAGGAAAATAACGCCATGAAGCAACAGAATAGGAAATCAACCACGCGAACGACTCAAAATCCGTGTTTCCGCGGCAAAACCTAGCGCATGCGTATACGTTATTCAGCTCTGTCATATAACATAACCTTTATTCAGGAAGCTGACGCAAATATAAAAAATACATCCTGAAAAGGGAAAATCGTGAGGTTAGCCCTGTATAAAAACAATTTCCCTGACTAAAAACATACAAAAGATAAAATCTAATGGCTACAAGTTCAATAAATATTCAATAAATATTCAAATAAATTTTAAGTCTACTCTTAAAAACAGACAATGATTCGGCGTGTACAATGTACCTGGCAAGCTATTCCATTTTCCCACAATGCGAATGAACAAAGAATATTTGTAACAATTACAAACGGCTCTTTTTAGGTAAAGTTTATAGTCGTGGTTAGCTCTTGTATGCTTATTGGCAAACACAAAGAAATCTGGGAAAGAGAGGTGATCAATACCAAAAACTATAACATTGAACCAGGGATAGAAATTCTCTCCGCTTTTCTAGTATTTGCCATTTTAGTAAGCCACAACGGTGTTCGTAACTCATTTCGCCTCGTTTCTGCCTTAAAGCTAGTCGCGAAGCTCTTCGTTGAACCTTTTCTAGAGCCGTAATATCCTTAATCAAATACGGACCCCAAACAGGAGCCGCATACTTCAGTATGGGCCTGACCAGTGACTTATAGAGCTGCGAAAACACGTACTGGCTATTAGTTCCGATGGACCGCTTTATGATACCTAGTACCATATTTGCCTTATTTACCGTTATGAAACGTTGATTGACAATTTATTTCGGGGTTCCAAATGGTTTATAAGTTCGGAAAAGCCGCTGAAAAAGAAGTCGACCACTTCAAAAAGGCCTAAGGTGAAGGGATAAATCACTAAATTCACATTCTCCAGTTTCCATACTTCACTTGTCCCATGGAAAAAATAAACTGATGAAATACAAGATTTAGGCATTACCTGTGACGAAATAGAGATTTTCCCCGAGTCGGCAAGTTAAGAAAGGGTGTCATGGTTAGATTCCGAAAGTTCTGATTTAAAATGCTCATCGATCGGCCCCGCAACGGGTCAGAATTGTTGTGTTATTGCAGACAACATTTACTCTTGGCCTTCGACAGAAATTCTAGAACTATCAGCTATCACTGTAACCAGTTAACAGATCTAAGTTATTTTAGTCAAATCTATGTCTGAAAAACAATTTTTATATCTGTTTTTTTTTTTTTTGGTCTATCCAAAGATCGACATTCACAATTGAAGTTACTTGATTCCTCATCAATATCTCAAAATAGATATATCGTAAAATAGGTTGTGGTTTTTCATCGTGGTAAATAAAACTTAAGAACGTGTCTCTGTAATTTCCGACCACTCAAAATTGGTTCAAAAATAAATATTACCTTAATCTTTGCATGTGGATAAGGAAACCATTGCCCATCATCGGAACAAAAGTGGTTTCCCTCAGATTTCAAAAGTTTTTTATTTTTGAACAATTTTCTGCACGTAGGTCGAATAGTGAAATTGACATCATTTCCGTACACAAAATGAGCAATCTTTATTAGGACCTCACGCTGTCAAAAATGGTTCATTACGAGAGACATTCTGGAATACAACAGTTTAATACTTCAACTTTCCAAGTGTGATCACAAAGGTACAGTGTATGATGAATATATGAAGTTCATATATTTTGAACTGCGGTTATAGATACGTATGATGCACGATCCTCTCAGTAGAGAGCGCTATTTATGCAATAGCGAAAATCAGACCTAATTTTTTCAGAGACGCGCTCTTAAAAGAAAAATTTAATCATTTGTCTAACATCGTGAGACTAACGATTACATTTTTTCTCTTAAATGAATCGGATTTAAATGAATCGGATATTCATCAATGAATCCAAAGAGTATTTGTTAAGTGGGGGATGTGTTCGAAGTAGGGCCATATTGGCAACGGGCTCTAGATATGAAGTAAAATGTATTCCGCTCACTAAAAGTAAAGAGAAACTCATCTTTTTAAATCTTTACTTATCAAAATGAGATAAACACGATCGAAAAAAACAAGAGCCGTAATCAATTAGAAAAAAATAATAAAGATAAAAGTAACATGTTTACTGATAATTGTTGATCTCTCGAAAAGCATTATTTATCACTAAGAAAGTTTTTTGGCTATTTTTTTCAGTTAAGAGAACTTGGAAAAAAATATCATCCAAATACAAAAACATACTTTGTGAAAGTCAGGTGGATGGTCTAAACAGCAATGCTGTGATGTGAATACAAGAGCTGCTCTTTCTGAAATTATACAAAAGGGGATGAAAATAATCATGAAGCATCTGGAAACCTCGGCACTGTTGGGGGCTCAAGAAACAATGCCCTGGTCCTAGTTTTCTGTAGTACATGCATGAGGAGTTCCAGACTTCCTGTTCAACTTGCAGCTTCGCCATATTGGAATACATAGAGAAAATTGACTTCAGTGACTTTTCACGACAACGAAGTGTAGATTACAAATTCTTGAATCCTTGTTAGTCATCCAAAGAGTCTTATTCAAACTGTTCTCATTTATATTTTTTGCCCATTGTAATCAGCGTTCCGGTTTCTTCTTTTCTGTCGGGAATGGGAATAATTTGAAGGGTGGCTGGCAGTCACACATGCTTGAGCCATTTTTCTAACCATGAAGTACACAGGTCGTAGCAGCCCATTTTCCTAGCCTTTGTCCACTGTTAGGACAGCCTATAACTACACCTTTAAAATACCTTTGATTTGGTTTTCCTATATTCCCTCACGTATAATTCGGCTCACAAGAAGGGCTTTCCTGCGTAAAAAGTCACTGAATCCAAGTCACTTTATGTATTCGAATGTGGTGAAGCTGCAAGTTGATGCCCGCTTTTTTTGAGCCCGCGTACCCACAATACCGTGCGATTCAACAGGAAGCTAACCCTGATACATGTATTTTCCAGTCTGAGACGTAATGTTCTGACAAAGGGAAAAAGGTTAACAACTAAATATCAATGCACGCTCTTTGCTCCTTTGTTTTTCATGGCGTTTAATTTTGTATTCATCGAGTTCACTTAATAATTTGACCAATGATCGATGTTTTGTTCTTAATAAATCGGCGAAAAGACCTTACTTTATTGAAAGGAGCACACTAATGAAGTTCTTTACTTCTGAGCTATTCTCAAAGTGTTTGAAAATGTAGAAATAAGGTAGAAAAACATACGTAAATTGTACTGTCTTCTAGAACAAAGGGATCATTTAAAATATTTCAGGTGTTACAATGGATATTTCATTGTCTTGGAAAGAGGTCTCGGGTTAACCTGTAGCCGTAAAACGGCCAGAAAATTTAACTGTTAGGCGCAAAGATTGCCAAATTTGAACACTTAGTCATAAAAAAAGTTAACCGTAAAAAAAGTTCTGTTAACTGTTGGTCGTAAAATAGCCAAAACATTAATTCAGATACAATGAAATATATGAAGTTCATATATTTTGAACTGCGGTATTAGATACGTAAAACATTAATTGTTACCCGTAAATACCCATTGAAACCCTCAGGAAATATCACGTCCCTTATATAAGTTCTCTCAGAATACTGGTATAATTTCAAATTTCTCTATTTATCAACTTGGCCAGTTTATTCCAATCAATCAGTTATTTTTAAATTGAGAATCTTTTTATTTATTTAACTAACCAAGGAAAATTAAATTGATACCTTATTTATCACCATCATCTGCTGTAATGGCTCACTGCATTTTTTCTTTTTGCCAAAGAAGGGAAACGTTACTTCCTGTCGATGTAAAAACAACTTCACGAGTAACTTGAATAGAAAAGTCTAGCATCAGTCTTACGTAGTAACACTAAATAATAGTTTAAGCCTGGTTTCTCTCTCTCTTTCCGCTCTAGGTACCAGTTGTGATCAAACTATGGCTTTTAAAAATTGCTTGTCAACTATTCGTAATTTTATTATCATTTCACTGTAAATAACTCTTCTTGCGAGAAATAAAAGATTTGTTGTTTGTTATTTTTTGCCTTGTGGCACATCATCCCTTTTTCAGTAAATTAACCTTCTTCGCTGTGCTTGAACTCATTCATATTTCTGGGCGAGGTAAAGAGCCTTTTTTAAGGGTTGTGTGTCTTCTAAGAGCGCAAAACAATGATTCAGGTTAGGGTTAGTTCCCAGACCTTTTGACCAGCCTGTGTCCACAAGGTCTTCATGATCTCAATTAAAAAAAAAACACTGAAGATATTCAATTACCTAGTTCCCACTAGCGACATAATGATCATAATCATAATCATAAGCACGAACATAAACATATGCTTCTTATGTTCTAGTGGAAACGGTTTTCAACTGCACTCGCAAGCTTTTCCTCGAATCTGGCCGCCATCTTGAAATGAACTGACCCGAAAGTACTAGACCTAGACTTAAATTGGCCAAAACACAATGATCCCGTTGCGTCATTATGTTTCTCATTATGTCGTTATGATTTTCGCGTTCCCACTACAAAGAAAAGCAACATAGTCATAGTCAGAGAGATAATCATAATCATAAGAAAATGGTCGATCATTTTCTTATGATTATGATTATGTTGATCCTAAGGGCGCCTATGATTATGTTTCTGGACGTTCCCACTAAGACATAAGCGACATAACAGCGTTATGTGAAGGTGTAGTATGATCGTCCGGGTGAGTGTAGTCCTGAGAAGGACTGTTGTCGGTGGCAGTGACTGACGTTTCGACAACCTGTGCGGAAGTCATCATCAGAGTCAAGTGAATGATTGTTGTCAGTAGAATGTTCTTATTCCAGTTCGTGTGAAATGATCGGTTGGTTTGAGAACATTCTACTGACAACAATCATTCACTTGACTCTGATGATGACTTCCGCACAGGTTGTCGAAACGTCAGTCACTACCACCGACAACAGTCCTTCTCAGGACTACACTCACCCGGACGATCATACTACACCTTCACATGTTACCCCCGGGTTCAAACCATTTACTGCATAACAGCGTTATGTTCATGCTTATGATTATGATTATGATCATTATGTCGCTAGTGGGAACTAGGCCTAACAACATTCATAATTGCTTGATAAAATAGATTTTGAAAATGCAAATTAAGTATTCTTCTTCATGTTCCTCATTGTAAGTAGTTGCACAACTGAAGATAAATGTAATCGTGCGAATCATCGTCAAATGCCAGTTCATAACCGCTTCTATACAATAGCCCAGTTGCTCTCTCATATCTCGTTGTCCATGCAAAGTTTGAAATGAGTCTTGAAATCTCTATAAATGACGTCACGCTTCCCAGTATGATATAAATTAGCAGAAGCGAGCTCTGATAAGAATATCGACAGCAATAATGGCTGGGCACCACTCGGTTATTGACCAAAATTTTCTTAGGAAATATTTCACTTTCATTGAATTAGCTAAGCCTACTTCCCAGGCTTTTTCTCAAGCTTTGGTGTCCGCTTGGAGTCTGGTATGGGGCACACGAGTCTTTACAAGTAACGCTCCCTCCAGACCCACTGGAAATAGAAGGAAAGAAATAAAGATGGAAAGATAAAAAACAAGAAAAAAATAGAAAAAATAAACAAAAGAAAGAAAGAAAGAAAGAAAGAAAGAAAGAAAGAAAGAGAGAAATAAAACAAGGAACATATGCATTTGAATGGTTTTCCAATATATGTCGGAACCACCTACTCTTCCATAAATATTTGATAGAATTCTTAAGCAAAATTTGGAAGGCAAACAGAGCGTGTTATGAACAATTTGCAAATAGCGTAGGCCTCAACTGTGTAAATTGGTCAGACAAAGCTGGTTTCCCATTTGAATTCTTTTTCAAATAGGGAACACAGGCTCTGAAAACTGGTAAGGCATCATTTTGTGTACCACGATATTTTTATTTCTGAATTATAAGCTGTTGGGAAAATTTTGGCGGAGACAAAAAAGAAATGCTTAACGTGTCATGAAAATGATTTTTGCCAAGAAAGGATAAAGGTATTAGTTTTGCATTATGTGGTGATATCTCTAACGAAAAAGCAATTAATAACATAGTTAACTTCTTATAAAATTCAAAATCAATGACGTTCTCTCTTAATTGAAGATTTTATTTTGAATGGTTTGGCAAAGTCAATAAAAATCAAGGGAATGTGATGCTGTCTTCTTTTTGATAAATTGAAAAAGAAATCGATTATAATGGATTAATGCCTCTAGCTTCACTAAAAGTATTTCTTGGGTTTTTGTCGAATTTCAGTCCAGGGTGATGTGAATTGCGTGTCTGTTGGTGTATTTTTTTCCTTGTTTTTTTCCAGGAATCCTCGAAACTCTTTGAAAACCTCTTTAAAAATTGTCATGGTTTTTAATCAACTTGAATCGTTCTCACAAGCTATTGGAAAAAGGTTCCTCAGCCAACCTTCCCCTAATCACTTCTAACGGTATTTTCTATTTAATTAGAGCTTAGAGCGGAATAAATTAACGGTTTTGCTTTTGTTGCTATAAATAGTCTATTCATGAGCGCAATTATTTCCGAGACAGAAATTTCTGATGGACCTGAAAGATAAAAATAAAACATCGCAGCTTCTATTTTGTCCAAATCCTCGTTAAGAATTATTGTGGAAACAGAGAAGTTATGCGATTTTTGATGTTTCTGTAAAAGCTTTAGAACTTGAACTCATTAAATTTTCACAGTAACTGCGGCAAAAATGTAATATATTTTAATCATAACATGAGAAGTAAAACAGAATATATTATATTATTTTGTTTCAGTAGGAACAAATGGAAGTGCTCGTCAAATTATGAATTGGCGGTGATCAAGGCCCTTTTCTTTTGCAATGATTTGGAGCCATACTCTGCTTTGTGTTGAGATAGTTTGTTAGATTTTTTTAACACAGTTAGTAATATCTGATCAAAGAAGGAATAGGGCAAAAAGAGTTCTTGTTAATGGTATGAAAAATCTTTAATTAGTAGGTGATGGCCAAAACCTATGGAAACCATGAAACTCGGTGCGAGAATTCAATTAATAGATCTGTATCAGCTAAATTAAAGTTCAAATGTTGATATATTCTGTAGGCGTTCAACATTTTCGATGTTGTTAACATTACAGACCTCTACAAGGTTATACGAAAATGATGGGATAAGGTGAAACAAGACCACGAAGAAAGAAAATTATGAAAATCTGATTAATCTATAGAAAGATGTTTTTTCGTCTGATCACGAGCGTGGGACGAAGAAAAAATGTTGAGACTCCCTGAGGGATTGAACCTCAGACCTTCGGATTCTACGCTCCGATGCTCCACCACTGAGTTACAAAGACTCCAAGGTGAACAAGGCCATTATGAAATTAACATAGGTTCAATAGTCCATTTTACAGTTGTGTGCTTGGCTGTAGGCATTTATAGATTATGCTAGCATAATTTTTGGCATAATTCGAGCAAACTGGCATAATTTCTGCCAAGTAGCAATACTAGCATAATTTGCGCATTTTGATAATTATCAGATCATTTTTGATGCCATTATTTGATAATTTTTTGTCTCTAGTCCCAAGCACTTGGTGACCTTAATCGATATTTAAAGTTTTAGTTAAACTAGTAGCATTTGTAGTTCACTGTGAAGCACTGAGCCCGGGTCTGACCTGAACCACATGTTTATTTGATATTCATTGTGGATTTGTTGCGTTTCTTTCCTGTAGACGAACGGCTTCCAGTTAAAAAATATATACTTTGGACTTATTTGCATTTTTTCAAAGAGCATAATTTAAAAAAACGGTGGCATAATTTGGAAAAAAGAGCATAATGTTAGCATAATTTGGCCAAAAAAAAAAGCAATGCTACCAGCATAATATGCCACTTTTACTAGCATAATCTATAAATGCCTACTTGGTTGCCAAGCCTTTGAACGGGAGTGAGGCTAGAGATGACCTTGTTATGATACAAACCTTGCTGCCTTTCAAATGTAAATCACTTTGTTATCATGCTAACTAGATACAGGTCTCTATCACAACAAGGTCATCTTTAGCCTCACTCTGAATCAAAGGCTTGGCAACTAAGCACACAACTGTAAAATGGCCTATTGCTCACTGAGGTTCGATTCCTCTTAAGCCTCACTCTGAATCAAAGGCTTGGAAACTAAGTACACAGCTGTAAAATGGCCAATTGCTCACTGAGGTTGGATTCCTCATGGGGACTCAGAATTGTTTCTTTGTCCCGCATCCGTTATTAGACGAAAAAACATCTTCCTATATTTCTCTACCGGGCTCAAAACTTATCATCTTTCTTATCATTCTGATCAATCTAGTTTATGAAGACTCGTCATGGCCCGTCAAATTACCCAAGTCCTCACCGAGAAGATCTACGAGACGATCGCTGCTGTCTACAGTCTGACGATGCTTGCGACCATAATCACCAATAGCATTGTGATCCTTACCTTCTACAAAGTTCGCTGTCTTCTTACTCCTTCGAGCTTACCAGTACTTAGCCTGGCACTAGCAGACCTGGTATTAGCTTTAACTGTAATGCCATTTGGAATTGTCGCCAATGCTAATATGATCTGGTTAATGGGCGATGTCGGTTGTAACTGGTACGCGTATGGTCACACTGTTGTTGGCCTTTCTTCTATCCTGCACCATGCTGTCATTGCTGTAGAGGCCACCAGAAAAATTGTGCGAGGAATACGACACGCTGGAGCTCGAAAGCGTGAAATGATCACCACTATTGTTGTTGTCTGGGCTGTTGTGCTTGTTTGGGGAACAATGCCTCTGATTGGCTGGTCATCCTATGGACCAGAAGGCAGTGGAGCTGTGTGTTCAATCAAATGGAAATCCACTGATTCAACTGACGTCTCTTTTGCGATAATCACTTTTGTATTGTTTCTGTTTATTCCGGTTATTATTATAATAGCTTGTTATACTGCTATTTCGTACGATTTACAAAGGATGGCAAGGAAAGCCAAGAAGCAATGGGGATCTAGAGCACAAATGACCATCGGTCGCGTAGCGGCGAAGAAAAAATCAATTTGGACTGGTGTGATCATGTTTGTGGCTATTTTCCTTGTCTGGATGCCATATGCCATAATTTCTCTTCTCTCGATCATTGGTACTCCAGCAAAAATCCCTCCTTTGGCCTTCGCCTTAACAGCTATGCTTGCCAAGACCTCAACATTCCTGAATCCTATCATTTGCTTCTTCTGGTATCATAAATTCAGAAATGGGACCAAGATGCTGTGTAGAAATTCAAATAGGATGGCATCCCTGCAAACGGCATGGGTCACTTCTTGTAATGAGGAAGTTTTGTGAAATTAATTTAAAAAAGAACGCTCATCCACATCATTTACATGACTTCAGACACGAGAGATAAAACTGGACCATGTCCATTTCAACAGGGAAGGAGCCACCAAGTACAGCCCCTGGAGATTCAGTTGTGGGGGGGGGGGGGGGGCAGGGGAAACATGAAGCTCTATTCATGTCCAACTCATTTCGCATCACGCTTTGTTCACGTGCAAAAGCTTCGCTTAAACGCAGCTACAGAAACGGCTGACTACAAAAGAGAAACAGAAAGGCAGAGATACATTAAGTTTTCAGAGAGACAGACAGACAAACGGAGAGAAAATGACAGTTGCACAGACAGACGGATAGAATAATGCACAACGAGAACTATGTTTCACAAGGCTCAATATTGTCTTTTACCGATATGATTTGAATCATTTGACAAAAAAAGTCGATAAAAGTTGAGGAAGAAGACGGAAGACGACAGCCTTTCAATCAAATCGAGCGGTAAATTTATGTACAAATAGAATCCTTTGCAAGGATATATACACCTACACATTTTGTATTCTTTTGTATATATTTATTGACTAGCCATGTTCAAAGCACATTTATTGATATATATCATGGATTAAGATAGGGTCTTATCACTTGATAAACTTATTCAAAAACTTGATTTCATCTGTTGATCAAAAGATCAGAAGCATCAATAATCAAGGTGATAATGAATAAAATCCTTGTAGTCAAAAACATAATCACATTCTTGTGGAGTCAATCGCACCAATCATGCAAAATTATTAATTTTTGCACAAGTTTGACCGTAAGCGATCACAGTTAATTTTCGAGTTCAGTTCTATTCGATCCAGTGGGAACAATTAATTGTTTTCAACTTAAAAAAACTCTTTCACTTTGTCTCTCTATGTCTCACTGTACAGAGAAGGATGTAAGAAGCTTGGAAAACCCTGGTATCCTATTTTGTCGATGGCGAGGTTTACTTCTTCAGTTATAAGCACACAGAGGCAGTGTTATTTTCTGGTAATCCGTATAGAGACGTTTGGTTAATGATATCCGTTGATAATGTGAGTCTCCCTGTGCTCTGCCAGCTTTGCACATTTTCCATAAACAGCCCTGATCTGTTGAACCCCAAACTGCCCGTACACAAAGATCTTCTCACTTGAGTAACCCAGCGTTCTAAGCCCCTGGAGTACTCCCAGGGCCATTCGGGGCCCTCCACACACAACCACACGATGGCTGGACTCTGTGGGGAGGGGAAGGGTACTAGACAAATGCTTAGCATCGATATAACCTTCTCCTCCCTTCCAATCATCGCAGTCGACTTCAAACACCGTGAACGAAGCTGTAAGGCGTTTGTCGTGTAAAGCGTATTTCTGCAATTCTTGGAGGTAAGGAATATCAGCTGGTCTGGCAGCACAAAGTACCAGGGTCACAGAGGTCTGGTCTTTAGGATTAGCCATTATTTCACGAATAATCTGAATGGCCGGCTGGCAGGACATACCACCAACTACCAGAGTCAAATACTTGGTAGAGTTAGGTTGATACTCGTATCCACCGCAAGGTCCGCGAAAATCCACGGTATCACCTGAAGAAAAGACCAAAAAGTTCTTTGGATTTATCTCACTTAGGCAGTTATCATTGCCTATAAAAACAATGTTCGGCACTGCAAAGTAATCAGCTTGTTTCCCAAGATCATCCTCCTTTCAAGAGAGAAATGGAATCTGGGAACGAGGCTGGCTACGCAATATGACATCAGGGCGTCAAACTGACGAGACGACTTACGTCCACCTCTATATTTGCGTGTGGGAATGAAAGGAAGGAAAAGAACCACTTTGGGTTTATTATCATTGTAGGGGAAAAGATTGGTAAATACCATTTACCTGGTTTAAGAATGATTAACAATATTCGCCGAAGGCGAAGTCAATATTGTTGAATAATCCCCGAGACGAACTTTGCTGTTCACTGAATTTTCAGAATACTGGTTTACATTTGTAAATATTTTTTGCTGTCATTCTTACCGATTTGTAGAGCACGGATACAGTTGGAGAATATTCCATTGGTCTCATGTTTCAACAAGAGGGAAATTTTACCCAATTCTTTTGCGCGCGACACTGGGGAGAGAAACCTTTGATGTTTCCCAATCCTCATTAGGACGTATTGGCCAGGGAAGCATCCCGTGAAGTCTGTGGCCTGGGGTAGAGAAAATGTGTACTCGGCAATCGTTTCCCCGAGAGGTTTTACTGAGTACAGTTTTAGGGCGGTGAACTCGTCAGGTTTGAGGCAAGGGTCGTGGGGCAGCCCGTCATGCATGTCCAAAGATTTCTGCATCGTTGGAGGACCTGTGTTGAATGGATTTTCAAACTCTGAATCTTGGTAGGAATGCTGAAGCTCGATGTTGTGGTTGAAATCGTTGTCTTCATTACTGGCTTCAATAAGAAGTTTACGAGCCAGTTCTTTCTTTTCCTCAGCACTCAGCTTCCTCAGTTCTGAATTAAGCACACGTGTGTCGGAAACTTTTCCCCTGAGAATTACAAATGAGTGCAATATGTTATTTTCAAATTCAATAGCTTGTAAAACAGGCTCCAACAGAGCTTTTAAGTATTATTTTCCTCCCTAGCTGGATTCCATGTCCATTCCAGCATTTTCTCAGGTTATTTTATCAGATAGCCGCTAACAATTCATAGCCACGAGTGGAGAGAGAAAGAGTGGGAGAAAATTTTCAATCATGAGACCAAACAAAAAAAATGACTCCCTTTAGGCTCGCACTCGAATATTTTGATCCAGAGTCCCATGCATCCGCCTTTTCCGAATTTTTCAACTAAATCCAGCCATATATATATGAAGAAATGACATTCATAAAAAGCATTAAATCAAGTCACCGCGTTGATCGGAACAGATTGCTCACGTAATATTTTCGATCATAACAGAAAGCATTTACCCACAGCGAGAGCAGGATAAAGCTCGAAAAACGTAATAAACTCACAATTACCAGATTCGAATAAACTTTTAGTAAACTGTTGTGGAGATGAAAGGTATAAGTACCAGATATAGATTATTTACCAGAGATCCAAGACTTCAAGACCAAACAGGCTCGTTTTTCCAACAATTTGTCTGAGCACCTCGTTGCTAGCACCCATCATCCATCCTGCTTTGCCATCCCGGAGAAGGCGTTCTAGACCTACAATGCACATGAGCCAAACATGATGGGTTTCTTTCTTGTACAGTTAAAGTTATCGCTGTCTATAGTTATGTTACTTTCCAATGAAGAGAGGCTGTTTTCACACCAAGTTTTCTCATGACACAGAGAGAAAGGTACCATAATGGGGAGGCATCCATGCCCAGATATACAATACGATGACCCTTCCCCCCCCCGGGAAGGCCCGTTCCCGGTCCAATGGCTGAGCATTCCTTGCTCGGCTAGGCATGGACCTTACTATGAGCGTAAGAGACTTATAAGGAAAACCCCTTCCCAAGCTTCACTCGGACAGTCAAGGAATAGAGAACGCGTGCTTACAAGGCTGGCTTGATTGAGGATCTTTAAGGATCCAAAGTCTTGCACAAAAGTTGATGGCTTCTCCCCCTTCTACCACAAACTGGCCCCCTTCAGCCCTTATCCAGCCGCCTAAATCCGCGATGTCTATGAGATAGATCTCTTAGACTTCATAGTTCCTCTTCCAGACTGTTAGACCTACTCAATATTTCCTTTCACTCAGAAGAACCCACTCTTCATAGTAGAACCTTACCCACCTAGTTCTTTCTTGTATCCAACTCCGCCACAGGCGTGCATCATTTCATCTGTGACAGCGTTAACGTTGGCAGCAGCTTTGATTTTGACTTGAAAACACCAATGATGGAACTGACCTCGACTACAGGAGAAAAACATAAAGAATTACAAATAAACACGTAAAAAATCCCAAACTATCGAGGAATTAGACAAAAATATACTTTACAAAAATGTGAGATTTATGGTGGGATAGTTTGACAGAGATGAGTTTTATGAGGAATATGATTTATCTATCGTCTGAGCTGGAAACCAGAGTGGACTGTACTACATACATGGGTGCCATGAGTGGTTGATCGTATATGGACCAGTCATTATCATTGGTCACTTGATCCATGGCTTGTGCCACACTGAACAACATCATACGGCTACAGTTGGTTTCCGTAAGAGATTTGCCAAAGTAGTCCTATACAAGGGAAAAATGGAAAAAATAGCTTCAAAGAAAATAATTTTAGTGAGCTTGATAAAAAGGATTCTAGAAATAGAAAATTGACAAATATAGATGAATAGAAGAACGTGAAGAACAGACATTTTTAAATATACGCTTAAAAGCGTTTAGTTAGTTAAGAAGTTGTAGAATTTCTCAATCCACGTTACCTGTATGATTGGATAGTCCGCCACGCGCATTCCCCTATCAACGTGTTCCGTTCTAATCACGTGTTTTTTGGCAATATCAATAGAACCCAGGGCAATGCCGTTCCAACAGGCCGAGCTGAATAGAAGGAAGTATGGGTCGATGACTTCATGTGCAGCTAATGGAAATTCACCTATTTATAAAGAATGAAACGATTTTTAGTTACACATGGTAGTATAACTTACTCTCAAACCAGCTTGGCAGGGAAAAAACGTGCTATGATTTTGTAATCTTTTAGCGGATATGCTATAAAATGTTTTGTGCAATTACACTAACCAAATGAGCCAACAAGTCTGTCCGGTGACAATAGACCTTCACAAACAACGGGGCTGGATTGGTTACCATGCATGCCCAACGCTGACCAGTCGTCGGTGCTGGAACGGACTTCATTCTGTTGAGTTTCATAAAAACATGATAATGGGATCAGCTTAAAGAGATCGTTAAAATATCTTTTATGCTGATAGCGAAGCACAATAATAATAGGGTATTATCATTTATGTCATGACACGAGGATATAAACAAGATGAAAAAAGTCACTTTAGAATTAGATCACAAGATTTTTGTCAGTTTTCATTGGGCGATGACATCAACTTACGAAGCCTGAAACGCCTCTGTGATTGGTTGCTTTTGAAAACTTGTAATTGACTCATTTTCATCCAAAGTACTTCAACTCCTTGTTGAATGCGCTATGACTCTCGTGTCGTCGTTATTTTTTTTCTTTATTTTTATTGAATGTCTATTACATCCCAAGCAACTTCTTTAAGCGACAAACTAGTATTAACATACGAATTTTACCTTAAACATAAGGAACAGACTCAGGTTCATAAAGTCTCCTCCGAATGATGGACTTGTGCTTTCAACGACGTAGAAATCTGCAAATCCAGCGCTTGTTACCCATGCACCGTAACGTAAAACTTGAATGGTGCCGTCATCATATTGCTTAGCTTTGGAGTTGAATGGAAACCAATTATGTCCGCCTATGAAGAGACAAGAAATAAACACGCATTGTGCAAGTGAGTGAACTGCAGGAAGGTTTGTTAAAGGATAGAATATTTATTAAATCTATTGTTTGTTTGGTCTTTTCCTCATGGAGACAACGGTATAACATTTGTTGGAAGGTTAAGAAAGAGATTTTATCTCTGACGTTCTGTATTTTCCTTCTTTCAACCTTTATTTCACTTTGGAGAACAGCGTTGGAGCTTACTTATTAACCTAACTCAGTAGGAATGACTTAAAGATGTTTGCGCATGCCCTCTACCGATGATGCTTAGGTTCGATTCACATTTATGTACAGCACGAAGATTTTAGGATGTTTGTGTGAAATCAAAGGATTTTGGGGGGGCTTTCCGCTGATTTACCTCCCTTTGCAAAAACGAAACAGCCAAAATCGGTAAATTACGATTTCGATTTGGGATCAGTAGACGAGGAGTCACATCGTAAAATTAAAAATGCTAAAATCTTACATTTATCTATTAATTCATCAAGTTATTCACTCATTCATTCATCTACTTATTGATTGATTCATTTCATCATTCATTCACATTTACATATTACGTTTGCATACCTGTTGCGGGATCACTGAACACCAGGCTGCCAATCAACTTATCATTGTCAAGTCTCCTGAGCAGATCTTGGATTGTTTTGTTATTGTGATGTCGGAAAAGCAAAGAAGCGACTGCACCTAAATGCATAACTGCCAAACGAAGAAAACACAAAGTTAATGTGAAGTTTTGATAAAGATTGATGGATTGACGGTACCGCTCTTTTTCACGAATTTGTGTGGGTAATCACATGATTTTGAGTGCAATTTGGAATAAAAAAGCACGAGTAAATTTTTTCAAAGACTAACAAAATTGCATGAGCCCGTAGGGCGAGTGCAATTTGTGGTCTTTGAAAAAATTTACAAGTGCTTATTTATTCCAAATTGCACGAAAAAATCATGTGATTATGTATTAATAATATACATGAAAAAACACGAGGTAGCTTCTCATAACTACGCAGAAGAAAAGCGCGTGCATCACGTGAAAAATAATTTATTCAAACCCTGCAAGTGACATTGACCTTGACATTGATCTTGACATCGACCTTGACATTGACCTTGACCAATCATTCTGACCAATCAGAATGTCCGGTTTGTTTCTTTTTTTGCACTGAATTAACCCTCTTCTGCACTGAATTAACTGAAAACTGCATTCATCTTAACCAATCAGAACTGAGAAATTTTTTCATGTACTTGAAAATAGTATGGTACAAACGCCCGAACATTTCTCATCATTTGGTAACTTTTTTGCTCACATAATTCATGGCTAACAGAACAAAAGTGTCTCCCTCTTAGGAAAAACCGTAAGATTTAGGTACCTGTGCCTGTAATCCTTAAACAAATTCAATATCCCATTTTAGAGCAGAATTTTTGCTTCTTGTGAAACAAGGACTCACCATAGACCATAGCAGTGCTTGGACAACCATATCGTGCTATTGTCTCAACAACCATGGCTGCACACACGTGATTCTGTCCCAGGCCTCCAAGTTCTTTCGGCACGATAAGTCCCAAAAGACCAAGGGAAGCCAGGGCATCCATGCTCTTCCTTGGAAATGTATAAGTATCATCGCATATTGCCTAAATATTTATTGAAACATAATTTTAATTAGTTGGTATATAACTACAGCGCCTGTTTTGATGTGATGATTAATATCTTGGTATTGAGGAAAGGGATCATAGGCCTCTAGCCCCTCCGTTCCCCCTGAAAACCATAAGACCATGTGATCTCCCTTCGTTCCCCCCCCTCCCCGCCCCCCATGATAGACACTAACTGGTCCCCAAGGTTTCACAGTAATATGGCCTTGCTGTGTTCTTAGCACCTCTGGCTTTTCTCTTTAAACTTAAAAAAAAAAAAAAAAAAAAAACTGCATGACCAGTGTGGTTGCCCTTGACCTTCTGTTCGTATGTTCCGGTGGGAAATGTCTCGGATTCAATACATTCTGAATTTTGATCGACCCTCAATTTGTTGCTACAGAATAATCAGTTATACCTAAGAAAATGGTTCAGGTAGAGTTGCCCTTGTTTACTTTAAAAATTGTCATAAGAAATTATTCGGTTCATTTCAATGCATGTTTCTTTGGAAATTTCCCGACATCGTTTTGTCATTGGGAAAATCAGTGTACGTGGGTGTCCATGAAAGTCTTTCCTATAGGCGATAAAAACAGCTGTTAATTTAGCATTTCGCGAAGGGTATGCAGAACTGACTGGTGTAGCCGTAGCTACTACAACTCATAAAGTTACCTGACGAGACGGCTGTACAAATAAACCGCAGCACATACTGCTGAAAATATCAGCAGGTTCATAGTTATTCCAGAGCTGTTACGCTTCTTGTTTCGTACTCATTAAGTTAAAAAGTACAAGGAAAACAATTGGACAAAACAAAAAACTAAACGTGTTTTCCGGCTCAACTTATGAGATAAATGATTTAGTTCAAAACAACATTTAATTTCCTCTATTCACAATATCGTGGCCGCGCCAATTTACTTGCGGTCAGCCTACGTCGTTAGGCTCAATGTGAGGGAAATATCTGATTTTAACCAAGGAAACGAAATGTTTTTGTGTTTTGGATTTACTGTGTCGATTGATTATTTTGCGTCTTTCTTCTGTCGCTTAAGTAGACTAGAGGATTTTCCAACCCATTGAATCGAGTTGATTATGAATACATCGATGTTTTACATCGATGGCTTGTGTTCAAAATGGGATCAGCCTTGTGGAAGATTTCGAAGTATCAGTACAGGCTGAGAATGGGAAAGTGGGGCTTTGACTTGGAACGAGGAAAATTTGAAGCTATCTTTTTAAAGAAAATCTCGTTGCTTCTTTACAATTGAATCTAAGACTTCTTTTTCTCAGTCGGATGTTATACCTTCTAAGGTACAGAAAGTTCTTTGGTGAGTCATAACACTGGTAAAGGGAAGAATGAGGAAATCGTGTTTTTTTAAAATTTCTTGATTATCTCTATAAACTTATCTGCTCAGTCCAAACTGTTTCCTGAGATCAAAATTGAAGAGATTTTTCTTGGTTTGACTCTGGCTTGCGGGCAGACGTGCGCCTCGCCATGATGATCACAAGTACACCAGCTAATACTCCAAATCACATATCTATTGTTTTCAAGTTCTTAACCTAATCTGCTCTCTCGTGCAGTAAGACACGTTTTCTATCTGGAGTTTCAGTTTGTTGGCATTTATTCTATTAAAAACCCAGGGAGACAGTTTTAACCGGCTCTCCCAACCTCAGGGATGGCAAAGGCTTGAAGAAAGCAACCCATGGATTTCACCATCTGCAGAAAATTTTTCCAAGCCTCTCAACGTTTTTGTGATGTTAGAATACCCATAGAAAAGGCGTTTGATAACGTCACAAAGATAAGATAAGTCCTCTTAGAAAAATAAACTACTTTAAATCACTTTGAGATTCTAGACGTTTAATCCGGCTAGATTTAGTCTACACGCCAATATCCAGTCAGGACAAGCCACATCGAGTTCGTCCAACGCTGGGATAAATTATAAATGATCTCTAACATCAAAATTATAAATGATCTCTAACATCATTTGCCACTGAGCAAGGCTACAGTTTACGCATAAAACATGCAGACCAAATCAGACTAAGGGAGGAATATGTTTTTGTTTATTGTAATAAGACACGAACCCTCGGAAACAAATCAGTTAATACTCGTTGCTTTCACATTACGACGAAAACAAAATTCCAGCACGTAAAGATATGTGGCGTTTAAAAACAACGGGGCAACACAATATAAAATCAAGTGTAGCAATTAAGTCCATATAGGATAAAATGTTCTCTTATGTATTTCAGAAAAGAGAAATTAATACTGCTTTGAAGGTTTTTTTCATTTTTCATGAATGACAAGCTTTTAATTGGTAAAGGATAAAAGTTTGTTTCAGTCCTCTAGCAATTGGTCTCACTGTATAGTATAATCAGCTAAGAGTTTGAGTGATTCTTTTTCCCTATGAGTGGTTTCCGAGCAGTAACCGAAAACACATGTGCAAGCGGATTTATGGTCCAATATGAGCAAAGGTTACCCGTTGTCTGCCTGCAAGATGGGGGGTTTGTCAAAATGTTCTCAGTTTCTGCAACCCTTTGGGTCCCCATTGCTTCGTTGCAGTTACTCGATGGATGGATATTTTACGTTAATTTCAATTATTCGTGGCCCCTTTAAACTTCCACTCGTTTTCTTTATTATAAAGAAGGGCGTTCCTTCGTATTGTTGGATTTATTTTGCTCAAGTTCTAGGTGTTTTAGAATCAGAACAGTGCATGCGATCTTGAAGGTGTCATGTTTTCTTAGTTTCACCGCCAAGGCGAGTACCCCTTTAAACTGCACTTGACTTGTTTCCTTTGTCACGGAAAAGGGCGTTCTTTCGTATTGTTTGAATTTTCTTAAGTCCTAGGTGGTCTAGAATTAGAACAGTGCATGCGATCATGAACGGATAATACTGGGTTTGCTTATCGATTTTAAATGTTTCATCTGCTAAAATCAAGAATTGCGTTTTTAGAAGAAAACATGATTTAACCGTTGTTAACCAGCATGAGACTGCCTATGTAGCCAAACAAATTTTAAATACAAAAGAGAAAATTTTTTGCAGTCAAAACTCATGACTCGATGGTCACAAAGGTCATGGCTCTACGAAGACTAAACAGATAAGATAATGTAGAAAAATTCTCGTTTCATGAAGAATGAAATCACCATAATGTCTCGACACTTGAAGTACTGCTCATCGACAGTTACGATATCAGCAAGAGAAAATTAGTAGAAGTCACGATTCGAGAATTCTCTGACAATGAATCGTCTTTCTGTTTTGAGATATACAACGGAAATCTGTAAAGTTCAAACAGCGATTTCATCAAATCCAGGCGGTTCTTAACTCACTCAGATGCAATTTGTGAACGATTAGTGGATTTGTTTTTAGGAGAAAAGCAACCAGTGACATTTTCAAATAATTATGCTCTTTGTTTTATAAAAACGGAATTTTGACAAGGGCAAAGTTTTTCCTTCTTTCCATCCATACTCGATTTTTTGACCTGGACAGCAATAGGATAAATCGCACAAAAACCTAGGGTAACCTTTCCCTTAAATATATTTTACATAAAATATTACATTTGGGTCTCAAACTTAACTTCATTAGAACATTCATTGTCTTTTGATGGATGTTAATCGCTGTCTCAGTAAAGAAATAAACCTCACAAGTTAACTTCAGCAATGAACGGGATTGCAGAAAGGAGGCCTTTGGTTGATCGTAGTTCTGACTCATTCCCCGAATTTTTTTTTCATATTGCCATTTTTTCAAACTCTTTATGACCTTCTCGTTAACTTTTTCACTCCCAAACAATTCTTATGAAGCTAGTTCTGTGAATTTGGAATTGGATCAACTAATAATCTACTAATAATTGATATTTTTCTTTAATCTCCTCACTTGTCTGCTTGATATTGTTATACTATTGTAAGGAGAAATTTTGTTTTGGTCACTCAGGAATGAAAGCGCTTAGGGTATGCTCGATTAGTAAATCTGCCTACTAAGTTCGAGTGAATAAATAAATTACTTGCACTGAAACTGTTTGTCAACGTAGAGAAGTCGAATCCCTTTAACTTTTTTTTATCTATCTTGTTAGCATTCTTTGGACTTTATAATTGACCTTTCTTTGACATCAAACGAAATTATTTCACGTACACGTAATTTGAATTTCAAGATGTACATAGTATCGATTCCTAAGAATAAGTGGGGGGAAGGGGAAACTCAGATGGAGAAAGGGGAGGGGGGATGGGATCATCGAGTGGTGAATGCAACCCGAGTGAGAAGCAAGACCAAACTTCCCCCCCTTCCCGACCCCCCCAAGAAAGGCGTTGAGCACCCCCTCCTGCCAAAGCATTGACCATATGCACCCATGGAGCGGCATCCCTGATAATTATTTCCGTTCACTTAAGATTTTTGTGAAGTTTTTGTCAAAATTGTTGAGATAGATAAGTTTTCTTCCGCGTAAAACACTTCTCAACAATAAGTGAATAACTCGATCAGCAAATATGTTTTCAACGTGTACAAGAGGAGCTGCAACTGATCAGTTAATTTGCGTAATCCTCGTTTCCAAGTTTTCAAAATGTTTTCTCTCAGCGCTCAGCGGTGGGTCTTTCAAATTCATTCGCATTGAAGAATTAAACATTTTCGAAAATACGGTTTTGAGCGGAAAATTTATTTGGAGAAGCATGGACGGAGGCCTAGTGAGACTAAAAAAAACTGCGTCGACTTGACACAAGGCCCAGGAAAACATTTCTTTTTTTCTTCACAAGTCTCCTGCTTAGGCTTGTGCTTCGGTACAAAACTAATGCGAAGGTCGTCGCGTATTGTTGGGTAGTTTTCCAATCCGTAGTTCTTACCCAGAATCCACGATGTGAAAAACACGCTACAGGCATAAAATATGACAACACTTTTACACTAAGCTCGAAACTGTACTCATCCTCCCCTGAAAGTGATAGAACGACCAGCACTAAATTTAGATTGTGCCAAATAGTTTGACGGAAATTATGAAGCATCCGTTAGTTCTTGGAACACAGGATATTTATTCAAATACTACCTTAACGAACACAAGAAGACGAAAATAAGAGGATTTGATCCACTGATGCATAAAGTATATCTAATCGCACGGCGTCAATTTTCTATTTCGAGTGCGTGTTCCAATTTCCTCGTTTCTCTTTCCATGCGCGAACTCGCTCCAAGTTTCGCCCTGAACTTAAAAAAATTTCTTTTATTTATAATCGTTTTGTAAATTTGAAGTTAAATTAAATTGAAGGTAAGGAATTTAACATACTGTAACTTGTTGCATGTGTCACAAACTTACTGCGTTAGGTCTGATCACTGTACGACAGCATTCCAGCAGTTTCAATTGTATCTCTCTCTGTTCCTCGTTCAATATCCATTGTGGATCGTACTGCCAATTCATTCCCCAGAAATCCTTTCCATTGCCCCAATATTTCGTAGAAATCGATGCCATCTAGTAGCTCATACGATGCACCTGACCCAGACTGAAAATCTATCCCCTACGATTGTGATACTTGTGATGTTTCAGTCTTGCTGAGGAAAAAGCATCTGACGTCCTTGAAACAGGTAAAGTGTTATATGCTCTGTCTACTGCCACTCAACAATTGACCTTTCGTCGCAGAGACATAAATGATTTCACGCATACATTTACAGTTAATTGAAAGTCTTACAGGAAGCAGAGACATCCGCCAAAAAAAAAGGTCACGTCCTGTACAGGAAGTCGGCCATCCGCAAATTCCTGAACGATGCAATTAAAAACTGAACTTTTGATATGGTAGTTGCAGTTAAAATTTTATAGCGTGATTCATTTTCGACAAGCTTAAGAAATTCTGCACATATTTTAGCAGTAGTTCATTCTTTATCTCCTTTTGTTTTAAATATATCATCGGCCTCACCGGACGACAGTTAATTACTTACTCTAACAAGATTTGACCTCTTCTGGATTTCCTCATTTTCCAGTCATTTATTACCAGCTAGCTCCAACTCCGTTAACTCGAACTCCCTGTCGACATGTCCTGTTCTTTAATCGCGATTGATGAAAACGTAATAACAATTATGAAAACGTGAGTTATTTTTAGTCAAAAAATAGGATGCGACGTTTTTCTTTGATTTATTTATTTCATTTTATCTTGTCTCTCCTTTGCGTTACGCCTCGTGACCCTTACATGACAACACACTTGATCACATTTTCGGTTTTTCTCTCACGTGTTTGCCAGTGTGTCCTTGTTGTTAGTGAAGCCACAGCGGGCCCAGACAAGCAACGAGTCTGGTTGTTTATTCGAAATATAAAAGAATGTATGGGAGAATATTGAAGAGTCTTATTATCGTAAACTTATATCATGAAATGCCTGAGTTAAAGCTCAAAATAAATGTAAACCTACCTCACTTGCTGTGTATTGTTGTTTCCGTGGCTCTAAATGGCGAATTTGAGCGATTTGGTGGGTTTTGTTACTATACGTTACTAGTAACGTATAGTAACAGTCGACGCAAAACCCACCAAATCGCTCAAATTCGCCATTCAGAGCCACGGAAACGACAATACACAGCAAGGGAGGTATATACTATACGTTAGTAACAGTCGACGCAAAATCCACCAAATCGCTCAAATTCGCCATTTAGAGCCACGGAAACGACAATACACAGCAAGTGAGGTAGGTTTACATTTATTTTGAGCTTTAACTCAGGCATTTCATGATATAAGTTTACGATAATAAGACTCTCCAATATTCTCCCATACATTCTTTTATATTTCGAATAAACAACCAGACTCGTCGCTTGTCTGGGCACCCAGTGGTGAAGTCCCTTTTTTAATGTTTGGTTCGCACAGAATGTAAGTGTATTTCGCCTTGATGTTCATTTACTTATTCTTTACGTTTATTTTGTTATTTTTAATAATTTTTCTTTCTCAGATTTCCCCGTTTTAATTTGTAAACCGTGTTTGCGACCATCGATTTGCGGTTGACGATTCAATAAATTTTATAGCACAAACGCGTTGATTGCTGTGCAAGCCTCAACAAGCTATTTACTAGGCAAAATTAAATTTAAAAAGTAAATACGCAACGTTTTCGACACCAGGTCATCATTAGGGTAAATAAGTATAGTCCGCTGAATTGCATATTTTGTATCCTCAGGTAATTCACGCTGTCGCAATTTCATCAATGTCGTGCTCGAGGTCGCATTTTCATTTCTCTGATGTCGCTGTTTTAGCACCATGTCGCCCGTCGGAATTTACCCCATCAGGGCTTCCTCAAATGTCTGGTCATTAGCCATCGTGGATTTTGCGGCGACGAAAAGATTTAGTCATGCAGAGTATGCGCCAACATAATAGATTTCGCTTAACTTCCAAAACTAAACGTTCTTGTAAAAGAAAAGCTCTTATAAAACAAACCAAGTGTATGAAAATTACTCTTGATTGTTCAAGGATGGTAAAAACACGATTCCTTGTTAATATTTAACAGGAAATTGACACCCAACTCTAATCACGATGATTTTTTTAACTCGCTCCAACTCGGATCATATTTCGTTTCCCTTGAGAGATTCTACCAAAGAGAAAATAAAACCATAAGCTGGTTACTTAGCTGTTGCAAAACTTCTTCACTCTGTTGTTGTTGTCCAGGTTTAAACTTTTTCTTCTTGTTTAAATGTCAAATACTTCGTTTTAACTTTGATTCCACATTGTCGTGGGATCTAAGCTTGTATTCCCGCTCCGGCACCCTGGACCAGTCACAACATGAAAATTACCCAAAATGATTGTAAACTCTCACCGTACCAGAAGAATGCTGGTTTTTCCAGCCGATATAAAGCGTGTAAATATAACACATTAGTTCTACTATGCATCAGTCTCTGCTTTTATTCAATACATTCGCTCAATGATATCGACAAGGTCACAACATTGTTGCTACGAAATCGAATCCTTTTCAGTCTTGCTTTGAAATTTTGTTATTGTTCCCCTTTGTTCCTGTGCGTTAGGACAAAAAAAGTAAAATATTTCCGTAATACATCCTGCAAAATTTCCGCGCCTAGGTTGTTTCAGGTTACAGTAATCGTGACGATATTTGCTAATTCGTGTGTTCCGCTTTTTGGAATTAAGGAAAGTCGTATGAATAGCGCTTTATACTATTACTAAAAATAGATTTTGTTACGTGTAACCTATGAGACCCCCCCCACAGACTCAGACAAACATTGCGACCAGCTTAAGGAAATGTATGAGCGAGAGCTGTAAAATTAAAACAAAACGACGGAAAATTTCGTCAAAAAAAAGACTTGGCGTTCTAAAAGGAAGCGGCATGGTTGGTACCAAACACTGTTGTTGGGATGAGTGTAAGTCAGACTCAAGATATGCAGATAAATGGCCAAAATCACTCAAAGAGTGAAAGGAATAAGGGAAGAAAGTATTCATTCCTTTCCCAAAACCTTCGCGAGACATGGCAAAGTGCAAGCGTTGGCTTGCTCGCGCGAGCTTTTTACGGAGAAAAATACGACAAGAAACACTTAAGTTATATTTGTGCTCTTCCCTGGCCCGGCGAAAAAGGTCTAACAGCCGAATTTCCCGATCCACTGAAGGCAAATCTAAGACCAGCGCAAGTAAGTTGAGCACATGCTCCTAAAAGGAAAGCACCGAAAGAAAGAGAAAATTCAGCGTCAAAGAAACAGAAATTATTCAATGACAACTACATGAACATTAACTACATAAACTACATGAACTGGCATTTAATGGAAACACAACCAGTATTGAGCGAAATGTACAAAAGCCGCCGCTCGTATCTTACAAAAGAGGGCGATCGCTCAAAGACATACTCGTGAGGGCCAAACTTTGAATAGGCTATTCTAAACACGCGCTGGGGAGTCGTGTAGGCCCGTCAACCCCCTTTTTACATTATTTACTTCAGAATTTTCTTGAAAAACTTTGGCAGCAAACCATTTTCCATGATCGATTGCCGGATCAAGGGTGTGATAATTCACGCATCTCACACAGTCTGTACAAGATCTTCTCGTTTACCGCTTAATTTTAAGCCCCTACATTTTAACCACCGTTTTAGCTGGTCTACAATGTATTCTTCCGGTTCTCTTTCAAATTTGGGGCCAGGAACGCCGTCCTCTTCGGTCAGAACTGTAAGAGAATAAGCGAACTACTCGCCCTTTCCCTCGTTACTCTCAAAGAAGGGTGACGCTCTATCGAAGGCGTTCGTCGAGGGTCGAACACACAAGTTTATAGCACAGCGGTTAAATTTGAAATGCGTCATGTAAGCCGTTGCACTTGTTCCCCACGAAAAGTTCAAACCCGAAATGTGTAAGATCGTATTGAACAAAGGATAAAGATATACAAAAACTAATAAAAATTTTTTCACCATGTTTGAGCTATTTACAAGGTTATCAGTGCGCTAATAAACCTAACGTGAATTTTGAATTTTGGACGGTAGCTTTGATTCTTAGGGAAGAAATTTTGAGACAAATTCTCCCCGCCGCTTTGAGTCAATTTTTACTTACGTAACACCAAAAACTTGTCAACAATAAAACGTCAAATGATTCGTGAAATAACGGGAATTTCAGGAATCGTTAACAGCCTAGCCTGTGAAGAATATTCTCTATCAATTTATGTCGCTAATCCGCAACGACGTTGTGAAATTAACAAGGGCAGAGAGAGGGTATGAGAAATCCACTTTTCATTTGCGAAGAGGTACTGGCCACAACTATC